>NC_056615.1:12590163-13190163 GCF_018340385.1 Cyprinus carpio | reverse complement strand
TGCGGTGAGCTAGGATTATATTAGGATATTTACAGTGGAGAAGTTGCGGTGAGCTAGGATTATATTAGTGTCATGATTAGGGAGACTGATGTTGATACTTGTATGCCTCTATTTTCATAGGGCCTTTTTTGCTGGTTTTCCACCTGTGTTTGCTGTTTTCTTGCTGTTTCTACTGCATAGAATCACACACACACATACACACACATATGTAAAAGTATTACTGTTTTCTTTATGTTTTTGTTGCACAAGTTGGATGATATATATAAGTATAAAATAGTTGAAATGGGTGGTCTATTATGCATTAACCAGTCAATATATCTGCTGGATGAAAAAAATAAACTACTTTAACATCATAAAGGTAGCTTTTCCATAAATTTCACTCACATTTTCTTAAATTTTTTTTTTTCCATAAATTTCACTCACATTTTCTTAAATTTTTTTTCCTCAAATTTTAAAATGTATGCGTGTGGTTCTTTTTATCATCTTATTTCGTTCCCTTGAGGTCCACTTATGATGTTAATCAGGATTTTTGGCCTTTCTATGACGTTTTTATTTTTTTGGGCTGTTTTTGCTACTGTACATTTCAGACTTAAGTGTAAATACCCTCTTTGCATGAGAAATTAGAAACAACACTTAGACTATTAGTATGTATCCAACTTCCTCTTCATTATTTTATTACTGGCCAGGCCAGGACACTGAATATCTGTCATTGATATGTACTTGTGGGTGTAATGTGTTCATGCATTCATTTTTGTTACATCACAAACTACTGAAATGACCCATTTTTGCCACTTAGTTTTCAGTTTGTTTTGTTTTTGGAAAGAGAAGAGAGTTTTGAGTTTACAATATGATGCAACAGTTTACATTTCATTTTTGCCACTTAGTTTTCAGTTTGTTTTGTAATTTGGGAGAAAAAGTTGCAGTTTACATTTTCATTTTTATTTTGTGGATCATTTTTTACTTAATTTGATAAGGAGCTGGTGTAGTAGTAGATTTTTTTTTTTTGGACCATTTTTTTAGTCTGTGTATTGGAAAGTATTAGTTTTTTTTATTTGATATATTTTTAGTATATTGTATCTGATACACGGAAAGAGTTAATGAATCCAAAATACATAATATGACCACACATACACCTGTTGCAGAGCTTTTTCTCAAAAGTCAGCAGCTGTGTGTTGTGACAACTACAGCACATTTCAATGTATTCCAGACTAAAGTACTGCCTGCTTTTTTCACAAATTCAATAGTGCTGAGTCACTAAAAATGTCATCCAGAGTTTGAACCATTTTTACAAACTGTCTTGCACATTGTGATTCTTTCACAGGGAGATCCAGGAGTAGACGGGGCCAAAGGCGAAAAGGTGAGTCTGCCAGGCGTTGGCAAGAAAGATGAAGAATCTGTACACTGTTTGTCAATTGCTTGACACTGGGAGAAGTTCTGAAGAAAAATTAAGTTGCAAAATCTTGGCGTCTTTGTTCTCTTAGGGTGAACCGTGTTCTGGCTGCCCTACCATTGGAGATATTCCAGCGGGCATTTTGAATATGGCTCAGAAGGGAGAGAAGGGAGATCCAGGTGTTGGGCAGAAAGGAGAGCAGGTGAATGTGATTGAGTGATTGCTCTTTAATATCCAGCACACAGCATTTTAAAAACTTCTGCATTGTTTCCTCTCACAAGTCATGAAGTGCAGTAAATTACAATGCAAGCGGTTTTTGATATCCACTTCAGTGGTTGTGTATGAGTGTGCAGGGATGCATATATTGGCTTATGCATAACCGCAGACATCCCTGATCTGTGTAACTCCACGCATCCGGCTCAGATATAAGCCTCAGGCACAAATGCTTTTAAAAAATGATTCTAATGACAGATCGGGGAATTAAGCAGCCAAGGCTTTCATTTCATGTCTGTTAAACGAGAATATGCACTGATATTCTCTGCTTTTCTTTTTCTTTTCTTTTTTTTCTTCTTTTTACTTGATATTTAGTGTAAGGTGAGAAAGTGGTTTTGGTGGATTTGAAGTGGAATAAAAGGTGATAATGATGTTTTCACTAGGATGATGAATTTTGACATTTTCAAATGGTTTTAAGGTTATACACTTTTATAAACAGGTACAAACAGTATGTACGTGCAGTGACCCTGGAAAGTATTTGGACACTTACAATGTGTGGATGTCATTATTTTAGGTAATTAAAACAAAGAATTTCACAAAAATAAGTTTGTTGTCAGATTTAGTGGAACATCTCTGTACTTAATGTGATGAACTACATTACTACTGTACTCTCTAGGGCACCTGTGTGGAGAGAAACTGACTTCCTACATCCATTAAAAATTACCTTGGGACCAGATGGTTAAAAGTAATTGCTAAAAGTTAGTTCTGAGAAAAGTTAGCGTGCATTTTTTCAATGCCTTTTTTTTCTCCAGTGATTTGAAATGCTTAAGTGTGGCTTATGTGTCCAAATACTTTTTGTTGCCACTGTGTGTGTGTGTGTGTGTGTGTGTGTGTGTGTGTGTGTGTGGGGTAATTATCAAATTGAAACAATCTTTATCACATTATAAAATAGTATTGTCATTTCGGGAAACAATAAAGGTGTAGACAGTAGTTTTTTTGTTATACATTGTACATTCATGTGTAAAATGTTCTGGTTATAGGGTAATGCAGGCAGCAAAGGAAATGAGGGGAAAACTGTAAGTAACCATTTTTGTATTATTATTATTCTTATGTATCCTTTGTGTTTTTTTACTTGCATCTGTGATTTATGACTGACCTCAGCATTAGATTAATGTGCAGATGCTGATGTTTTTTAGGGCAAACCTGGTCCAAAAGGGTCAAGTGGAAATAAAGGAGAGAAGGTGATCATAAATAATATCAAGACATTCTGAAATTCATGTTTATTTTTCAGTTCAATCACTCAAATTGATACACTGGTAAAATAAGATAGATAGATAGATAGATAGATAGATAGATAGATAGATAGATAGATAGATAGATAGATAGATAGATAGATAGATAGATAGATAGATAGATAGATAGATAGATAGATAGATAGATAGATAGATAGATAGATAGATAGATAGATAGATAGATAGATTGATTGATTCATTGATTGATTTTGTATTTTCACTAGTGGTGTAATTTTTTTACAGGGTGTTTCTGGCCAGCCCGGTATAGGGACAACTGGTCCAAAAGGTGAAAAGGTAAGTGAATGTTTTTACACTGAGCTTTTCTCTCTCACTTCATTAGAAGTGTATTTAATTTATTTTAATTTATGGGACGTATTTAAGGGTGTGTCATGTATTTGTGTGTGAATGATGTGGCTTTTGGGTGGGAAGTTGCTCTTATGTTGTAAAGGTCACAGGGGAGATTGGGGTTCCAGGACCTCCAGGCCCACCAGGAGATGGAGTAGAGGGCAAACAGGTAAGCCTGACTATTTTATGATTGCTTTATATAAGAGGAGGCAAGGGTGGTGTGTTGCTTCTAGTGTATCAGTGTATAAATTTTTAATTTGAGAAGCCCAAAACACACTGACCTTGTTTTCAAAATGGATGTCTCAACAGGGGCCACCAGGTCTTCAAGGTTTCAAAGGAGAGAAAGTAAGTTATTTTTTTTTAACTCTGCAATAGGGTTTTTTTCTAGGCATTATATATGATTTTTATGTTTGTAGGGTGAGCAGGGTTTACAAGGAGACCCAGGTGTGGATGGGGCAACTGGACCCCAAGGACCTCAAGGAGAACCAGGCAGGAATGGCCTTAATGGACTAAAAGGAGAAAAGGTTACTGTCACGTAACATTGATCATGCAGTCACATATTAATTACATTGCAGTAAATTATGCACCATCATGGGACCATGTTAATATAATAGATTACACTTTTTATACAACTGCGTTTAAATTTGCAGGCAAAAGAATACCAGATAAGCATGGTTGACCATCTAGATTCCTGCTCGCTTGCAATTCGAAAGCTTTCTGTCTTTTCTTATTGCATCTGTGTCTGTATCGCCAGGGAGATGCGTGTGACAGCTGTCCATCACTCTCTGAAGGAAATGGCAATGTTGTTGGCTTACCAGGGCCCAAGGGAGAGAGAGGAGAGCCAGGTTTGCCAGGCGAGGGACGAGAAGGCAAACAGGTATGAGTTTTTCTGTAAAAATGCATGCTTTCTCAATAAATTTGTGGCGTTTTATATGACTATTGCACAAACCAAGTCCTTACTTCAAATATTAAACTTAGGAGCACACAATTTGTGTTACATATATGACTGATACTTCAAACCATGCAGCTTGTTGAGGAGAGGTTCACTTTTCTAAGCAATTGAACTTGTGATTTTGGCTTAGCAGAATTTAACTTCTATAATTAATATTGATAGTACTTAGTTAAGATGCCATTAAGCAAATACGTGTGATTAATAGGGTTATAAGGATACATTGATACGGATATCAAATGGCTAACAATATGAAATATCAATTAGATATTCATGTTACATTTTTGTTGCATTTGTGTAAAATGGGCATATAATACAATATTATCTTTATTCTATAGGGTCGGCCAGGCCCACCTGGTGTCCAGGGACCTCCAGGGCTCAAAGGCAGTCAGGTAAAGTTACACACCAGACTAATGTGCATACATCAGTCACATCTGTGTGCAAGAGTTATAAGATTGACTGTGGAGTGATGCTTATGTTTATTTATTATTAGGGTGATGCTGGGCCTTCAGGTATTGGCCTTCCAGGACTGCAGGTGAATTAACAGCTGTTGTAATCCCTCAGAAAATCTGTTTTCATTTATACTATTTTTAGAGAAATGTGCATTTAAATAATTCCTTAAATATACCAGCTCTTTGTAATGTTTTGATGTTCTCACTCAGGGTGAGCAGGGACCTAGAGGTTTTCCCGGAGCTGCTGTAAGTACACAAAAAGTATCGTGTTCTTGGGTGTTCACACATGGATTTGGACCTTTGAGTGTGCAAATTTTTCAGATGTTGTTCTCTTTGAATTTTCTCTTTTTACTTGTCTACTGTTATCTGATACATACACTGCTGTTCACAAGTTGAGGTCGGTACAATTTTGAAAATGTTTTTGAAGTCTCTTACCAAAGCTGCATGTATTTGGTTAAAAATACAGTAAAACAGTTATGTTGTGTAATATCATTAGAATTGAAAATAACTGTTTTCTATTTGAATATATTGTAATTTATCCCTATGATGGCAAAGCTAAATTTTCAGCATCATTACTCCAGTCTTCAGTGTCACATGATCATTCAGAAATCATTCTAATATGCTAATTCTCTGCTTAAGAAGCATTTATTATTATTATCAATGTTGAAACAGTTGTGCTGCCTAATATTTTTCTGGAAATTATAATACATTTTTCAGGATTCATTAGTGAATTGAAAGTTCAAAAGAACAGCATTTATTTGTTATAGAAATCTTAAGACATTATAAATGTCTTCACTGTCTATTTTGATCAATTTATAGCATTCTTGCTGTATAAAAGTATTTAAATAATCTTACTAACTCTTTTGAACAGTAGTGTATGATACACAATAATAAATCAAAATAATAAATAAAACAGCCCCTCAATATAGAAACCAAGTGTGAAAACAGTCATGTGTATCCTACAGGGTCCAGAAGGACGTCAAGGGCCCGCAGGGCCGATTGGACCAGCGGGACAAAGGGTAGATCACCAACGCAATGACATAGTACTCTTTAGGCCAAAAGACACTATGGATCTGACCTCACTGTTGTTCTAATGTATTGCTTGATATCAATAGGGTCCAAAGGGAGAAATGGGACCACCAGGGCCTCAGGGGCCAATGGGAATGGGACCAATCGGACCCCAGGTAAGAACTTGAGATAAAACATGGACAAAAATGTTGTCCCCAGTCATAGGGACACCCATTTTTTATGTTCTTACTCTCTTCATTACATTTAATATCTGAATGTCATTATGGAGGTACATCATGTCTTTTGCATAATAAATAATGCAAGATAAGTGCATATCTCATATTAAGTATACTGTTATTCATTGTCATGTTCACAATATGTTTTTTTCACATCATAGAAAATAGTAAATGAAATGAGACATAGCCAGTGTATTTATTTATTTATTTATTGTCTTGCACTTGTAAATGATTTATATATTCTGTGTCATGTGGTGGTGGTGGAAAAGGATTTTTTGGTGTAATAGGGGGGGATGGTGGTAGTGTAAGTTTGTTTATTTATTAATTTATTTAGTCCTCTCCAGCAATGGTTTGCTCAGCTCCTCTAGCTTATTCCCATATTGTGACGCTTGCTCTGTCATTAACAAATTCGCCCAAGCATATTATCCGTTGTTCATTGCTCTGCCTTCTAAAGACGGCTTCAAACGAACTTCCATAAACTGCAGAGACAAAGGCAGTGAGAGTTTGTTGTCTTGCTAGAGATCGTCTCATTAAAAAAGCAAAGTTAGCGTTGTCTGTTCTAGCATTGGATGTTATTTACTTGAGGCTTTGTCGCAGAGAGCTTAAGGAGCGAATCCAGAGACAGACTCGGGTCATATTCGACTCTATGCCTGGATCCCTAACAGCAACACATTGTCTGCTTGCATCACGTCACCTGACGCTGCTCCTCCCCGATCAACACTCATCTCCCCAACCCTGGAGAGTTACACACAATAACACTGTCTAACTGAGCCTTTGTGTGTGTGTGTTTCTCCTTGTCTTTCAGGGAGCCACTGGGCCTAAGGGTGACAAGGTAAGAGTCTGGATCAGTGAGCTGGAGAGGCGATTTCCAGGTTCCCCGAAGCAGTGAGAATGTGTGTGTGGAGGGAACAATGAATAGGAGGAGTAATGTTTAGAGCGACCGTCTGTACGCACAGTGATGTGTCCACCCTGGAGACACAAACAGATGCATAAGTCTGACAGAAGAGTTTGACAGTGCTGAAAAAGTTAAAAATGCCCTCGAGGTAAAACAGGGTTATTAATTGGTGAATATTACAGCTGTCATCTGTGATCTGACAACATCACGGAGTATCAAAGAGAAAGGAAGTATGTGTTGAGGGAGATTTGAAATAGAGACCTCGATAGAAAAGCCCTGGAAATGCTTCATTCTTTAATGTCCTCTGTTGTCTCCCTGACTAATTTGTCTAAACGCAGAGGAAAGTGGCAGCTGATATCAAATGATGCATATTCTTCCTAAGTGTGATGAAGTGCTCTGTGATTCCTGTTGAGTGCCAGGATAGAATTCTACATCAGACACAATGTAACACAATGTAACATGCTTGTGTTTGTGTATGTGTGTGTGTGTTTGGACCATGGGCATTATGGTTAACTAAAAATAAAACTGAAATTGAAATTAAAACATAAAATAAAATATATATATATAAAAAAATTATGTTAGCTAGTTGCCAAGGCAACAAATCTTATTTGAATTTAGTTTATTAACAGCATGTACTAAAATAACTATATAGACACATGGGGGGTGGGGGGTGACTACTAAATTGACAGAAACACACACATACACACAAAATCACAAAATATATAACCTATTTGACCTATTTGTAACTATATTTATACTTATCAACTATCAAATGTCATTACATTAAAACATTATTATTATTATTATTATTTATTTTATTTTAACAAATCAGTATGCATTCATTAATAATAATATAGTGCTTATATTCTTTTGCTGCAGTCTAAATGGTTATGTAGTTATTGGCAAAAAGCAAAAATAAAACAACAATAAAAATGGATATTGGTTATAAGAAACAAATATATTCTGTATCATATTCATAAATGTTCTATATTTTAGTTTTGCTGAGTTGTGTTGCTCTATTTTAGTGTAGGTTGAATATATTTAATTTAAATATATCATTTGTTCCAATAAGCAAACTCCTAGCAGCATAAAAACTATTCAGAATACTTTAGCAACCACATAGCATCACCCTAGAACTAATCTAAACTAGTTATGGCAGTTTACTCAGAAAATGTCCAACTCACTATAACCAGTTTTTTTTTTTTTTTTTTTTTTGCATCATAGGGTGAACCAGGAGAGTGCAACTGTTTGAATAATATGTTCTCTGGAACTGGCGGACCTGTGAGCTAATGCTTTATTTCATTGTTGTTAATCAGGAAGACATTAGCACACTCTCACACATAAACACTCTAAGAATGTGGGTTATTAAACATAACCTTTTAAATCATTAGACCTGATGTGATTCACAGTGCTGAATTTGATTACTCGTTTGTTGCAGGGGGTCCCAGGTGGTGAGAGCAGGTGGCAGGCAGGTCCTCAGGTCTCACATCCTTTTTCACTCTTAGTCACCCTTCTGCTGCTTAAATCACTGCATTTTGAGAAGTTTAGTAAAAAAAAAAGAAAAAAAAAAAGGAATTACAATAGTGTTTCTGTACTACACTATACTTATATAGACATAAAAAGGAATCTGAGAGTGATTGTGTCTCTTTTAATGAGTGATGAATGACCATCTTTTTACTTCTACTCATTCCAATGTGCTTAGGGGCCTCCTGGACCACCAGGCCCTCCAGGTCCCCCAGGGGCCCAAGGGTTTACAGGAATCCAAGGTCCACAGGTGAGTATGAAACAGATGGCATCAGGGCATACCTCTGCTTTTTCTCTCTGTTCCTCCATCCTGCTCTCTTTGTGGGGCTTCTGTATCGGGAAGGCCTGCATGGGTAACTCTGGGCTTGAACTAAAGCATATTTAAATGCACCAATAATGTTTACATTTAAAACATATGTCAATTTAGCAAATATTTTTTGGTTTGACTTCAGCAGTTATCTATTCTGTAGAAATTTATGTATTGTATATGTTGTTTATTTAGATTGTAAAGTAGTTTGTAAAAGAGCGCTATATTAAAAAAAAATTGCTGTTAAATTTGCACGCTTTAAAGGGGCTTCTGGGATTTTTGGATAGTGCCGTGGTATGTGCTTTGTTAATGCCTGTGCTTTTAAAAGTTAATGTAAAGTAAATGTACATTTTAATGTAGATTGTAAATCTAAAGCATTAATACTGCGCAAAAATATGAATTAAATGTAATCTTAATACATTCATTTAATAAGTAGTTGGGGATCGTGCTGCTTTTTTCTTTTTAAAAACCATGCAGAAGCTCACTGTGAGGTTGTTGTATTTAATTTAAGTCCATTTGATATCTTTATAAGTTATGTTTTAAATATACAATGGGAATTATGATGGTATTTAAGCCCATCATCAATTAAATCCCCCAGATAAACTGGCAAATTTCCTTCTGAATGATCTCACCGTGAGCACTGAGTGGTCTTTAACCTGGTGTTGTGTTGATTTCCCAAGCCTCAGAAGAACTGAAATTAAAAAAAATATATATAGACAGAGAAAGGCAAGAAAAATTGTAAATGTCTACTCCGAGCTGGAACACAACCCAGGAGAGGGTCCAGGGCTTTGGCTACTTTCCCTCTGCCCCACTGGAGAAGGAGGTGTCCAGATTGTGGCCACAGGCTGAACCAATTCAACCTCAGTTCCTTCTTACAGGGTATCCCTGGCAACGATGGCGTACCAGGGAAACCGGGTCCACCCGGCCAAGCAGTGAGTAACCAGACAGGGGGAGGAGCTTTATTACAGTATATAAACACAGAGCAAGGAGCCTGGTTGGTCGACTTCTGCGTTAGAAGGGGAGCGGGTCGGGCCTCCTTTAACGCGGTGCGGGGACACCGAGGTGATTCACGAAGACAACAGCAACTTTTTTATAATACTAAAAGGACCCAGTAAGAATGCAAGAATCTTATCTTGGCACTCCGTGAGGCATCTCTGTTGTCCTTTATGGCCGCCGAAGGTCCCATTGCCCTTTCAGAGTTAACTCACAGACTCCGAGGCTTTGTGTAATGGTAAACACTGCCATTGTGTTGAGTTACGGTCAGGACGGCCATTACTGTGAGTGATGTTCCATATAGAAAGAGCCATTAGATCTTTGGTTGAAAGCAGTATTTCGGCATTAATGGCCCTGTCTCTCCGCATGCATATTTTATGAGTTGTTTTCTAGGCTGGTCATGGGATCATAGCTAAATGAGAGCTCCGCATGCATATTTTCTCTGGACTTCTGTCCCGGCCCGCTTTGCTCCACTTCTATTGGCAGACTCAGACCACCGAGTTCTTCCAGAGCACAATCAGATCTAAACCATTTTATTCTTTTAACTCTCGTTCAATAACTTTCAAGAAACAGACCCTGCGAACAGCTTAATCCCAAAGCTAGTTTATAAATACACAAGTAAATTCTGTTCTATAGCGCCAAAAATAATTAAGATTAATAAGTGTTATTGGGTATTGAATTGGTTTTTTTATTAAAATGGATGTTTTAAAGGTGACCAATTTCCATATTAAAACCATAATTACAGTAGATTAATTGGATGGCATAAGATGCCATCATACGAGTGGTCCTGGAATGAAACCACTTTACTGAACTGTGGAGAGCCAAACCAGCCAATGGTGAGAGGAAATGATGTACTTGAAGCACATCAGTATCTACACGATGGATGCTCATCGCACCTTCAAGAGCATCTGAGAGCCGCTCTCATATTCAGTCAAGTTCTCTGGTGTAACTGTAGTTAGAGTAATATTTCAGTCCTCTATACAAAAAAGGGCCAGGTGGGCCAAGTGCATATAATATATTGGTTCGAGTTGAAGTGGAATTTGAGTTGAATTTTTTAAAATGCTTTAAAATACTCTGTGGATTCATTTACATGCTCCACATATAGGATTCCATATCAGTTTCAAGTACATCATTGTGGGTTTTTTTTTTTTTTTTTTTTTTTTGTGCTTCTGAAAGTCTTTTGTGCTCTGAAACAAATGCTTTTTAAAGTAGGATGTGAAAGTAACTTCTTATCCATGTTGTAAATGGCCAGCCAGCACTATATCTTTAATATAATTTTGATTTACATGCTTATGGAAGCAATTAGTCAGTAAACTGTTTTGAAATAACAGCATAATAAATAATTGTAACATAACGTGAAATAATTTATCGTGTTAAATTCAGGACTTGTTTTTTTTTTCTGAATAATTTCATGCAAAATAGTTCCATTATTAAAATGAGATTTTTGTTATTAATGACATAATGAGATCTATTTTTTTTATTAATATTTTATTTTTTTTATTTATTAATAATATTATTAGTTATTATATTTAATTTAAATTTTAGTGTACTGCATTGCCTTTGTTTTTCTTTTGTAATTTTGTTGATAATCACACATTAATTTGTTGTGAAGTGAAAAAGTGTTTTTGATGCAGTCAACATGTCTGACAGTCTCCTCCATCTTGCAGCCTCCTGTTTTTCTGCCTCAGGATTCAGCTTCCACGGGCAATGGTTTGATTTGTTGTGGTTTTTAATATTGTTTTCACGTGTTTGTATTTTCTCTTTTTATATTTATTTATTTGTATGTGTCATTAAAGTTAGTATTCATGTGCAAGGATCTGGTAATATAATGTGTACAGAAACATACACATTAACATTGTTGGTGTGGTGTTTTTCTATTCTGCCGCCAATATTGCACACATATGACAGCAAGACATCTATGCAATGCATGCATTTTCATTTGCAAGATGGAATTTTTAGTGCAGGGGTCTTCAACCTTTTTAAGGCCAAGAACCCCATGGTGGATAGAGAGATGAAGCAGGAAACCCCTGTTTCATATGGCATAAAATCGAGTACCTGACATATTTCATACGTATACAGCCATATTAATGTATATACATAGTTTATGATTCTTACATGGTGAAGCTATTAAAAATTTATTTATTTATTCAAACTGCCATTCAGAAGTTAGGGACTGATAAGAATTTGACTCATAAGTCTTCTGCTGAACTAGGTTCCATTTATTTGAAAAAATGCAGTAAAATGCCATGTTTTGAAATAATATTACATTTAAAAACAAGTTTTTTTTTTATTACATTTTAAAACATAATTAATTACAAAGCTGAGTTTTCGGCAGCCATTACTCCAGTCTTCAGTGTCACATGATGCTTCAGAAATCATTCTAATATATTAATTTGGTGCTCAAGAAGCATTTCTTATTATTATCAGTGATAACAGTTGTGCTGCTTGATATTTTTGTGGAAACAATAATGCATCCTTGCTAAATAAAAATATTTTACTGAATTTATGCCAAATAAAATAATCTTACTGACCCCAAATGCTTGAACAAAAGTGTATTTATGTAAGGGAACAAAATTAAGCTTCTTAACTCTATTTATCTAGATGCTGATTTAATATAGTATTTTTTGCAGCATAGTTACATTACATTTGTGCTATAAATTATATAATTTAGAGCATTATAAGTTTTATAACATTTCCTCATGTTTGATGTTGAAAAAGACATTCGGCAGTTGCATTTAAGAAGTTTAAAACTTTGTTTTGTTGTTTATCAGATGTATGTATAAAAATAAGACACTTAAAACATATTTTTTAATCTTTTTATAATCTTTTTTCACCCATGTCTTAATGATAAATATGTGCTGTTTGAGCAGAAGAAAATATCCAATCAGAGTTGGTTCGAAAATCGTTTATTTTTCAAACCTTAGTTTTTTGGCTTTGAAACCTTGTACATTCTTTGAGATGGGGTTATTTGGATTCTTGCATTCCTGCTCTATCAAGCTGGAATGTGAGAGCATAGTTTTTACTGTTAACAAAATATCCCGTGTTTAAATTTCACACACCTTCCTCAGTCTGTCTGTACCTTCTTACTCTTTAATGCAGCAGTATATTCACTTGTAATTGCATGCAGATGCTGTGTTTTTATTGTTCACTTGCTTCTTGCAGTGAGAACACATGTGTTTGTGTCATGTGTATGCTTCAATGTAGGATGACTGTGGCGATTGCTCCACGGGCCTACCAGGTGTGCCCGGTGTGGTTGGTGCTAAGGGCGAGAAGGGAGATCAGGGCAAGCCTGGGGTTGTACCCTCAGAAGAATGTGGCGTTGAACACTTGGTTAGTGTTGGGTTGTGTGATTGGTTTTATGCGGGGTGTTGGTTTGTGTTGATGATGGTTGTTTGTTCACTTGTTTTATGCTTTCTGTTTGGCATGCTGTTTGATTTCTACGGTAGTTTTGAACATGCTAGAACATATACTGTAGTACTAAACCCACTAAATCTCTATGATCAACTTTACAGTGTCTAGAGCCACAGAAAGAAGAAGCCCCAAGTATGCCTGTAAGTTTGTGGACCGATTGGTTAATGCTCCTTTTACACTCACATAAAACAGTGATAGGGAAGCATCCCAAGCTAAAAAGCTACTCATAATGATAAACAGTTAAACTATAGTCATAGCTACAATATTTACATTCAAGCTATTAAAGTGGGTAAAAATATCACTAGACATTTTTTTTTTTATTCTGCATTCAGCTGTATCTATCTGGCACAAAATAATCTTTATATGATCTTAATTATGATGACAGGATTAAAGTTACAATTAAGTTTAATAAATTAATATTAGTACTGTAAAGTTAATATTTAGTTCAATGTTGCTGTTCGTGTTTTGACTTATGTAGCTTGAATTAAACTAGAAAAACACTATATAAATGAGTCCAAAGCGATGAACAACAGCATTTAACTAAATATTTTACTTAAAAAATTATGCAGGCCATTATATAAAGGTTTTTGATATTTATATTAGATTTATATGCATTTAAAATACATTTATTTCATACTAAGTATACTTCAAATTCATTGACATTTATTGGCATATCACTTAAGACTTACTAATATACAATTTTAATGAAACTTTATTTGGAGTATTTCTTTACTGCACCATGCACATTTCTTAATATTACGGCTAAAATGTGTTTTAATGTCACTATTAATAAGCATTGTACAAGCTCTGTATAATATCAGTCTTCAGTCTTTATATGCAAGATATTTAAAGTGTACCTGAAGTATGCTTGCAATAGTTCCAGTTTAGCACAATCAAATATACAGTACTACTTCTGCACAATTTAAGTGCATTAAGAACAAAATTAGTTGTTTCAATTCAGCAGACTTTATGTATACCAGTTTAGTATACTAAAAGTACAATTGCAGGGGATTTTTATTAAGCACATAAATTTGTAAATGTGTTCGTATTACGTTTAGCACAAAATAAATGCATTTCAAATACATTTTAGTATATTTTTTCACTAGGGGAGCTACTGTCATGGTATTGAAAATGGTATTATTTGTGTTTCTCTTCAAATTGTCTAAGCATTTCCTGATTGCAACCCTTCATGTCTGCTCAACATTTTTAGACGAGTAACAGTGGTCAGTGCGTTGGTACACCAGGAATGCCTGGAGTCCCAGGGACCCCAGGGGTCAGAGGAGAGCCGGTGAGAGACCTTGCTGAGTTTCATTATTACCAGTGCCTATTAGAGAGGATACAAGAGCTATGCTGCATCCTAACTGTTGCAAAGCTAACAACACAATACTGTTATACTATAATAATTATAACCCAATATTATATATATATATATATATATATATATATATATATATATATATATATATATATATATATATATATATATATATATATATATATATATATATATATATATAGAGCACACTCAAATTATATTATTCTGCCCCCAATTCTATCCCAGATTTATGTTATCAGAGGCTTAGGAATAATCTCAAAAGGTGGTGGGCACGTTTATAAAACCTTATCATCTTGGCTCATGAATATTAATAAGGTGATGTAATGTTTGTCCAGTTGTCCTAACTGATTTGCTGGAAGACAAGTAGGTGGGTGCTAGGCATAGTAGGATTACTTCATACCACCTGCACGTTCATTCAGTCCACTGTTGATGCAACCAGCTGGCAGAGACTTCTGCTTGGTCGTAGTCATCGTAGTCAGCTGCTATTTATTTCAAAACAGAATCAAAACAAACTTTTTGATTCAGCATATGACTTGCTCCACATATGGCTACAGTGTGGCCATAACATTGTTTTTCTTCATCTGAAGTGGCATTTAGGTATAGTTACACAGACTCTTTAAAGGTGGTATGAATGCATTTACATTGCACGTAGAATAGCATAAATAATGCTATGAGATTAATGGGTTTTACATGGGTTTAGAGATGAATATTGAAGTACCTGATTTGTTCAGAAATCAAGCAAGTTACTGTTTATGAATGGGTCACTGAATCAAAACCATGGATTTATTCAGTAATGAAACAACTGGGTTTTTTTCTCAGAAATCACAACTGTTCTTTTGTGGCTTTGAATCTATTTAGGTTGGCAAAATTTAGCAAAAACAAATGATATTAAAATGCAATATTAATTGTTCATTGAACTGCTATAAATAAATTTTAACACATTGTTTCATAGTTAATCGCATCAAATTATCAAATGAACATTAATTGATTAATGCCAACAATTTTATTGTGCATTAATGCATTTTTTTTTATTTTTATGAAAGTCCATTGCTCACTGGCTCTGTATACACACAGACAAACCATGGGTCACAGGAGGGGTGGGATATTTATCAGTACTGGCTTGGGATGAGTGTCATCATGCGTCTCAACCAATGAGAGCATTTGGTGGAGGGCCTAAGAATGCAGCAGCGCTCACACTAAAAATTATTTAGGCTAAGCATCAACATTCACACACCACTGTCCAATGTTATTTTTAACAGAAAAGACTGCAACGAGCTCATAATCACGACTTCATAAGTGGGAAATAGGAAGTTTCCGATAACACATGAACAGCAGAGAAGAGCTCTGGCTCAACACAGTGGAATGCATTGTTTTGTTAACTTTGTGGTTTATTATTTAGAGTCATTATATTATTGAATTTTGTGCATAATGCAATTAATCGTGACGTTAATCGCGATTAAATTTTTTTTTTGTTGCCCAGCACTATATATATATATATATATATATATATATATATATATATATATATATATATATATATATATATATATATATATATATATATATATATATATTATATTATAATGTAATTATATAATTATTATACAGCCCCAGTTATAATGGTTGCTTCGTCTGCCGGTGAGCGAGGACCTCCTGGTCTTCCTGGAACCCCAGTAAGTTTCTACTTTGCCAGTTATTTTCCAGATTGTCTCCTAAAAGGTCATTTCTGGCAGGGTTGTCTTTTTAGCCTTCTTTTCTTAGAAACTGAGACTGAGTGACAGCAACCCCAGATGGCTTTTTAGAGTGCAGTCTGTATCATATAGAGACAAACCGATGCTGAGCACTTGTTTCAGAAGTACAGCAAACAGTGAACTGTTCTGCATGACTTCATTTAGTCAATAACATTTAATACCACAATGCATTGTTTGTTTGCACGATCCATTTTCTTTTAGGTTCAGTGTTTTCAGTTAGAATGGACCAATAAGGGAGTACAGTTTGCATTTTTACAGCACTCTTTGCTGTAATGTTAGAGAGGCCCCTACTGTTTTGGCTCAGAACTGCATAATGGTTCCCAACATAGTCCCAAACCTGTGCCTAACCTAATTTCAACATGGAAATGAGAGTTAAGACTTTGTGCCCATTTAAACTTGTGTGCGCTGGCTGGGGAGGATTCTTTTTTATTTTTAGGAAAGAAATTAAAGCATTTGGTTTCTATTTGTTTTTTTCGCTTTTTGATTTCAAGAATATCAAGTACAAAGGATTCCAAGTCGATAACCTCAACCCTCAATAGCTGTGACGTTTTTGTATCAATTACTACTCTGAAAACAAAAAGCAACAATCTGTGCAGTAAACCACACAATTTTTTTAGTTTTCAATTCTGTTGTGTAGTACAGTTTTGTCACACTTTACCTGTACCAAGTATTCAAAACCAAGTCAAACAGGCTGCATGACTATGAAAAAATAAAGAGGGAGTCTGGGATGCGTGTGTGACAGGATTGCTTTTGTTTGTTTCTTGTTTTTGTCCATTATAAAGGAATATATTTCTAACTGTTGCTCCCTTAATATCATTCTTTTATAGGGCAATATTGGTTTCCCTGGTCCTCAAGGGCCTCCTGGACTGTCTGTAAGTCAAAGCATGCCAACTCACGATCAGCTCAGACAAACACCGTAGATGTTTAATTACCTCAGAAAACTAGCCCATCTTCTCTGAATGCCATGACAGAGAAATAAAACTTTACTGTTGCTTGTTCAATTATCTCTCCATTGCCATGTGTATGTGCTGCTGACAGGTTATTTTGCAATGCCTTGAACGGCATGTTTTAGCAGAGGTTTGGGCTTTCTGATGAATTGAGTCTGAGCCAGAATGGATTTTATTTTAATGTTGTCCAGTTTTATGCTTTGTGAGCTCTATCTGACTTTCTTTAATTTGCTTCAATCGAATCTGTTTGAAACAACAAACTCAGCGGCATAGATTTTGTGCAGTTTTTTTTTTTTCTGTTAGCATGGAAAAACTGAAAATAAAGATTAACAGTAGGCCAATGTTTTCCACGTTGAAATTTTCTGTGGAATTGATCCACTAATAGAATGATATATAACTGAACCGCTGAGGAGACTGTGCAGTCAGCAAGATTCAGGAAAATAACAGAAGGACATTGGCAAAAGAGACAGCCAGTGGAGGGATACTTTTTTCTTTTTTCCTTTTTATTTAAAGATGAAGCCAAATACTCCCTCTACCATTTTCCGTTTAATGTTCAGAGACAACTGTAACTGAGCTATTATTAAGTTACTGAAGAGTCTAAACACTGGCTCTGTGACAATTTCACAACTTTGTTTGTTGGAGTGGTCTGGCTCGACCAGTGATGCGAGTTTAGAACGGACTGCTTTCATTAATGATTCTTAAATTAAATTAAAGTTAAACCAGTGAGATCAAATCCACCTGCTAGACATAACAATGCAATTAATGATTTAACAGGCATGAAGCAGATCTGAGACTTTCAAACCTGCTGCCGGCAATTCTTAAATTCATTATTATTATTTATGCAGTTTTATTTTTCTTGAGGGAAAGTCTTTATGATGTTGCAATCCATTTGTCCTTGACCTTGCTGAAAAATCATCATCATCAAAAAAAAAAAAAAATAATAATTATGTTTTCAAATTTACTTACTAATGCATTTAGAAAAAGTTAAATATTATTAGTATGAGAACAGTCTGATTGGGAATATTATTTCGTTACTGTTTTGATCTCTATGTTAATTGCTTAAAGAGCATTGACCTTCATTTTGGGAAATGTATCGAATCGTTTAAGTAAAATCTGTAAACCGCTAAGTGATGTATCTATGCAGGATGCATTTACTGAAAGATTATCCAATATGAGATTCAGCTCAGGTCCATGCTTTTTTCATTATGCATGCAGTAGCTAATAGGCACGTTTTGTCCCGTAGCTATAAAGGTAAAAACAATAAAAACAATAACTTTGCATCATTTTTCTGTTCCTGGAATAAAGATGGCAGGAAAGAAGGGAATTAATTCCCTTACTTTCAGCCCTCACTTAGAAAATAAATGCCAGGCTTTGGCAGGTTTATTAACTATTTTGTTTTGCTGTTAAGATCACAATGATGTGAAATGGAGGGCTGTAAAAACAAGTATTCTCCAGAATAGATATAGATATAAAATAGATATAAAATGCTTTTATTTGCTGGCTGTATCGCTAATGTCTTTTTTAAACATAGGGTCAACAAGGTCAAAGAGGGACAGATGGACTTCCAGGACAGAAAGGTGAACAGGTGAGTAACTCAAGAATATATACTAAAAAGGAGCCCATGACAGTTTGCTAAATTTTTGAGGTACTTTTATTATTTTTCACAAAGGGCCCACCAGGAAATCCTGGCTATCCTGGATCCATGGGACCGCCTGGACTTCCTGTAAGTGGTATTAACATTTTGTCCAACTGACCAGATGCTGAAAAAGCATATATTAATGTTTTGTGACATGTTGTATAACTGATAAATGTTTGATTGTTGGGTTAAAATCATTATGCTTTTTTCCAGGGCCTTAAAGGAGAGCGTGGCAGTCCAGGAACCGCAGGGCAGAAAGGAGATTCGGTAAGAATGCACTCTTTAAACAATGTTAAACTTCTAAAATCCAGATCATCCATTTTTAATGAGATTTGCCTATTTTATGTCAGTAATTCTGTCATTTATTTGATCAAAATGCATTAAAAACAGTAATTTTGTAAAAGAATACAACACATAAAATATATTAAAGTAGAATAGTTTTTTTTACATGTTTTTTTTTTTCCTGCAGTGGCAAAGCTGAATTTTCAAAAGAACAGCATTTATTTAGAATATAAGATTTTGTAACAAAATAAAAGTGTAATTTTGATCAATTTAAAGTGTCCTTGCTGAATACAATAATATGTATTCTTAAAAAAAAAAAAAAAAAAAATATATTATTGATGACCAAACTTTTTTGAGATATATTTTTTGTGCAAAAATGTGTATTTTTTAAAAAACATCTAAATTTTTTATTTTGACTCTCCTTTGGGGGTTCAAGCCACACAGCAGCATTCACACAAGAAGTCTTATAATGACTTGGTAAACAGTTTTTGAAACTTTGCACTGTTTTTATATAGGGTCCACCGGGATCTCCAGGTTATCAAGGACCAGTGGGCCCTGCAGTGAGTAAACATCCAGTTTTAATGCCTTTATTTTTTTCTGCTTCATGTATATAGACTCTATATATTACCTGAAGTCATGATCCTCGACTGCACTTCACTATTTTGTCTTTTATCATTGGGTTTTTCAAAACAAACCCTTATGTTTATGTTGGATGGCTGGCTGATAATCATATACGGTATATATGTTATAAGCCAGATTCCCTTTTGTATTCTCTTTGTGAGTAATAACTCTCAGATCAAACAAACAAGCTTCAAACGTTTTTTTTTAGATTCATTATGAAAAACATGTTTTGTTGTTTAATTTTTTTTTTTTTCTAACTTTTGTTCTTTATTGTTCTCAAATTTTGTTGTATTTTGTGGTGTTTAAAAACATATGTTTGCTTGACTGGCAGGGTCCTAAAGGGGAAGCTGGAACAGCAGGACCCGTGGGACCAAAGGGAGATCAGGTATGAAAGCATGTTAGTGATATATTGACAATTATTGTTCACTTATGTTTCTATATATGTCATATCTCTTGATATCACATTCTCATGACACCTTATTCATTGATATTACACTATGTAGAGCAAGATCTTCTGTTTGCGTCTTCAAATTTACAAGGCCAAGATCTAAGAAGTGTGCTAAACATATACCTGTTTTGTTTTTTTTTTACCCTTGGAAAATAAATATTTATAAAATTGTGTATTTACTCAGTAAATTCCCAGGTGGAACATCTTGATTTTATTGTTGTGATTACAATTTGCAGTGCGCATAATAACAGTTCTTGCGTCTTTTGTTTACAGGGCTTCCAAGGATCTCAAGGATTCCCAGGACAACCGGTGGGAATTCAGTCATTATGATTCATCTTTCTGTCATAATTTCCCCTACTGTTTCACGCAAAAAAAATCACATTATAGAAGTGAAATGGATTTCAAAATGCAATTAATTTTGACTTTAATTTTGAAATAAGCCTCATTTCTCTGAATATGCTAATGGAACAAGCCAGATGTCTTACTGTTGCCTTCATGTCTCTAGGGTCCTCCAGGTTTCCCAGGAAAATCAGGTTCCCCGGGCCCTCCGGGGCCACAAGCTGAGAAGGCAAGTGACAGTACTATAATGCCTGAACATGCAATGATAAATGAAATTATACAACATAGTGACATTCCTTGCTCATGCTGGAAATAAATCCTTATATGAGCAATGACATTTGATAAATGACTCATCATTTTCATTCATATGCTTTATCACTTATGGTCACTTTCACAAACAAGCGCTCTGACATACCATGCTTTAGTCATAAAATGGCTTGCCTTGTGGATTTTAGATGCTTCTCTATCATGCACTCACCCTTACTTTATCTTCTCCCTTAGGGTAGTGCCGGAGTTCAGGGCACACAGGGACCCACAGGTCCCCCAGGATCTTCCGGGTCCCCAGGCATGCCTGTGAGTCTCAGAATTCTCTGGATAGACACCTTTTATAGCAGACATTCAGCCTATCTAGTGTCTTTGCGCAATTCAAATTTTCATGAAGTAATCAATGTTTTGCATTTTGTCTTTGTTTAAAGGGGCCACCTGGGATGGAAGGACTTGATGGCAAAGATGGAAAACCAGGTTTAAGGGTCAGAAAAGATAAAAAATACTATTATTATTATTATTATTATTATTATTATTATCATTATATTATTACAAATTAATATATATATATATAAAGAAATGTGTATTTCCGTGTCTCAGTTTTTACTATTTCTAACTGTGTTTTATTTTCACAATTAAACAGGGTGAACCAGGAGTCCCTGGCCCTGCTGGACCCAGGGGAATGCCGGTATTAATCTTGCCATATTTTGTTTCTTAGTTTTCACTTTCCACATTCTTTGTAGATTTTATCAGTGACACATGAATACCAAAATCAACATTTGGAACAAAGACTGAAACAAAGAACAAAGTCAACTTTAATTAGGCATCTCCAAGGAGGAGCTTGTCTTGACTTTTCTCTGATTGGAAAAGGCTTACTTGTATAACTGTTTCTCATTCCAGGGTTTCAAGGGCATCAAAGGACACACCGGTCTCCCAGGAATGAAAGTACGAGCCTTTTCTTTGAGTTTCATAGCCTTGTCATTATTTCTATTTGAAATGTGTAGTGCATAAATGAATAAAAAATGACTTCCCATTGATCGTGTCTTTAAAGCTGACTTCTGTGATGTTTTTGATGTTCAAATGCTTTCTCTTAATGAGCAAAGACAACTACAAAAGTAACATTGCATTTGCAGATTGTTCTGCGTGTCTGAATTGCTCTACATGCAAACTTTTGAGCTCACTCTGTGGTGTAAGTTTGGAACAAGACAATTTGCTATCCCAAACAATGGGAAAACTTTTTGGAAACGATATGTATATATATAATCCATTTGGCACTTCCAGTGATGCAGAAATGACACACAACAGTCTGTATTTTTACTTATCTCTTTGTCTTTTAATCTACATCACCCACTCTTCATTGTTATCTGTAGGGAGATAGAGGACCTCAGGGACCTGCTGGAGCAGCAGGAAGGCCTGGTCTAGAGGTAAGCTGTCTTCTGTTAGATATATTGCCACTGAATCTTTACATGTGCTATAGATTTCCTTACAAATGCTCTATATATTTCAGATAATAAAAGAATGCTTTGAAAATAGGTTTCTGCACCCTTAGAACATTAACATACTTTGTAAGCAAGCACAGATGAAAATGCTTGGCCAACGTATTGCAAGCGCATGATCCCATTGTACAAACCTAATATGTGTTACTGTGGCAGTAACAAACCTCAATATTCATGAGTGAGATAGAGTTGGCTCTTTTTTGTGGCAAGCCATTTCAATGTTCTATCCAGAGAGTGGAGATGAAGAGACATACTTATGTTTATAATATCTAATATATTCAGGAATATTCTTTTTAAACAGCTGCTCCATTAGTTAGAAGACAGTTAACACTTATGTCCATAATAAAACATTACATGGTTTCCTTTACGACAATGCTGAGAACTTACGGTATTCACATTGTGCTTTAAATTGCAATCTGTCACACACGTCTTGATTAGTAAAAACTTTTTTACTCACATTTCAGGGAGATCCTGGTCCTTCCGGACCACAAGGACCACGTGGAGCTCCAGGACATGTGGTGAGTATTTAAAATATCTTGTAATCTACACTTTTTTTGGTTTGTACATTACCATTCAACAGTTTGGGGTTGGTAAGATTTGTGTGTGTGATATTTTTGAAAGAAGTGTACAGATAAATCACTTGAGAATATGATAAATTAACACTTTAAACTGGAAATTTCTAGGGTGCTGCTGGATCTTCAGGACCACCAGGACCAGCTGGGCCACCTGGAGTGGTGAGCAAAAGTCTTCTAAATCAGATAATATATCAGTGATGTTTTTAATTGTTTGAATGCTTAATGTATCTTCTTGTTCTTTACCAGGGCATTAAGGGAGACAAAGGTGAGGCAGGAGAGAGAGGACAGTCTGGATTACCTGGCCCACCAGGGCTCCCAGGACATCCAGGGCTGATGGTTAGTACCTAACGTTGGCTTACCATAATATTTAGATATATAAATATAATATATATTCATAGTGTCTTCTTTTAAACCTTTTTCTGTCCCTGTTTTTTATTTTCTGTAGGGTGAACCAGGAAATGATGGAGCAGCAGGTAAAGATGTAAGTATCTCCGTTGATTCGCAGCTTCAAAATCTGTCTGATTAAACCTTAATTCCAAAGAACTTGTCTCCACTTTGGTCTGAAAAAGTGTTTATTTGATCGTCGGACAATTTAACTGTGCTAAATTACTTTTATATTGGACATGCACAGATTAAAAAATGTATAATCAGTTACAGTGTTTTTATTTTAATTTTTTTTTAATAAGGTGTTTACACAACACAGACTTCTGAATAAAAAAGATAACTCCCAGCTGTCATATTTGGAATTCTTGAAGCTTAATTTCTTAAAATCTGGTTAAAGCAATTATATTGAAACATTCATGATCAAAATAAGACCAAATTCTGGTTGATATAGCTATGTGTTTGCACATAGACCCAATGATTATTACTGCAAAACTTCTACTATTTGTCCCAGTTTCACTCCTGTAATTATTTGTAACCGCAGGGAGCCCCAGGCCTGCCAGGAGAACCTGGTCCATCGGGACCGAAGGTAAGATGCATTGTTTTCACATCTCTGTTATAATGTCTTTGCACCATTGAACACTGACATCTTTTCGCATGCATTTGGATACATCTTATTCAGGCATTAGAGAGAGTTTTATTTGGTTACATTTTATTTGTGCTTAAGAGATAGTTTTAGTTTTTGTTTATATTTGTTCTATGAAGTTGTTTTTTGTTTTTGTGTTTAATTGTGTGAGGTTGTTATCTAACCTCACTTTGCCTTCACTCTTTTGTTTTTTCCTCCCTCATCTGCCACAATAGCCTGTTTGAACACCACTCTCAGCTTACATAGTGACACCATTATGCTCCATAATAAAGCCATAGAAGAGCCTCTATCTGTCACTGACAGGACAGCATTGTCAGACATTGAAGTTTAGATGTGAGTGAGATGAGAGCTGTGCTTTTCCCTCGACCCATTAGCAGAAGCCCTTAAATGTGTAAACAAGTGACTCGCTCTATATAGACTGCTACATGTACAACACTGGTGTTGGGAATGCTACTTGAAACTGTAAAGTACTGAAAATATCCAACCTTACAATCCGTTAGCAAAAATTAGCTAGCTACATTGAAGATATTTTAGGGGCAGTGTCTTTTTTATTTATTTTATTTTTTTTTTAAATATGTAACTATTAGCATTAATTAGCCTTTTAGCCAATAAAATTAGACAACACTGTAAACTGAAAACATAACAACAAACGGCATTAACTAAATATATTTCCACAAAAAAGTAGATATGAAATGCAAAGAGAAAGAAAAAAAAATTAAATATCTTGCTTAACTTAAATAATAATAAATAAAAAATAATAATAAAAAATTGATATTAGATGGAACAAATCAATGTAAGAAATGTTACCTTTGCAACTAAATAAAATATATTTATAGGTACGTACTAAAGTTACGAAAACCGATTTTTTTTTTTAAGTTATAGAAATATTTCATTTAAAAAAGACACAATTAAGTAATTAAAAAAAAAAACTATTAAAACTTAAATAAAACCTAAAATGAAAAAAATTATTATTTACTAAAATTCAAAATTTTAGTAAATACGATAATAGCATAGTAATAATGCTAAAATATCATTGCTCAGCTATTTCAGTAGAGTGTGATTTGGTAAATTAATTAAAAAACAAAACAAAACATGTTGAATGTCCAGAAATGTTTCTGCAGAATTTATGCGTTATTCTTTACAGGCCACTTCATAAATCCAGACAAAATTCCCATTAAACTGGGGCTAACAACAGTAAAATAAGTTTACTATTGTATTATTACTATTATATGTGTACTATTGTATGCATACTATAAGTTGAAATTAGTTTACATGGGTAATATGGACCTTTTTAAGGAAACAATGGAATTGTTTAATTAAATCTGAATAAAAATGAAGCTGCAAGGGAACAGAACCTTACAATACATTGTAAGATACACTGTACATACAAAACCATGGCATATACAATACATTGTATTGACACATTTTTTCCCCCAATGTTTTCAAAACAAAGACAGGCTCCAATACAAGCCATTAAAGCTACCCCTCACCCGTCTGCAGTCTACCCTGACTAAGCAGCATTGATTAATCAATAGCTAATTTACAAAAATTGTTATAAAACATAAATAACCAGCAGAGGGTTTTTCAGGAAGTAGAAAATCACAACTGAATGCAAACAAGAATAAAATTATAAGCCAAAACATTAGCATTCACTGTATTCATGTCAACCTTATCATTAAAGAAGTAGATGGGATGGACCATGATGATTTTATTTTGTGGACTGTATACTGTAGTGCTGTGCATGAGTTTCTATATAAAGCCTATTATGCAGTGCTATTACAGGGATCATTGAGTAGACCGTGGTCATTGTCCTAGAATCTCCTGTGTAGTAAATCACAGCTGTTCCTTTGATCCTATCCAGGGCGAAGCAGGAGTTGCAGGGCAAAGGGGACCCCCGGGAGAGCGTGGACGCCCCGGCCCACCAGGAGGAGGCTTTGGTTTTGGCTCCAAAGGACCAGAAGGGATCGTAGGACCAGTCGGACCCCGTGGCGAGAGGGGAAGCCCTGGTTCACCTGGACCAGCTGGTGCCAGCGGACCACCAGGAATCCCAGGGAATGATGTGAGGCTTTTTCACTGATGGTACACACTACACAGCCTGGTTGAGAGAGTTTATTAACTGACAGAAACAGTTAATGCTGTCTATAGCATCGTATTGAACAGTATCAACTTTAAGAATCAATGTGTTTGTGTTTGTTTTTTTATGTTCCTTATCCACCATATTTTTAACATGAGGGTGAACATTTTTAAATAAATTAGGGTTATGTTGTCATCCGAGTCCAGTTATTTTTAGTGGATGATGGAAAATAAATCTTGTTTTGCAGAATTGTAGTAGATATATATGAGTATTTAAACTTTACATTGTATCTGTTTTTTTCCAGGCTGTTGTAAACTATGATGATTTAAGGTCCTTCATCAGGCAGCAGGTCATAAAGATCTTCGACGGTGAGAGAACTTTTGTAACCAGACATATCTGGAAGCACTACAACTTAATTTTGTAAATGGTTTATTTCATAGAGAAAGAGTCTTAAGATGATTTAATTTCTTCTTCAGCCCACCACAAAACTTCACATCAGTCTTTAAGGCACTTTATTATATTTTAAAGCAATATTCTGAGTTAAATACAGGTTAAAGTACATGTTACAAGTTAAAATCAGTTTGTAAAAGAAAAAGAAAAATTGTTGACAATTTTGCACTTATGATGGAAGTCTATGGGGCAAGTGTACACTTTAAATAATTATTATTTATTTAGGTTTGTTTTAAGTTCATTTGTTCCTGCAGAGCGTATGGGCTACTACATGTCCCGAATGCAGATGCCTGTGGAGATGGTTGCGTCCCCTGGTCGACCAGGACCCCCAGGGAAAGATGGAAGCCCAGGCATCCCAGGCCCCCCAGGGATACCGGGCCGCTCTGGGCAGATTGGCCGTGAAGGAAGGCAGGACAAGTGGGTATGGGTGGTAAGGGTAAGTGGTGTTATTGTGTTAATTTTAGCTGTAGTGATGTTCCATTTGCCCAGTCTTCCACATGGATGCTTTCATATATGTCCCCAGGTGCCCCTGGTGTAAAGGGAGAGAAAGGTGATAAGGGTATAGGAGAGATGGGAGACAGTGGCCTTCCGGGTGCTCCAGGTCTGACTTCCAAGTTTTCAAAGCCGATTTTAAAGTGGAAGTCATTTTGCCAACTTTGTTATGTTTATTCTACTGTAATGTCTTTCTCATTCCTTCCGTTCCTCTCAGGTGTTCCTGGTCCTCCTGGTTACAGTAAGATGGGACCACCAGGTCCTTCTGGTCAGCAGGGCATCCCCGGTGTTCCTGGACCTCCAGGACCATCTGGAGCGAAGGGCAAGGATGGTCGGTGTCACCCATCAGACTGTATGAGTATGCCTGTGGAGTACAATCCCAAGGGCCCAGTTCCCAAAGGTCCCATGTATTAGAAAGTGGTTTAAGAGAAGTAAAAGATGGAGGATGGTACCCATTGATTGACATTCTCACAGTTACCTACCTGTACCTGCTAAGGCTTCTGAGAAGATCCATGGAGAACCAAAGGATTAATGTCATTTCCTGTCCACATGATGCAATGCCGAAACACTGGTTCACCACCAATGGGGACATTTAGAAGTTATCGTCTGCTGATGAACCAGTGAAGAAAGGCTAAGCATTAACTTACACCACTACAATTTGGTGCAAAATCCCAAACTTGATTGCCTTAAACCCCTAAATACTTTCCCATAATGCAATTTTAGTCTTTTATGTGTTCGGACATATAAGATGTTGACAGTCATTATTGGTGCCCAGATTTATTCAGCATTCAACATTTTTCATTTCTTTTCCAGCCCCCATAAAAGATATTGGTTTCCATCTGACACTTCACATCAGTCTTCAAGGTGCTTCATTAAATATTAAAGCAATATTCTGAGTTAAATACAAGTTAAAATCCTCCATGGCATGTTATTGATTGATGCAGGAATTATTTTGACTCATACCTCATTTTGTGTAAATGATGACAGTTTTGCACTTATAATGTAATTCTATAGGGCATGCATTCAACATTATTATTATTTTTTTTTTTCTTTTTTCTTTTCTTTTTCAAATTGAGGTATGAATCAAATTGATTTTCGGCTGAGAATGCCACAGATGTTGTTGCTAGGGCTTGTGTTGAATCTGGAATGTTTCTTTAATATCTTTGTGAGGGGGTTGTTTTGGCAGCTGCTAATTTTGCTATTTAACTGCTTTAGCAAAGACAATGTGGCATAAATATCCATCTGTTTCCAGTGAATAATTCCTTCCACAGTGTGAGCCGTTTAATATTAAATAGTTTGAGGTTATAATTAGGCATAGATACAGTTACCTAATTAATTATTTTTATTATTCAAAATGAACATCCCCAAGGGCTTGTGTTGTACATATTCATATTTATATGTAATGGCTTTTTGTACTTTAAAAAAAAATTACATCAGCATGGCAGCCCTTTTTATGGTCGTCTCAGATATTTTGGAATAATTTTATAAGCTCTAAACAAATGGATGTTTTGTAAAGGTAGGTTTTATATGCAATTTTGGGTTGGAAAGCAATTTTGTGATGTATCACGGGACGGAAAGAGATTTTATTTTTATAAGAATATTTCAGTGACACCTATTTCTCGAGCTCTGTGATGACATCTTCTCCTCCACCACTCTGGACTCTTAAACTTGAATTTACTTTGATATACTGTACCACTTGCAGCTGAACCATCATGTGCTTCTAGAATGCTCTAATCTTAAATATGCTTTGCTAGTCGCCCTAAACGTCGTTGTCATCTCTATAGCAAACAGCATCTCACTTATTCTCTGCTGTGTCAGCCAGTCTGATGCTTTTTCACTCTGCACTTTATCCTCTCGTTGTCACTTCCTCGGTCTGTATGTTTGTGTGTGTGAGTGTGTTTTTTTTTGTTTTGTGTTTGAGTGTAGAGTGTGTATGTATATATATTGGGTGTATGTATGTATTGTTTTTTTTTATTATTATTTTTTTTTTTTTATGATGCAGTTTTCATGAAGTGAACATTATGAGCATGTCGATTTCAGATTGGACTTTCAGTCTTTTTTTATGCAAGCTTTAAAAACATCCCCATCATCATGCATCTCATCATAGTGCTATTTGTAAGTCAAGTCATTTGTGTGCAAATTTTTCTTTAAAGAAACTTAAGAGAAGCAATAAAAGTTTTGAAAGCAGAGTTCTCGATGGACGTGTTCATTTGTCAGTTCCTAAACAACATATCTCTATATCTATCTTCAGTTTGTAACAATAGCAACAGTTTTGTATTCACAAAGGACGACTGAAATAGCTCTAAATACTTAGTATTGAGCCCAAGGGTACAGAGTTTCCAGTTACATTTTCAACACTTTGTAAATAACAGCATATATGATGGTGAGGGCATGAATTTGGAAATAGAAATAAGATTGCTTATACTGAAAAGGGGCGACAATGTTGTAATCTATAGTGATCAGAATATGAATCAGCAATGTAATGTGAGAAACATGAGCTGTGTCCCAAATGGTGTACTATTCATTATGTCTTCTACCATCTGGTGCAGGAGTTTTCAAACTTAGGTCTAGGCAACAAAATAATATTTTATACTTACTTAGCTTTTACATTTTAGGATGGGGTCCCTCACACGAGGATGTTCCTAATCCATAATCCTAAAAATGAACCCCTTAACTTATTTCAAAAAGTGAAGCTTTCATATATTCTAGATTCATTACATATAAAGTAAAACATTTCAAAAGTGTATTTTTTGTTTTCTTACACCTCATGAATGTCAAAAATCCAGCATCTAAAAATATTAGAATATTTACATTTGAGTTTTATTAAATGACCATTCCTAAGGTATAATTTCGGGGTATCTCTTGTTCTTTGAAACCACAATCATGGGGAAGACTGCTGACTTGGCAATGGTCCAGAAGACAATCATTGACACTCTCCACAAAGAGGGTAAGTCACAGAAGGCCATTACTGAAACAGAGTGCTGTATCAAAGCATATTAAATGCAAAATTGACTGGAAGGAAGAAAATGGGTAGGAATGGGTAGGAAAAGGTGCACAAGCAACAGGGATGACAGCAAGCTTGAACACTGTCAAGCAAAGCCGTTTAAAACACTTGGGAGAGTTTCACAACGAGTGGACTGAAGCTGGAGTCAGTGCATCAAGAGTCACCACGCTCAGACGTCTTCAGGGAAAGGGCTACCAAGCCACTTCTGAAACAGAAACAACGTCAGAAGAATCTTACCTGGGCTAAGGAGAAAAAGAACTGGACTGTTGCTCAGTGGTCCAAAGTTCTCTTTTCAGATAAAAGTAAATTTTGCATTTTTATTTGGAAATCAAGGTCTGAAGTCTGGAGGAAGACTGGAGAGGCACAGAATCCAAGCTGCTTGAAGTCCAGTGTGAAGCTCATGTACATTTAATGCTTGCTACTTTTTCACGGACAATACATAGAAATGAATACATTTTATTAAAACAAAAAAGAAGTTTAAGTTAAAAGTTAAAATCGTTGTTCCTCTCAGATGTTCATGATGCAGAAGAACATTGAGTTTTACAAAACTTTGCTCTTTATTGATTGGGGTAAATCTGAACAACCAGGCAAGAAAACTTGAGTGTTTACAGATGAACCAAAAAAAGAACAATAAATAGTCTGTTAATGAAGATAATCAGTTCTTCTCTAAGCACATAACACACAGTATGTTCAAAGTGGCATACAGGTTTGTAATTGACCAGAAAGTCTGAGCATTGTTTGGAGTTGCTGATTAAATTCATTAACTCTGGATCTGTTTTATATTCTAAACCCAACTTGTCCATACAAAATTAATACAGATTTACAAAGATTTACAGCATGGAATCGAGGATAAAGTTAATGGGAGCATGTCACCTTCTCACCTAGAAGAGCAGATCAAAGGCATTGCTTCATGGCGGAGACAGTCACAATACAAACAGGGACATAATGTATACATGAGGTATCAGCTCGAGCCGGGGAAGATGTTCACTGAAGCACAAGGTATATGAATCTATTAATAAAGTAGCTTTGAATACTTTTTATTGGTTCAATTATAGGGGAATTTCCTGGCATGGAAAAATCTCACCATCATCCTTTATCTTTTAGGAGTTTGGATCAGATTCATAAAAAATTATAGTGTTTTTTAATGGAATATAGCACCTTTGTTTGAATGTCATTCACATAGTTCTTCTAGTCCAGGGCGCATGATGATGATGTCATCAGTGATGTCACTAGCAATGTTCTCACATCTCTCTGTACTGTGAGGTTGGACAGAGCAGCAGCGGCTGACATTGCCAACTTAACACTTCCTTTCCCTAGATGTCAAATCATATATAAACAATCCTAATACATACAGAAAGTTCACAATATCAAGCAGCAGCTGCTCCCTCCCCCCTCACAATGTGTCCATTGAAGAGAAGGCCTGTGTGCTCCTCTTTCCATGCTTCTCCCCCTTTCTTTCTTTCTTTCTGACTATTTCTTTCTCTCCCAGATGTTCTTCCTTGCTTTAAGTGGATGGGCCCTTTACTGTTCCTGCCTCTTGTAATCTGGGAGAAGTGTAGGCGGATGCTGCTAAACATGCAGCTGCTTCACAAAATCCAGGAAGACCGGGATGACCAGCTTTTCCAGGACGGCCTGGCTCACCCGCTGCACCCTGTGGTCCTCGCTCGCCTGGCCTACCGTCACGAGCGACACCGTCAAGACCTGGAGGACCTGTGAGAAAACAGGATGGGCTGCTGAGTAAACCAGTTTGCCTTTGGACAACTCGGACTATACAGGTGGACTTTGAACTTACCTGGCAGTCCAGGCGGTCCCGGTTGGCCTGGATGTGGTCTGCCAGGATCTCCTCTCTCTCCCTTTGCACCCCTCTTTCCTGCAAAATGGAAACAGGGGGATGATGTTTAAAGTAATGAGGCTGACAGACAATATTTTTTCAAGAGCAGCATCTATATTTAGAAGGTTTTTAACCTTTAAGACCAGTGTTTCCTATCTGGCCTGGGCCCCCAATTAAGCCAGGAATGCCACGGCCGCCTGGCAGTCCATGAGGACCCTGAGGTCCTGGAGGTCCAGGTGGTCCTGGAGGACCTGGAGGTCCCATCACACCTGCTCCACCCAGTACGGCTCTCTTGGAGCTCACCGCTAATGCTGCTAACTTCTCTGTCAGAAGTAAATGATTAGGTTCAGATGAGTTGGTCATTCACGCAGAACATGTTTTGTGTCTAAAAACACAGGATGGTGGAATAAAAAAAAAAAAGCTTTTAAGGATGAACTTCTTTTAAAATGAATGCTGTGTTTTTAGAACATCATGTCCGCAAGATGCTGCAAAAGCACGGACACATTATATATTTATTTATTTTTTAATGTATGCTCTTTTAACTTGCAAGATCCATTTTTAGAATGCCATGTCTTGTGCAATACTGAAAAAGACATGAGCGGAGCAGTCAAACATGTCAATTTATCACAAACTTAAATAGAAAAACTATTGAAAAGAAGCTCTGTAAAATAAAAAAAAACTTGAGATGCAGGGCAGTGGAATTAAAAAAAAAAATGCAAGGTCTAGAGACTAGAAACTGGGGGAAAACTCAAGGACTTTTTTAAATTTAAAATTATTTTAACTTGAGTGGCGTGTTTTTATAATGCGATGTCATGCTCGAGACATGAGAGCAACGATGAAACATTTATCTGGCACGTGTTTACATAGAAAAACAACAGAAAAGTAGTACAATGGAATGGAAAAACGCTTTCGGTGTGAAGCTCCTCATTTGAAAGAAGCTGCATAAGAGCGAGGCTCAAGCACAGCAGTCAAATATATCCATCTATTGCATGTTTAAACAGAAAAACAATCAAAGTAAAAATGTGAGTTCTTTTAACTTGAGCTTAGAATGCTGCATTGAGGGCCATTCACACATGACATGCATTTGCTTTAAAAAATGTAAGACATTGGCAGTGAAATGGGGGAAAAATGCAGGCCCTTGAAACATGTTTTTTAAAAGTTGATCTAAAAGTTGAAGATGTTGCGAAAGACATGGGGCCTCATTTATAAAGTGTGCATAAGAACAGATTTGATCTGTGATCAAAATCCACGCCAATGCTCATATTGGTAAAAACTGCCTTTATAGCATCACGTCAGTGACTGAGCAGACGTACACACTTTTTCTTGTCAGAGTACTGCAGATTTTTGGAAATGTAAGCTGTTCTTGCAGATCGGTGTTCTAAATTAAAAGATTTGGATGATGACTGGCGATCTTTTACATGTTAATGACATTCATTGGGAGTCGAGGCAGAAAGCTGAAACCATTCAGTTGCACGCAAGTTCAAGATCATTTGCGATTCATAGATTTCACATCTCAAAGAGAGGTGTACGTGCGTTTTCTGTGCATACGTTCATTCTATGAATCACACTTACGCATATTTGAGAGATTATCATAAGATCAAATTTAGGATGGTTTCTGTGCAATATTTTATAATTGAGGCCCATGAGCTCAACAGTCAAACATGTCTGTCTAGCCTGTTTACATAGAAAAACAACGGGAAAGTAGAAGAGTGGAATGAAAAAACGTATTCTGTGTGAACAGCTCCTTATGCACAGTAACTGCAAAAGAGGTTAAACGTGATCTCAGAGGTCAAACACATCCATCTAGCTCATGTTTACATAGAACAGCAGTGAAAGAGCAGCACAGTGGAATACAAAAATGTGTGATGGAGGTGGCCAACCCCCGAAAAGAATGCCTGCAAATAGTGTTGAACCTTAGCTTAGCACACAGTCACATCTCACCGGGTGTCCTGCAACATTGGATAAATATTATTAAGATGACAATCCAGAGGTGGACATTCATCTGTTGACCAGTTTTTAAGGTGTCACAGTGACCAAATCTCCACATCTAATCTATTTTCCAATGGGGAACGAGAGAGGAATGCTTCCCCTCGGTTCAGGTGAGTGTGTGGGTATGTATAAGTGAAGGTATGTTTGCAGTCGCAGGCTGAAAGGCTGAGGGATTACATTGTGAAATGGTGGGAGCCAGCGGAGGTTATCACGGGACGGTTCCGGTCATCTCTCTTTTGCAAAATAGAAGGACAGAGAGCAGAGACCGACAATCCCAGAGAAAACAGAACTGTGTGGAAGTCAATTCTGAACAGCAGATAAATAGCTGCAGACTACACAGTCCGCAGTGTTTGGCAGGAAAGCTGTCCCTGAGAAGTGATGATGCATGTTAATACATTTCAGCAGATGAAAAGCCGATTAATAGATTTCAAATGTCCTCTTCCTGACACACTAATTGCAGCCGATTTGGATCGCAGCCGTTTACAGAAAGAACAATGATTGTTACTCACCTTGAAGCATCTTCAGGACCACGTCAGTGATGTGTTGATCTGTAGCATCACGACCCTGAAAACATAATCATAAGAATGAGGAAAACACTCTTCGCCAATTCCCATCCAAAAAAAAAATAACATCTTGTCATCATTTATTCTCATTCCAAACCTGTTTGACTTTCTTTCTTGTGTAGGACACAAAAAAAGTTATTTAGAAAAATGCCCAAGCTCCTCTTTTCCAAATGTGACCCTGGATCACAAAACCAGAGATGTATACTTCATCTGTAAGCTAAATAAATAAGCTTCCCATTGATGTATGTTTTGTTAGGATAGGACAATATTTGGCCCAGATACAACTGTTTGAAAATCTGGAATCTTAGGGTGCAAAAAAATCTAAATATTGAGAAAATTGCCTTTAAAGTTGTTCAAATGAAGTTCTTAGCAATGCATATTACTAATCAAAAATTAAGTTTTGATATATTTACAGTAAGAAATTAGCAAAAAGTCTGCATGGAACATGATCTTTATTTAATATCCTAATGATTTTTGGCATAAAATTAAAATTTATAATTATTTTGGCTATTGCTACAAATATACCTGTGCGACTTATGAGGTCCAGGGTCACATATAATGAAAGTCAATAGTGACCACAGCTGTTTATTATAGGGAAAAGAGCAGGATGGGAAGCTAAACATCTCCATTTGAATTTGGGACAACATGATGGAAACTAAATGATTTCATTTTCGGGTGAACTATGCCTTTAAAAGTGTGAAAGAGAAAGTCAATCTTCCTCACCACTAAGAGTTGATATTATTTTCTGCAAGTGTTTTTCTATTGTGCTGAGCACTACATGCTACTGCAACCTGTCTGGCTTGTGCAACTTTGGCTTTGTTGTATTGGAGGCAAAAATGCTGCTCTCTGGTAAACAGAATTGTTCGTTGGGGAATGTAGGTTGGGAATTCTGTGATGATTATTGGGGATTGTTGATGCTGTTTTAACACTAACAGGTGGTCCTTGTATTCCTCGCATCCCTGGAACTCCTCTTTCTCCATGTAGGCCACGTGGACCAGGTAAGCCTGGAGGACCCTGGTCTCCTGGTTTACCGGGATCTCCGGTAGGGCCGTTGTGCCCTGGGTCACCAGTCACACCTTGCTGTTGATAGAGGAGGCAGTAATTAATGAAATGAAACTGGAATGTTCACTATTGGTTGTTTCATGGGATGATGCTGAAGATGAAACAAGCATTATGTTAAAGGTAAACTATGTAATTTCCTTACCACTAGTGGTACAAATAGAATAGCAAAAATAATGTAAATATGTTAAGTTTAGGTATTAGGTAGGATTAGGGATGTAGAATATTGTCATGCAGAGTATGTGCTTTTTTAAGTACTAATAAACAGCCAATATGTTAATAAAAGACATGCTAATAATACTATTTAATAGTGAGAATTGGTCCCTATACTAAAGTGTTACCAATAATTATTATGAATAACTAAAATAATTGTTTTTGCACATTTTATAGTCAGCCAAGAGAAAATCATTAGTCTCGTAGCACATACCTTGTTGCATGCCAGAATATTGGCCAGAGGAATAATAAGTTTGAGCAACCTCATATTGATGATTGTTTCCAAACAGGTTTCCATAACATGCCCCACAAACCAGGGTTATTTTAGCATGATCGATATGCTGTTTCTGTTAATATACTTAATAAAGTTTTATTTAATATTTAATTAATAATTTTATTATTGACTATATTCATTAATATTTTAAATAAGCTTATATATAGTTTACAGTACGTATTAGTCATTTTTATGTGCTTTGACATTTTTATTAGTTTAACATTTCTATTTAGATTTCATTTATATTTATTTCAGTTTTAGTTTTAATTTTAGTATTTTTACTTATTTTATTTCAGACAGCCAACTTATTTTATTTCAGGGTGTCAACTTATTTTATTTCAGTTCATTTTATTTAAGGAAGTTCCATATTTTCTTTCTTTCTTTTTCTTTTTTTTTAGTAAGTTTAAGTTTTTATGTACAATTTATATTTTATTTATTTCAGTTAACAAACATGATTTTTAATCATTTAAAATGTAATTTTAGTTAACAATAACAGTGCTGCAAACATGCCCTGTTCATGGTCTTTCATTTGTAGGAAAAAAAAAAAGTATCCCTACCCTAATCTCTATCTCACACCATTGGTTTGGGCAAAAGATAACATGTCAGAGGGCATATTTAAATGTGCTCATAACACTGGGATGACATAAATTATTTTAAAATACAAAGCTGACATAGTTCACTTGTGTCATGTCCTTCACCATTGTAAACCAATTACAAAAGCTGGATCTTACTAAATTATGTGTTTCACCTAGCAGTATCTGTGTTCTTCAAGCTGTCCTTACCTGTCCCTTAGGTCCGGGCTCGCCAGATTGTCCCTGTTAGATGGAGAGACGCAATTTTAAGATGAACAGAAGTCCTCTGGAACCAATCTATTAAATACATGTATCCAACTACAGCCTTATTTACCTTCTCTCCTTTCTCCCCAGCCAGTCCCTCTACACCAGGATCACCCTGTGAAAGAGGCAGGTGAGATCCATCAATGTCACCTTCAGTCGTTATCTTTTATCTTTTCTATTTCACTCCATAAATACGTATATGTATTTATCTGAGGATGTACTCACAACGTCTCCCTTTGATCCCACTTTGCCTTGGAATCCCTGCAAGGAGATGCAATTGTACATCAGATATTTCTCAGTGTCAGCCCTAATGGGTGAGGCGAAGGGAATTTATTGCTGGTAATATCTTATTTTACCGTAAACTCTCCGAGCACATTAAATCACTGCCAATATTCAATGTATTAAACGGCAAGGATATTGTAGATTAAAGGACAACAAACATTAAAGTGTCCATAAGATTATATTTCATACTGAATTGAGGGGTATTATTTGGAAATATGGACATGAATTATCTAAGTGCATAGATGTCCTCTAGTGAAAAGAGTCCAATCATGAGTGAAGACTGCCCCCATGTGTTCAAACCTCATCACTCTGTCAGTTTAAGCGGGAAGATAGTTCATTTACCGTTAATTACTGTTTATATGGTCACAAACCTTTTCACCCTTAGTTCCAGTTAGACCCTGAGCACCTGGGACGCCCATGGGTCCCCTCTCTCCCTTACTGCCCTGCAGGTACAACAAAGATGAGTGAAGTGAAGGATTGAAATAGACCCCTCTCTCCCTTACTGCCCTGCAGGTACAACAGACATATATATATATATATATATATATATATATATATATATGTGTGTGTGTGTGTGTGTGTGTGTGTGTGTGTGTGTGTGTGTGTGTGTGTATGTGTGTGTGTGTACAGTGTGTGTGTGCGTGCGTGTGTGTGTCCCATATTTTTCTAAGAAGTTAATTCTCAACAGTTTTTCAATACTTTGTTTGTGTGTGTTGATTGGATAAGTGTTTTTTTTTTTTAAAGGTGTAATCATAAATAGATAAGTATAATAATGTATTACTGTGGTTGCACTTATTCAGGGGATCATACAAGTGCATTATAAGGTGCATTACAAGGCATAATTAATACATTAAAATACTTTATTAATGCATTATATAAAATATAATTGGTATATAAAGTCATTATTTATAATGATGACTTTCAGTTTTATTATTATGATTAATATTATAGATACATTCTATAAACTCACAAAAGGCAATTTCTTTGATATCAATGTTTTTGAAATGTATATTTTCAACAGTTTTTTTTTTTTTTTCTATTAGTGTTTGTTTGTAGTTTTTGTTGAAATATATTTGAACAATTACCCAATATTTCCAGGGTTTCTTTAACCCTGGGAACCCTGATTACATCAGAAAAATAAATATCTAAAAATAAATGTCTGAAAAAATAATAAAGAAACTTACAGGCAAGCCAACAATACCAGGAGGCCCAACTGGTCCTCTTTCACCCCTGTCACCCTGTTGGACATGAAGTGAAAATTTAATAAAAGAGAATTACCTTTAATGTTAATTTAATGTTTGTGAATTGGTTTGTAAATTGGGATTTGGTCTTGGGTTTGGTTCTGTGACTGCTTCAATTGGAGGTACAGGTTGTAGATGAGGGTATAGGTGACATAATGAGAAGCCAGAAAAAGCTTTTGGATTATGTATAAAACTGTCCTTGAATGATGTGACATACTTGAGGTCCTGGAAGACCTTGCATTCCCATCAAGCCTCGGGGTCCTGTCTCACCCTAAACTCAAAAGAACAAATAAATTGTTGAAAGGGCAGAATGAAGCACTTATGGAAAGTATAATATCAACAGACATCCAAAAACTATGGTTCCGCATTCATAAAATAACTGCATGATCTCACCTTATCTCCAATTTGACCCTTGGCTCCAGGCATACCAGGCAAACCCTAAAAAATATGAAGAATTACATGAAGAAAATTAAAATAAAATTACTCCGTGAAGAATTTGAATTTTGTGGTCTGCTCTGTGTTGATATCTTGTGAAGGCTGCAATAACTCATCCTGTTAGTGAGGGTGCCTGTATTATGGCTTGCGCAGGTACGTTGTGATGTTTTGTATCATAACCAGCATGCTCCATTACCCCAAGTCACCAGGAGAGTCATGTTTGATGATGATGAATTGTTAATAGCAGAAGCAATTTCAAGGTGGTTTAGGCTCCAAAATAGTCAGGGCAAGAATGTCACACTGGGACTGTAGGCAGAAAATACTCTAAACTTTTACTTTTTTATCTTTAATCACCCTCATTTAACAAGGGGAACACAATGGACGGATGTGAGGAAGATGGGAAAGGGTTCCTTGCACATCTAATGCTGACAATTACTGTGTATACAGTATGATATGAAAAGAATAATGAAATATGAAATTCTACTTACAGCGTCTCCCTGAGGACCAGGGGCTCCAGGTCTTCCATTTTGTCCTGTAGCTCCCTAAAAACAGTACAAGACATTATTAATAAATTATATATATATATATATATATATATATATATATATATATATACATATATAAAATTAGTAATTGGGTGTATAATAAGCAGGATCATGAACAGTTAACCAGTCATTGACATTGATAAAATAAAGCCCTTCAGGATGAAAGAAGACTTGCTCACTCTGTCTGAGTGTGCATTATACTTTACATATGCCATGTGTCTCCTTGAATAATGATGGCTGCTGTGGGAATTGATTTAAGAGCTTGAAAAGAGCCATCCATACCTTTATTCCTGGGATGCCAGGAGTACCATCTTTTCCATCAATTCCTGGAAGACCCTGACAATGAACATTAATCACAAGATTAAGGGCATAAATTTAGGAGACGTATTTTAAATTGCATTTAAATTAGCTAGTTTTTAACTTACGTTCTCTCCCTTCTTACCGACCACTCCCTGAGGCCCTCGTACTCCACGCTCTCCCTACAAGAATAACAGCAAAAGTTTGATAAATTAACATGTAGAAGGACAAATTAATGATGGGATGAATAGATGTGAATTATATTACTAATACTTACCATGTCGCCTTTGTCACCAGGCTCTCCAGGTGGTCCTTGGGGTCCCTCTTCACCCTGCAATGCACAGTGAGATTATCATTTTTAGGTTTTTTAGGTTATGAAAATGAAATGTATTCAAACACGACTTGCAGACTCACAGGGCGTCCAGGGATGCCGATCGGTCCTGAAATCCCTTTATAACCACGTGGTCCCTGTCACAGAGGTTGTGAATCACTTTTAAGTTTTTATAGATTGTAAAACAAAGTTATAAAAATTCAGTCTGTGGAGATTTGCTGTCCTACAAATGCAATTGAAGTTGTGCAATGTTTGTTTATGTTCCAATGGGTTTTTTTTCAGAATATAATAAAATACATGTAAATCAACTCATACGCACAATTCTGTGGGGAAGCTAAAATAAGATATATGCACATATATATAAATCTGCCTGGCAAAATTATTGTCTCATCTCACACACAAAGACTGTGTAATAAAATTAGCCACAGATTTAATGGACCATAACTGCCCAGTCTCAGTTACAGATATGCTAAATGTATATTATTTATAGTCATGTCTTCAACCCTGCAACCCTGCAACAGATCGACTGTTCCCCTGAGTTATTTTGTTATTATTATTTATATACTGTGGTATTATGCAATTATCTTAAACTTATTTTATTTCAGTTACATTTCTAATTAAGTTTTTCTTTATGTAAGTTTTCCATGTAACATTTATATTTTATTTTATTACAGCATATTAAAAAAAAAAAACAGTTTTAGTTTCAATTAACAGTAGCAAAACTGCTGTCACTTACTCTTTATCCCTTTATATATTTCCTCAGAACAGTCAAAATCATATTTAGGGTATCCATAAAAAGATAACGAGTAATATGGAGTGCCACAAGGATCTGTCCTAGGTCCTCTGCTATTTTCAATATACATGTTGCCCCTTGGTAATATCATTAGAAAATACGGGATTAGTTTCCGCTGTTGTGCTGATGATACTCAACTATATATCTCAACAAGACCAGGTGAAACTTCTAAATTATCTAATCTAACAGAGTGTGTTAAAAATGTAAAAGATTGGATGACCAATAATTTTCTCCTATTAAATTCAGATAAGACAGAGATATTACTTATTGGACCAGAAAACATTACACAGAATCTCGTAGATTACAATTTGCAACTAGACGGATGTACTGTTACTTCCTCTACTGTAAAGAATCTGGGTGTTATATTAGACAGTAACTTGTCTTTTGAAAATCATATTTTCCCATGTTACAAAAACAGCATTCTTCCATCTTAGAAACATTGCCAAGCTATGAAACATGTTACCTATTCCTGATGCAGAAAAGCTAGTTCATGCATTCATGACCTCTAGACTGGACTATTGTAATGCACTGCTAGGTGGTTGTCCTGCATCCTCAATAAAGAAGCTACAGGTAGTCCAAAATGCAGCGGCTAGAGTCCTTACCAGGTCAAGAAAATATGATCATATTACCCCAATACTACAGTCTCTGCACTGGCTACCTATTAAGTTCCGTATCAGTTACAAAATATTATTACTTACTTATAAGGCCCTTAATGGCTTAGCTCCTGCTTACCTAACTAGTCTTCTACCACGCTACAACCCATCATGCTCCCTAAGGTCACAAAACGCTGGACTTTTGATAGTACCTAGGATAGCAAAGTCCACTAAAGGAGGAAGAGCTTTTTCGCATTTGGCTCCCAAACTCTGGAATAGCCTTCCTGATAATGTTCGGGGCTCAGACACACTCTCTCTGTTTAAATCTAGATTAAAAACACACCTCTTTGGCCAAGCATTCAAATAATGCATCTCATAATTTTGGACTGCAGTTATATCTGATCAAATGTGCATTATTATTCTTTAGCTTGGGTTAAAATGGTACAACTGAATGATGTAACCATTATGTAACCATTATGTAACCACTATTTGTTTCTCTGTTTTGCCACGGGATTTACATCCCGTGGTAACTAGGATTTACACAAGCTCCAGTCTGGATCCAGAACACCTGAGAAGAGATGATGCCAACCTCTCAGAGGACCTCAGATGATGCTAACCCAGAGACAACATACAGAACTACCACATTTTGCTATAAGTTTGATTGCATAATTGCTGTTAATAGTGTTAATCGTCTGTTTGTTTACGTCTTTTTATTGATTTTTCTGAACATTTCTGCCATATGCACATGAACTGACAGTCACCATTGATAAGCTATTACTAAATATTGTAGAAACTTAATTTTCTGTAAAGTTGCTTTGTAATGATTTGTATCGTAAAAAGTGCTATACAAATAAACTTGAATTGAATTGAAAATTTTGGAAACTATGACTCACCGTCTCGCCTTTGGGCCCCACCATTCCTGGATACCCTCTCAGACCCTGTGGACCCTAAAGTAATTGTGGTAGAGAGAAGCAGATATTTTATTCCACAGGTGCTCTCCTATAGGACCTTCATAAAAGGTACTGCTACAATTACTTACCTTTATGTGGCTGTGGTAAACAGAGGTTTAGTTATATAAAATAGGTCAAATCCAAAAATTATAGAATTGAATAAGTTAATGGAGGGCATGGTTTTATTTGTTAATGGGGGGGGCCCACTTCACCCTTTACACCCTAAGGATGAGAATACAAGGATGAAACAGATACTTCTATTCTAAAGAAAAATTTTGTCTCCTTTTATTTTGGGATGTTATGTGGTTTTTCATTTTGATGTATTTTTTAATTTAATTTTTCTATTATATTTAATATATATGGCTATTTTGGTTATGCACTTCAGATATGTGAGTTCTGAATTTGATAATCAATATTAAAGTCAACACCTCCCAAAGATTTATAACTTGAGCTTGGACAGTCATGCTCTGCATCATGGGTAAATCCGCTCTGTCCCTGTGGTCCATTCTAATGTCCTTGTGGGGCTCATTAAGTCTGATTAATTCACAGTGCAGTAGCTTCTCAGTACCTGCCGGCCCCCTTTTTCCTTTCATCTGGGTCAATGTGTTCTGTCTGTGACTCACACTCAGATTAGAGGCAGTTATGTGCCTTGAGGGGCTTCATTAACACATAATCCTGCTCTGCTGTTGACGCTGTGTTTTGTGTTGGGTGGTTGGGATACTGGGGGAATTATATGGATGATATGTATTATACATTGTTTATTTAACCTTATCAACCAATCAGTATGTTTGTTGTTCTCTGCATGTCACACACTATGATATGCGATTAATGAAGTTTTAAAGCTGTAAAGGGACACATTTCATGTCATTTTATCATTTAGAAAGGTGCTCACATGCGCCCCTCTGTGGTTACACAGTGTACACACCATTTAATTCCCTTTCAGTTGGTCACTCTCAACATCACGTCGGGACCGACTAATGGGAATATCGCGAGACCAATCCACTTCAAGTGCAACTAAATGAGATATTGGACATTGGCATGTGGAATTCGCATCTGGCTGCCACACCCCGCAGCGCGGGTATAAGAGGCAGCAGGTGCACCACATTCATTTATCTTTTTGCTTCGGAGCCAAGCGGTGGTGCATCACTACTGCTCTTCTCTTCAAGTGATTGTAGAATGCAAGTGTGGGCATTACGGCAGACAGCAGCAGTGGTCACGGTCTCGCGGGAATCATCCAGCATGGAGACAGCCACACCAGGAGTGTGTGGTGGCCAGCTCCCCTGCATGCTTCAGCATTAAAAGAGCAATCCCTAAAAGAGCAACACGGGTGATCACGTCTTTTTAAAGATGTCTTATCACCTGTGCGTTACCTGGCACCCCTTAGGACAGTCACGATCACTGCCTCATGTGTCTGGGCATTAAGCATGCTAAGGAAACTCCTCCTCTTTTTCCAGTGGGCAGCAGTGGGTTGCCCAAGAGCACTCCCTCTGCCCATTCGTGGAACCAGGTAGGTGCTGTGAACCTCAAGACCCCGCTTCATGCCATCACACACTAGGCTGTTACAAGCCTCATGCCGGGGCCCTGCGTTCCCCCTCACATGAGGAGGGATCAGGTGAGTGTTACACTTCACAACCAGACCCCGCCCGGGGAGTTGAGACTCCACCTCCAGGTGGTTCAGCTGATCTGGAGACAGTTTGAAGTTGCTCAGGAGTACCTGTTTGCATCTCCAGAAACCACCCACTGCCAGTGGTTCTACTCCCTAACCGAGGCAACGCTCAGCACGGATGCACTGGCACACAGTGAGCCTACTCGCACAGACGCTGTGCAAGATCAGGGAGGACGAGGAGCAGGTCCTGTTAGTGGCTCCATATTGCCCCAACAGGACCTGGATCCCAGAAACTTATGCTCCTTGCGACAGCCCTACAAACTGGTCCCTTCGAGCCTTTGGTGTCAGTTGAGTTGAAGTTTCTCTCCATCAAAACCCTACTCCTGACTGTATTTGCCTCGATCAAGAGGGTGGGGGACCTGCAGGCATTTTCAGTCAATGAATTGTGCCTTGAGTTTGGGCCGGAAACCCCGGCCCGGCTATGTGCCCAAGGTTCCTACTACTCTATTCAGGCACCAGGTGGTTAAACTGCAAGAGCTGCCCCTGGAGGAGGCAGACCCAGCCCTAGCTTTGCTCTGTCCTGTACGTGCACTGTGACAGTACGTGGATAGAATTCAGAGCTTTAGGACTTCAGAGCAGCTCTTTGTCTGTTACCGAGAACAGCAGAAGAGGAAAGCTGTTTCCAGGCAGAGGATGGCCCACTGGATAGTGGATGCCATCACCTTGGCCTATGAGACGCTCTGCCGTCTCTAGATGATGCAGCCTGAGCCATCTCAGAGACTTCCATATGCAATAGGACTCTTTTGGGTTACTCCACATGAGTAAATGTCACTCAACCTCCTCTGGGAGGAGGTGACTCCGCAGTGTGCCTCTTCCAAGTAGGCTCGGCTCTTCAGCGAAAACATGAATGAATGCGGTGCACCTGCTGCCTCTTATACCCACTATGCGGGTTGTGGCAGCCAGATACAAATTCCGCATGCCAATGTCCACTGGCTCGTTTAGTTACACTCGAAGTGGATTGGTCTCTGTGGCGAGATTCCCATTCATCAGTCCCGACGTGACATCTCTGTTCCCTCTTTCACGGAACGAGGGTTACACATGTAACTGATACATTCTCCGTGCATGGCTATTACATGAACAGAACAATCACAATGTTTAGTATGAAATCAGGCCAACAAAATAACAAAAAAATGTTCAAATGAACATTTTTTTATTTATATAATACTGTATAATTATCATTATCATTATTAATAACAATAATAATAATAATAATGTTGTGGTAACAATTTATAATAAGGCTCCATTCGTTATCATCAGTTAATGTAGTGACTAATAATAACCAACAATAAGCATTTTGTTTGTTACAGTATTTCTTAAACTTTGTTAATGTTATTTAATAAAACTATACATTTTCATTGTTTGTTTATGCTAGCTTAGGTTCATTAAGTAATATTAACTAATACAACTTTTGTTATTAATAATGTATTAGTTAATGTTAAAATTACATTAGGATTAATGCATTGGAAGCATATTGTTAGTTCATGTTAGCTAGTGTAGTTAAGCAATATTAAAAAAAGTGGAATATTATTGTAAAGTGTAATTATTATTATTATTATTATTATTATTATTACAAACATAAATAAATCATAAAATCATAAAGAAATCATAAAGAAAAACATACCACTTTTCCGATACTTCCTGGATCTCCCAATACCCCAGCACGACCTTTATGTCCCTGTGAAAAACATAATGACATGATGATTCATTCAATTCTGCCATTTTGTAAAATGTTTTAGAAATGCTGATTGGTTAATCCATCATTTCATGTACACAAATATGAAGCAAAACACTTAATGGATTATGACTTAAAAGTCATAATGGAAGGACTTGCTTAAAGGGATATTCCACCCCAAAATAAAATTTTTGTCATTAATCACTTACCCCCATGTCGTTCCAAACCCGTAAAAGCGTTCGTCTTCGGAACACAATTTAAGATATTTTGGATGAAAACCGTGAGGCCTGTGACTCTCCCATAGACTGCCAAGTAAGTTACACTGTCAAGGTCCAGAAAATATCTTAAACTGCTTTCCGAAGACGAACTAAGCTTTTACGGGTTTGGAACGACATGGGGGTAAGTGATTAATGACTAAATTTTCATTTTGGGGTGGAGTGTCCCTTTAAGTAACATTTTAATCTTTTTTTTTTTTTGGCCTATTTTGTTAATGCAGTCATGGGGAAAGTGGTTGCAGGCCTTTGAAATGCCCTTTAACCAAAGGCTTGAGTCGCTTTAATTCACAACAAAGAAATTTGAGAAAAGTATAAAATGTTAAATTACTGACCTTTACTCCATGTAGGCCCTGAGGACCTTTCGGCCCAGGTGGACAGTTGGTTGGACACTAGAACACACATCAGCAACATCGGATTAAAAAAGTGTAACATTCCACATCACACAGGCTAAACAATCTCTGTCAGATCTATTTAGCTGAATGAAAAAGTCCTTGGATTTTTTTTTTTTTTTTTTTTTTTACAGACCACCAGCCCTCTAATTACAGTAAATGGATGATAAGGATTGATCCAGACAGAACAGGGCTCCAGCTTGGCGCTACAGGCCGGAGGAGAAGCAGTCAGCCAGTCTGCCATGTGATCCCTCAGTGCTGAGCAGACTCCTGGAAGGCTGGCTGCAGATCACAGCCCTGGGACCCGCTCTGCTTCTTGATCCAGAGAGGTGCTAATGGGCAGAAGCCTTTGATGGCACCCATTTAATGAAGCTCATTAGGAAAATCTATGAACACTGAGATCAATAAGGTGTGTGTAAGGTCTAACAGGGCAAACTCTGAGAGAAACCAAATACAGAGAAGGGCTGTCTAACAGGGCAAACTCTGAGTGAAACCAAATACAGAGAAGGGCTGAGAGGGCAAATATAAGAAGAAAGCCAAAAAGAAAGATATATTTAAGATGAATAATTTTATATATATATATATATATATATATATATATATATATATTATATATATATATATATATATATATATATATATATATATATATATAATATTTTCAAACTTAATCCAAACTTATTATACTGTATATTGTGTTTTTTACTTTATGACTAAAAAAAGTTTAAGAATTTTTCTCCCCTTTTTGTCAGGGAAAAATACTACAAATATTAAATATTAAAATACATAGAAATATTATCATCCTATCATATTCAGAAGTAAATGCATCATATTATTTTAAGGATTTTTATTATCAACTTAACACATTCATAAGTAAATGTATCTTATTTTAAGGATGTTTATATGTTTTTACTGGAAAAAAGAAGATTTGAGGGATTTCAAGGATTTTTGTAAATATATTTTTACTGGGAAAAAATAACAAGCGAAGAAAAAGACCAATTAAATGCATTAAGAAGTTATTTTCAATAGTTTTATTTGGTAGTCCTACAGTTTGCAAATTTTTACAATTCTGCTGTTTGATTACGTGCAGATGATTTATTCCCTTATAAAATTGTACCTCCAAATACTATTTATTTATTTTTTTGCATGAATTTAAATGCTATAATTCTTTTTCAAGCTAGCTAATGTGGGTTTTCTTTTCTTTTCTTTTCTTTTCTTTTCTTTTCTTTTCTTTTCTTTTCTTTTCTTTTGAATTCAGCTGTTGCACATCATGGTTTGGAAGTGAAACTATCACCTTACCTGGAAGTCAGCACTGCCTTCCTCTAGACCCAAAAACTTTCCTGGTGGACCCTGAAAATGACACAAAAAAAATGAGATAAGGAAAACTGAGAAAGATTATATAAATGCAGGTGCCTGGAAAGAAAAAGAAAAAACTATGTTTGGAGATATTATGTATTATGGAGTAATACAGTTCTAAAGCAGATCCCAAATGGATGCCTTCAAATAAAATGAAATAAAGCAGAAAATGAAATAAAATGTATGCTCGGAATTGCAGTAGTTATGAGATGAGATGTCATTTTATACTGTTCGGTAAATTGTATTTTATCAGAAAATGAAGTTTTATGTATGGAATTGCATTTTGTGGTTTGACTTGAGAAGACTTCATTTCAAAGTGAAGTAAATGAAACATTCTGTGACTTACTGGCTTTCCTGGAGGTCCGGGTAATCCTGGAGCTCCAGGACTTCCCATGTCACCCTATGGGATGAGAGGTTTGAGTGCAAGGAGGCATCAGTTTAGTGATCCTTTTAATTACATTGGTTTGCTGAGTGAAATTCTGCCATTTTTTACAATTAATAATATTCAAAACCACAGTCTTAGCTAGTAAGTATGAACAGCATTCTTAACCATGAAAGATTTATATAATGTCATGTTGTTATGAGGATGTATTTGAGTGATACCCACCTTTTGCCCAGTAGGCCCAATTTGTCCAGGAAGCCCAATGGTGCCTGCTGCTCCCTGTAATGAGATAATGAACAGTGAAATGAGATACTTGTTTATTACTCTAATACACTAATAAGGGTATGCTGTCGTATCTAAGAACAGACAAAACCTCAGTGGGCTAAGATCCCATAAGGATTCACAAGGTTTTGTAAGGCTTGCTCTGCAAAAGCCTTTAGTACATGCAAAATGTTTTTAAGCAAACAGATAAAGAGCAGCAATCATTCTCATTGAAACGGCATGGGAGAAAAACAAATCAATTTGGTTTTATATACCCAGCCATCAGTACTTGGGCCTTAAATAAAAGAAGTAAAATAGGAAGGAAAGGCAAAGGAAGCAAATTAAGGAAGTAAAATAGATTATGAACTGGGTTACTTACAGGAAGTCCAGGCAGTCCAGGTCCCTGAAGGTAAAAATAAAAAAAAATTATTAGCAAAAGATCTTGAATGTAGTCCATTATTACTGGAATACAGTATATTGCATCTTTAGAAATACTCATATTTTACTATTTTTGTACTACAACATCACCTGTTGTGGTGGTCTAACACCATTATTTTTGGTTCAACAAATTCCTTACATATTTTTTATACTTACAGGTCGCCCTGGTGATCCACCTGGCCCTGGCTGACCCTGTGAAAATCAATAAAACATAATGTGAAGCATTAGATGCATTCCATTCTTCATACATTCTTATTTTAGAATAACAATGACTGAAAAGATTATATGTTATTCATAATATTCTCAATATGCATACATGATATTCCTGTTATTCAAATATTGTTTTTGGTTGTTGTCCTCTATTATCATTTGTTAAACATTACTACATGTTATGTAGGTTTGTTGGCCAAATGATGATCCGCATGAATATACGTGTGCACTCTGCATCCTTAAAGAAAAGAAAATATTATTTTATGTATATATATATATATATTCCCTGAACTTTGGTCCATGTTTACCTTGGGGGCAATTATAACCTGGAGACAGAAAAAAACAAACCTTCTGAATAATACTCAGGCAATAATTATTTATATGGAATCATTCACTGGATCATTTCTAAGGTGATGCGAAGAGTTAAGCAGGTCATTTATAAGCAGAACATTCACAGTAATATGTGAAGATCCATGTGCATATTCTCATTCAGTACCAAAACATTTTAAAAATACATAGTTCCTCAGATTCACAATTTAGTGGGAGAAAAAAAAACAGGGATTGGCATTCCAGAGCAGATTAACCAGAAAATCCAATTAGGAATGTTTGCTTCCTAGCATGTGACTGAGAAAGCCTTTCTCATTCTCATGCCAGCACTTCAGAGTGGAGGTGTGAATAACCTTCACCAGAACATGATTTCAAATGCCATTTTTTATTATAAAACAAATATAATTATTCAAAATGAGATTTAGCTCAAGTTGTGCTTTGTTTTTAATTAAATGAGAACTTGAGGATGCTGAAATGTACATAATTATTCACCTCCAAATGGCAATCTTAGGAAGAAATCGTTTTTTCACCCCAACTAAATTACGACTGATCTATAACCTCATGAAAGTCCATAACTGTAATTCATTAATTGTAGGTGTCACTTACATCAATTCCATCCTCCCCTGGAGATCCATCAGGACCAGGCTCACCTGGCTCTCCCTTTTGACCCTGTAAAGTGGTTCACACATGACAAACACTCTCAGTTATTTGAGTATGACTTTTGAATGGTAGTGTAAATATATAAATATCAGCTGTGGTTACTACTTACTGCTGGTCCAAGAGGTCCAGGAGGACCCTTTTCACCCTGTAAAATCAGAGAAAAAAACATGAGCAATGAGAACTGCGAGAGAGCAGAAAGTGCCAAAATAAAGTATGGGGACAAATCACTAACAGCAAAATAAAATAGAATAAAATACAGTACAGTATATCACGAACTTGCTAAACATAACCTCAAATTCTCATGGCCTCTGCTAAATGTAGCATGTTATCATAGGTCTACTGTATATGCTATTATTATTTCAAAGAAATATGTAAAAATAAAATGTAAAAAATGATACCTATAACTCCACCAGCAAACAAGCTTCTTCTCCACCCTGACCTCTTTATAAGGTCAGATTTACAGTATTTTGAGTAGTGCTGTCAAACGATTAATACAATTAATCGGATTTAAATTATTTTTTTTTTTTTGTTAGAATTTTTTTGTGTAATGTGTATATTTATTATGTATACTATTTATGTCTATAAAATCTAAATATCTTGGAATAATAGAGCTTATGGAGGAACATGGGGGATCCTGTTTCTCTTTTTGCTATGCAATGGATCAGTCTGGGTGTCTTTATGCTGAATCCAGCCTGGGCCACAACTGTATCAAATAACCAACATCTAGTAGCTATCTCTCAGTATGGGAAAGATTCAACCTCTAACAGAACCTTTTTGTGTGATTATTTTTATTTCTTGCGCCCTCTGTTGGCAAGATTTTGGTAGTGAAGATGAATACAGGGCTCATGAAACAAGGTGCACAATGACTGTCTTTGTACCAGCTCGACCTGTGGTGCAGCCAGGCGGCCCCAGTACTCACATCAATGCCGTCAGCGCCGGGAGTTCCAGCGGGGCCAGGGGGACCAGGGGGGCCCTGAGCTCCGGGTGGACCGGTCTAAAATAAAACACATTAATACAGTTTCAGTTTAATCCTAACTAAAGACTGTTTATTGAAATACACGGACAGATGCTTCTAAACAGCCTTCTATATTTAACCTCCACATAACTAGCCAAATGTATGCAGTTTATTCTAAAATGCTATGTTAAGAATTAATTTAATTTGTGTTGTTATTTTTTTTATTCATATTGTTATTGTAATCATTTCTGGCAATTTACAAAATTAGGTGAATTCCTCTGGCATGCAAGTCTAAGTGTGGATAATAAACAAACAAATACAGCCTATATTGTTTGATAATGCTTGTTGTGACATCAAACTAGTATTATTTTACTATTATTTATAATAATATTGTTAGTGTTTGTTGTGAAATAAAAATTGTATTATTTTTTTTTTGTTTATAATAAAGCTTTTTTTGTGTTTCGGTTTTTTAGCATGCTAACTTGTTTATGTGATTTTTTAAGTTTTAGTAATTTTTACTTTTTTGTTTTCGCCTAGGCCGTTAGTCTTAGTTGCTTAGGCCACATTTCTTTTTGTTTAAGGTCAATTACTCAAAAAGACTTTTATTAGTTTTAGTTAAGGATAACAACACTGCCTCAGACATGTTTACATGCTTAAATATGATAGACAGAACAAGGTTTATGATAAAAAAAATAAATAAAATCAGAGGCTGTTCAATTTAGGTATCCGGGGTGGGAAAAGAGAGGCTGGGAATGTTTACACAGACCCTCCCCCATCAGCATAAAAAAATACATCTTTTTTCAGTGCATTACTTGATAAGGTGCTTGACTCAAAATGAATGCACATTCATTTAATCTATTGCATTTTATTCATATGAGCTGCATGCAAGCATTGGGCTGAGGTGGTCCTTCTAAATGTGACAATTATGTGTTATTCTGCTAAGAGCAGTTTCAGGTTCTGTCTGTTTGAATAGCAGCTTCTGGCTGCAGTGTATTTTCAATGGCCTCTTTGTAGTCTCTCTTTTCTACCTTCTCCTCTCTCTGTTTATCTGTCTCATGTTCACTTTCAGCTTCATATTTTATTCAGAATGTTTTCTTTTTTTTATTTATTTCATTTAATTAAATTGTTTGTTTTTTCTTTATGAATCGATAGTTATGACTGAATGAATAGTATTTTGCTAAATACCAGGCCTCTTGTATCTGCACGCTGTAGAAAGCAATATAATCCACTTGGATAAACTTCCAGAAGATCAAAAAACTCAAGAGCCTTGCAACTTTGAAGATCAAAAGTCTCCAACATGCAGGTAATCTACCAAACTAATGAACCAATTACACAAATTTCATCAAAATGAACTTTATCTGTTGGCATTTTGACTGGCAATCCAGTCCAATCCACAGTGAATCACATCTCAATCCATAAAATGTTCTCCAAGATGCATGATCTCATTCTCAAGATCATCCAGCATCAAGAAAAAGTAGATAACCGCAGCCAGACTCACCACTTGTGATAAGGCCAAGCAGAGTGCCTGAACAGAACCAGGCTTCTGAAGATGATGAAGAATCTATCCATTGTGAAGAATTGCTATTCAAAAACCAGTTGTCCCAGCGGTTCCTCCAAACCTTGCCACCCTCTCTCCTGGCTTCTCAGCCCAGGATGGTGGATCCAGGGAAAAGAAAGGTGTGTGTATGTGAGAGTGTGTGTTGCCTAGGACAGGGAAGAAAAACACAGTGGCAGGGACCTGAGGGGAGGAATGAGAGAGGTGTAACCCAGCCCAACAGCCAGCCCCTGAGAACTTAGGGAGCTCAGAGAGCCCATGCACTGATGACCGGACAGACCTGAGAAGCCATCACACGCGCAGGAGGCGGAGACTTCTGATGATTGTCCATGCATCCAGCAGAGCTCTAGAAAGCTAACTGGACACAGTTTCTCACGCCCCCATTACTGAATACCTCAACTGATTGTTAAATATGTATGCTGAACATCCAGTCGTTGACTTAGTGTACGGTCAGTTTGTTTCTGAGGCTATATAAACAGATACTCAGATCTGCATTAGGAAGTTTAGACATGCAGCCACAAAATGTACAACACAAGCAACTTTTCCTAGGTATTTTTAGATATTTTGTTAAACCAGCTGAACTAAAGGCAATTTTTTTAAATACTTTATTTAGTTTTGTGATGTTTAATGAATGTGTAAAATCAGTTCCCAACTGGCATACTAGCAGTGGTAAGTCTAATGACAAGAAAATGTCCAAAATCAACATAATTTTGTCAGTTGTAAACATTATAGGCAAGATTTGTCACACTTTTTATAGCGAATATTTCTGGGGGTGGATTTATTAAAAAAATAAAAAAAAAAATAATAATAATAATAATAATAAAATCTAAAATAAATATACAGTATGTTTATATTACAGGTCAAACACATGACATTTTGTGTGTTATTTTAGTATCACTGATATACTAACATAGTATTTATTGATATTTTAAATTAGTGTTAGTTTTTAATGTTAATTTTAATTGTTTTTATTCATTTATTTTAATGATAGTTTAAATATTAGTAATTTTGTTGTACTGTATGTTTTTGTAATTTTTTAGATTCTGTTTGTTTTTTGTAACTTGAAAGTAGACTTCTTTTTTCATTTAGTCACCATAGCAGCATTTCTAATCTTATCTAATTTTATATTTCTATTGTATTTTATTTCAATTAAAAAAAAAAAAGTTTTTACTAGTGTTTAGCTGTAGTTTTTGTTAAAGATAACAACACTAATATGGAATGAGCTGTGACAGTGAGATCTGCCCTTAAATAATCTATAATTGGCTTTTAAACTAAATGTAAACACTAAAAATCATTTCAAGTGTTGAAAGCAAAACAAAACCACTGAAAGTTAAAAAAAAATCTTCGAGTAATTTCACTTTTGACTCAAAACCTTTAGTTAGCTACTAAGAAATGATCCTAAACATCTTGCCTGCGTGACAACACGAACAAGAACATGAATGTGAATATTTCCACGGGTGTCCGCAGTGTCGTTTTTCCCCGCAGGGTGGTGCAATTTCCCAAATTCTAGAAATTACACAAAAGGGTTGTAATTGACCTGCTTGAACAGCGAACATCACGACCGCAACTGTCTATCAGATGCTGGATTTAGTTGTGCGATCTTTCACACACTGAATGTTTTTAAACAGCACATGTCTGGCGACCGGAAGCAGGCACAACAGAGGCAGTGCTGTGACTAAGCGAGAATAATAACGATACTCAAGTGTGCTCGATATGTGTCTCTGATACTGCGGGTGTAAAAAGTTGGGTGTCAAGGACCAACGAATGTACAGCGAGGAATATGGTGTTGTTTTGATATGAGCAGTGCTTCAATGCCTTTTCCTCTTCCTGGTAAGATTAGCGGAAGCCAGCAGTACAGTAACGTTAGTGTGTTTTTTCTCTTCATCTGCAGCAGCCGGTTGTGACAGTCAGCGATCCGCTTCCCGGTGTGTTTCATTAACTGACAAACATCTGAACATCTTCTCAGCGGCGTTGGACTATTTATATTTTTGATGAGGTGTTTGATTGGTGTGATGATTTTTTATGATGATGGGTGGTTAATTAGTAGAAGTTGTTGGCTGTTATGCTGTTCTCACGTCTCTTCTCGCGTTAGAGGAAAACAAGTTTTGCGCTGATTGTCACGCCAAAGGTAAGATTCATATTTCACAGTATGTTTGCATTGAACAAATAAAAAAAAAATGTTAGAAACTGAGTTTATGTTCAGTGTTTGTGTATGAGAGGTTTGGGTTAGGCCGTGTGTGTTTTACATCAGTTTGTTTGGTGTGATGAACGAATCTTTCTGTGTGAATCGGATCTTTTTGGTGAATCGGTTGAACCGGTCTGGGTTTGCACGTTTCCTGAAAGGCTTGTAAGCCATTTTATTGTAGAGCCAGTTAGTGAAGCACAACCCCGAATCACGTGGAAACAGCTCGCTCACTGTACAAAGAAATGTCCCTTGCCATATCCAACAGTAGACTAATGAGAAAGATATGCTACAAAATTGACAGTAAGTTAAACATGAGTATGACTTGATTGTTTTTATCAACAAGCATATGAAACGAGTTGATTTAAAAAATAGCATTTTACAAAACTTTTCTTGCCGTCCTAGTGATTTTAATATTGTGTAACGCCAATTATTTATGTTTTAAAAAGAGCTTTGTTTTTTTTATAAGCTGGTTGGCTGCACCGAATTGGGACGCATTGAATAATAAATACCTTTATTAAAAAAAAAAAAAAACTTAATAAATAAATATTTCCAGGAATATGTCTCGATGGCCTTATTAAAATGTTTTATAGCATAAAAAGGCCCACGTGATGACAAAGTCCAAACATTAATTACCTGAATTGTTTTCAAACTGGTTCTTTGAAAAGAACTGTTTGAAGGAACCGATTCACGTTAATGAATCACCATTTGTCTGGTGTGATTTATCTGTGCACACACATAATATTTGTGCAGGTGTGTTGCAGGAGCATAAACACCATGTTACTAGACAAAAATACAGTTATCCTTTATTAAATCTTGTGTCTACTAAGAGACAACAGAAAACATCCTGTTGTTTTTCGCATGCATAAAAAAAAACAACAAAGCAGAACTATCATTTATCCTCCCACTTTGTCAGCTACAAGGTATAATTTTAAGCAATAGAAAACGCTAGTGAAAGTAGTAGGCCTTGTGCAATACAGCTGTTTTTGCAACTAAATCTTGAAAGCACAACTCTTAATGCTTATAGACAGGATTTATTTATTTGCTTGTTTATTTTTTTTTTTTAAATAACAATCATATTGATTTTGGCCATGAGATAAAGAGTTGAAATAACATTTTGTTTTCCGTTTGAGATTGCACTGAAGATACTGCTGTTGTGGTTACATTTCACATTAACTTGTGTTGCACAACATTGCACAAATCACAGTACAAACATACACAGTTGCACTGCTGCTTCTGTGATTCTGCTTGTCAAACACTTTATGTTGGTAGACTTCCCTGTTTGACCTCCAGCCCTTAAGGGACACAGTTCTGCCTTTCTCCTTATTCTGTGATTATTGTTGGAGATAGTGTTCTGTTGTTTATTGGTCATATGTTTCCATGTCTTGCTGTCTTGTACTGCCCTGTACTGAGCTTGAGGACACCCAAAACTTCTCATGTCCTCTCTCAACAGTATTCCAGTTGCACTCTGTCCTATCTGAATGCTCCACTACTTGCTTTGAATGTGCCACTTGGTTAGGTAACATGCTTATTCCCTTTTTCATACTCTCTAAAACACAAATATGTGTATTTTGTGGAGGTAAATGTGTTTTTTGAGGGGGTAAATATGTGTATGTGTGTGTGGGGGGGGGGGGGGGGGGGGGGGGGGGTTGCGTGTGCATTACAGCCACACCATTTCCTTGCTTTGAAAAAAAGGAAATTATCCTACAAGCAGCGAAATTCAATTACAACTCTATGTCAGAATCAAGCAAGTCTTGTAAACAGTAGCTTGCAGTGGTCAAGCAAGGCTAAGAGGTTAGATTATCAAGGCGATGTGCTCACCCAGAAAAAAAAACAAACAAGCTGTATTTTGTGTTGCGGAAATTGTGTTTAATGGTTAACTGGCATTTTACTTTGACATTTTGTGCTTTTTGAACTCATTACTGCTTCTCTTTATAGCACTTTGCAGAAGTGATACTACTGTATGTCTTCACACATCTGAATAGGGCAGGTGGTTCAAAGATCTAATTAGCAACTTGTGCTGAAGAGTTTTAGGTGTGGAAATAATCCTGTGTTTCTCTTCACACGATACACAGTTTCAATAGGATACAAGAGTTGTTATTTGTTTTGTGGATTTTTCTTATTTTTTGAGTGTTTGGGAAGAGTTTTCTTATTGTTAAAGAGTGTTATGTGAGTATTGTATTGTGTATTGGTACTGCCCTGCCATGTGTTTTGAATGCAGGGCACAAAATTAACTTTTATGCCACACCTGCCAATGATGCATAAATTGAGAAACTTTACTGACCATATTTCTCACTGGTCATGAAAATTGCATGAACATTCATTAAAAAAGCATTTTTTTTTTTTTGTCCATGGTAAAAGATTTTAAGCACACTCAGAAATAGGCCCAGATATTGTGTTGTTGTTGTTTTTGTTGTAGGAAGCTACAGTAATTGTGTTTTAGTACAGTATAGATTTCCTTTGATGACTTCCTTTAAGCTTGTTACGTTTGCAACATTATGTGGCGGTAACTAGGTACCTGTTTCTTCCTGTTTTGGCTGAAGCTCACTTTCAGTAGTCTGTAATTTAAAGTTGAGCTGCCTGCAATCATTAAGGTAATACAAGTAGCTATAATAATCTCTGGAGTTCAACTGATGCTGTCTTTTTAACTATCAATTAATTGTGCAGCAGGAACAGCAGGAACTGTGTATCTCCCATTAAAGAACTATTTCTTATCTTCATGTCTGTCATCGTTTACACTTATCTGTTTCTCATTGTGTGTGGTCCCTTCAGTTCCTTTATTTCATTGTTTAGTGGGAGTTTGATTGTATGCTTGGGACAGTCTGTGTTTAAACAGCTGAATGAAATGGAAATCAAGAGAATGGAAGTGGTTTTACGTGTGACCTTTTCTCACAGGACACCTTGGTATGAGGCTCATTTGCATTCTCTTGTTCTGCGGTTGTCATGGAGATATCGCCGTGGAGGCTGGAGTGGATTGAGGATGTGATGCTGGAGGACCCTCTCAGTCTCTCACTGAGGAACCAGTGTTCTTCTGTTCCAACCCAATCTCATTGGAAAAAATGTGCCTGTTGCAATATTTCTACAAAATGTTTTGTTTCTGCTTGTGCATTTTGCTACGCTTTCAAAATAAAATGTTTAGTGTCGCCCTTTGGATTCAAATGTCACTAGAATGCTATTTTGCATTTAAAAATAACACAAAATGCGTAGCACCTACATCAAACCCTACCCTAGCAACATAACCAAGTATTAACCAAAGCAAACTTGAGATAAAAACATATTCACCATGTTATTTTGTTTTGAAAAGCAAGGTTTTTGTATTATTTTTTTTTGGTTTGTGATGTATTTGGTTTTCTGCTGGGTTATTTTAGTTTTTGAGATATTTTATTGTGATGGATTTGGTTATGTAATGCAAATGTCAAAATGTATTGGTTTACAAACTGTGCACTGTTAAAAGTGTTTTACTGGGAATGAAACCACACAAAAAAATCAGACCCACAATTTGTTGTAATAGTAAACATTTTTTAGTGTTTTACTGGCACTAGTGTTCATTTTAGCTGGAAACTGCTGTGAATTGAATTTATAGGTACGTTTTCTGAGTTCTATTTCTATTCTCTACTGTGATGCACTCAGCAACTCACAGCTCTAAATTCATGAACTGAAACTAGATGTTGTCTGTGAATGAGAAAATGGTTGTAATGGTGTCTAATAAACGAGAGCATATAAGGATGCCAGTTGTATGTATTTACAAAGACCCTTCTTTGAGGTTTCTGATCATGTTTAATAGGCTTTATCAGATGTTGATTCTGTGTGAGCTGCATCATGTGCTGGAAGCATCACTGTCTCTTTGTAAAATTTTGTTTTGAGTTACACAGTTGTTATTTCTAGAAGCTGATGCACAACTAAGGAATGAATGAAAGGCTTTTATTCACATGATTGCCACATGATGATCTTCACTTCACTGTAAGTATTTAGTACTCTCTACAGATCAGGAACATTGGTAAAGAGGCAAAATAAACGCTAAACGCTAAACTGATCCAAAGCGTTTAATTTGAATATATTTTAAGATGTTAAGACATTAAAGTAAATACTCAATGAACTTTTAATGTTAAAGGGATACCCAAAAATGAAATGTTGTCATCATTTACTATACTCAGAAGAACAGTTTGGTTCTTCAAAATGACTTTTCTTGTGTTCAACATAAGACAGACACTTATACAGATCACATTCACCATGAATTTGACAAGATAGCACATTGCCTTGGCAGCCCTCATTTAAATAGAACGTCTGGAAATGTGAACTTTACTTCCTGTAGTCTGCACATTCCCAGCGTCTGACCTGTGTGGGTACTGCTTTGGCACACTTACAAAATGGCTGTGTGAATTAATACTTGGTTTAAAGATTGGTGTTAGTAATGTTGTATGCTAGGTGTTGCAGACGTCCTCCATTAATGAGAGACATCATAACAGAGCTGCAACCAGCCCCGTTCTCCAGGTGTCGTGTCGGCTTTGGAGATTAGCATGAGAGTCAGACTGCAGTCCTAATACTGCCGCTCACAGACAGAGTTCATGTCTTTATGATTAAGAACAAGGCCTGTCTTATATGAATTTTCATCCTGAATAAAACAAGAAGTCCATCTGCTCTGAGGGTGCCAGAGTCAGTTCATGTCCTCTGGTTATTTTGCTATAGGAGAAGCCCTGTTGTTCCCAGAAAAACTGGCAGCCTGTCAGGCCAAGAATCCCTCAAGCCATTTGGAGAAACTGGGTCTTTAGTTCACAGCCCGTTCTGTGATTCCCCCATAATGCTTTTCTTAGTACAGATCCATTTAGAGTTTCTCAGATTCTTGTTTTGAGATGTGTGACTAATGCATCTAATGCATCCTGAACAGGTTTGTCTAGTTTCTCTGTATTAAAGAGAGTGTCCACTATCTGTGTGTTTGTTAAAGTGTTTGTTTTGTATATATGTTTTTGCAGTGTGTGTGAGGCCTCATGTTGTTTCTGTTGGTCTTCTTTCTTGTTGTTTGGTTCAGGAGCGCTCTCATGCGTCTTTTCTTGCATCCCTCTTTTGGCAGACTAGAGTGCTGTCTGTCAGAGGAGCACATTGTAGATCACAGCATGTTAATGTAACTTTAACAGCAACATTACGAAAGCTTTGCGGCCCTGTACATTTCCACACAGACACTGTAAAAAAGGCTCATGTCAAGCTGGAGGGAAGGTGTTCACTCTTTCTTGTAGATCAACAGTTGTCTGGAGTGTGTCAAGGAAATGCAGGGCTCAGATTTTATCTGCCTACATACGATTTTAGCAGCATTTTACACTATACATACCATTCAAAAGTGTACGGACAAAAAAAAATAAAAAATATTTCAAATATATGCTTTTCTTTTGAACTTTGTATTTGTCAAAGAATACTTTATGTAATTGTAATATTTTTTTTAATCTGCATTGATGATGATGATAATAATAATAGAATTTCTTGAGCAGCAAATCAGCCTATTAGAATAATTTCTGAAGGATCATGTGAGACTGGAGTAATGCCTGGTGAAAATTCATCACAGGAATAAATAACATGTAAATGTAAATATAATAACATAGAAAACAATTATTTTTAATTTTGTAATATTTTACATGATTTCTGTTCTTACTGTATTTTGATCAAATAAACACAGCCGTGATGTGCATAAGAGACTTTTTTACATTAAAAAATAAAAAAGTAGTGTAAAACGTATAAGATTAATAATAATGTAAATGTACATAAATGCAGAATATTTGAATTTTATCCAATAAATATTTTATATATTATATGTAATATATTAAGTAAAAATGTATTTAAAGTATATAATGTATTTTATTTCATGTTTTAATGTATTTATAAATCAAGTACAACATAATGTTTTTATATATATAATATATATTTATATTTATTTATTTACATACTTGTACTGTATTTATCAACAAAAATGTATTTATCACAAAATTCTGGTGGTGGTCAGTTAGGGAATATTGAGATATTGAGCTGTGATGCTCATTCCACTCAGGATCCACTCAGATCATTAGGATCGAGTTGGTTAGAAATACCAAGTGTTCAGCTATGCATTTATTCAATAAGCACTGTGCCTTAATGTTTAGCCCTAAAGTAATTTCCCTTGCTGCTATAGTTTAATCTGGGGAAGACTCAAGCTCTCCTCTGTAAATCATTGGGATGTTTTGCTCTTGTTTCATCATCTACCAGGTCAAAAATCATAATCTTAATCACATAGAAAGAAATCAACACATATGTCATCTATAAGCTGCCTATTCAAGGTATCTTGTCTATATAAAAGAGGCTAACACTGCAGAATGATTTTCCCACTGGGTTCAAATCCCAAACTGTATGTACACGCATGGTGATGTTTGGCTTAGCAAGTACCACTAATAAACAGGTGGCTTGGCATGTGTCCTTTCTCAGACTCTTATTGGTGCTTCTCTCTAACACGCTAATAAGTGTGATCTACATGTGCGAATCTCTCTGTTCTGTTTTGCATCTCTTTTGTGCTTCACCCTGAAACCTGCCTGACTCCACATGACTGTTTATTACAGTCCTCCATCCCACATGAAAACACTCTCTCTTTCTCTCTGTGCTTGAGCTGACGTCCTCCAGTAATACCGCTCAAGCTGATTACCCCTTAGCCATGCAGGGTTCAGCAGGAGACCGAGAGAGAGGAGGGATATTTGTAGGTGGAGGATGAATAGGTAATCTAAAGAGGCCCACAGCTCACAATAGCTCATGAAAATTGTGTTTTATACAGCTGCAGTGAACCAGTATGCGTCCTGTTGGGAATATCCCTTTCCTCTGGCACGGGGCCATCTCACATTAGAGCCTGTGCCAAATCTCAGATGTGAGTGTGACCGTGAGCGTACTGCAGACGTAAACCCAAGCCCTGGTGCTCCACTTAGGGCCAAATCAACACATTTATAGCGGAATAAATATCAGAGCTCAGATTTCATGATTGGATTTTGGCTTTCCCAGATTTTTTGTTACAAAGAAGCTGAAAACAAACAAGGTTAGATGGTCTCGCCTATAGCCTCTCCATTGATTTCCAGAATACAGACTGGTTCACTTCCGCCCACTTAGACAGGAAGAGACCGTCTGAACGACATTTAAAGCTCCCAACCACAGTTTATTTGTTTTATGTGCTGTTTAGGGATGAGTGAATCTGAAATAGCATCAGATAAAAGCACAGTAATAGAATAGTGCAATAAATAAAGGTATGTATGTATGTATGTTAGTTATATGGCTCAACCAGAAGTCCACTTGTGCTTTTGTTAGTTAATTTATTTGAAGTACTTATTTCACATAAGTGCAGTTCTGTTTGTGAATATTTCATTTATTTTTAAGGTTCTTTTCAGTGGTTCAAAATCATATACATCACAACCAAGTCCAATTCCTAAACAAATGACTCTCATGAGTTGATTCTTGTTCATTGAATCACTTACTATATTCATACTATATTATAATGACAATGTGTACACAAAAACATATTGTTTTTTTTTTTTCAGTAATATTTTACAAATATTCATGAATAAAATATGCTATCATATTGTTTACTGTTCAAAAATATTAAGATTTTAGGTACCACTTTATTTTAAGGTGTCCTTGTTACACTTTACATGTACTTAATATTATAATAACACTTAATTCTGCATATACATGCAAGAATAACCCTAACCATATAGTAAGTACATGTAGTTAATTAATATAGTCATTAAATCGTTAAAATTATTCTGTTTCCTTTCCTACTCAAAACAAAACTGATTATTTTTCAGAGATTTAATGCAAAGCAAACTTTGTCAAATCCAGTTACTTTTTCCACACAGTCCTCTGAATCTGATTGGAGCTTTTTATTTTTAAATGTGCTTTTGAGTTTTGTATGCAATACGCATGAGTCTGTCAGCGGATGGCCCATGGGCGTACCATATTGATGCTTACTCAAGGTTAGAGGCAAACTGTCTATTATGTGTCAAATTAGATCCACTCAGATGAATATAAGCACAGCAGGTGCGCTGTGTGAACAGCAGGTATGACAGTCCCAGAATGCTGTGTGCTTGTTCCAGAGAACTCTAAGCAATTAAGCAGAAATGTTGCCACAACAATCCTCTGTGACATCACATCAGGAGACCAGCCAGAACTATAACTTAATGTAGTTCTGCCACCTATTGGCCAACACTGATATTGCGTCAGAAGTCTTAGGCATTGTCTTTGAAGCTAGCTCATGTCTCAAGAGAGTATGGTTACATAATGTGTTTGAAGTAGGAAAAAATGGGGAAAATGCTGATAACAGCATGTATATATGCACCTTGAGGCATGGTTCTGATTCAGATGAGTTTGTTGAAGGTAGTGTGGGCTTTAATCATGACTATGTGCCTGTGTGTCTTCATACACGTGTGATTTAAGAGCAGTGGGAAGGACTACAGATGCTGCAGGGGCTGGTGGGTGTGCGTTATCAGCGTTGTGCCAGCGTGGCCACATGACTGCCCAAACTGGATTAGTCATTGCAGTGCGTGAAACTTCTTATTTTCACTTTTCTAATGCCAAGCAGGAGAATGTAAATATCACTCCTCAGCAGGCTCCCTCTATCTCTCGCTCCCTTCTGTTTGTGTTTTTCTGCCCATTCTCTCCTTCACTGACTCATTAAATTGCTTCAGCCAGGGTTGTGCTGAATTCCGATTTTGAGAACTGGCTCGCTTTCAATTCACAATGGTATTTGAATTGAATTGGCCACAGCCCACAGGAAGTTGAATTGTAATGACAGGAAGAGGAATTGTTGAATTTTAAAAGATAGGGCTGTGTGACACCATCTGCAAAAATGAACGTTAGTGTCAAATTTTGTAACATTATCACAATTTAAAATAACTTTTTGAATAAATTAGAGCATTCTGGGAAATTAATTGCTCTTCCATAGTGATTGATAAAAAGTTTTTAAAAATGTAATGATATACATTGGAATTAAATTCCTGAATTTCAGTATTATTTAGGCTATTTCTATCATTAAAAAAAAAGAAAGTAGATTAAACTGTAGTTTTCTTTCCCCATCAGGTCCCAGATGGGCATCCTGGAATCTTGGAATCTTCATTTGTATCCGCTGTGCGGGAATCCATCGGAACCTTGGCGTGCACATATCACGAGTTAAATCTGTAAACCTGGACCAGTGGACTCATGAGCAGATACAGGTAAGCTTTATGGATCAAGGTTTCCACATTTATGTATGATCTGTGTATATGGCTGATATATTTACATGTGTTTGTGTTATGCTCAGTCTGTTCAGGAGATGGGGAATGTCAAAGCTCGGCGACTATACGAGGCCTTTTTACCAGAGTGCTTCCAGCGCCCAGAGACAGACCAGTATCCTTTAGCGCTTATATACAGTATGTGTGTGCAACCTTCAAGCTTCTTCTCCCCTCATGTTAAAGCTTTCCTTAATCTACACCTTACAGAGCTGCTGAGGTTTTTATCCGTGACAAATATGATAAGAAGAAATATATGGATAAATGCATTGACATCCAGTCCTTCAGGGTAAGTCCTGAAATGTTGGAATTAAAAATTGCCATTGTAATTTTATATTTTACTTTGATTTTGTAAAAAATTAAATGAATTTGCTTTACATTGTCAGAAAGAAAAGAGTGAGACAGTGACGAAAGAGGCTCCTGTTGTTTTTGAAAAGATGAAGCTGGTGGGTTTCTGCATTTGTAAAATTATTTTTTTTAATTTGATTATTTTTTATTATAAAATAAATTAGACAAATAATAAATAATATTGTAATAAAGCAATACATGCAATTTTACATATTGATTTAATGTGCTTTTTTTAATATTTCTAATTTAGATTAGAATTGAATTATTTTAATATTTATAATAATATACTTTGTAGTCCCCTGTTTTAGAGCCAGTAGTTTATAGACATAAAAATTGCAAGATAGTTTTTTGTGCCATGCGTTCCTTCAGGAATTCCTATTGGGTTTTTAGAACAGCAGTTTTTGATTTCCGAGTAAAATTGTGGTTATTAATTTTTGGAGTGGTTTTTTTGATTTGTTATTAAAATTTTATTTATTGTCATATTTGTAGAGTGTTTAATGTTTTGTTACGTTTTCATTTTAAAATCCCATTAGAAATTTCTAAAGGAGCTTCCAAGTTGACCTTCAAATTGACGTCTTGACTGAAAGACTCTCATTTAAATAACAAAATGGTGTTTTCATCATTAACGCATGATAATGTTTGTTTGTCTTTAAAAAAGATGAGTCACAACAATTCAAAAACAGTCCAAAGCAGTCACAGTCAGTTAATGACTTACTAGGACTAGGTAAGACGCTAACAAACACACCATACATATCAGTGCAATCACAATATAGATGCTTAACGTTGAAAATCTCTTTCCCAGATACCCCTGCTCCTCAAGCTTCCGTGTCCAATGGCAAACCAAGCACTGAACTCAGTCCTGCCCTCGACCTCTTTAGCTCTCTGCCTGCTGCCGTCAGCAGCTCAAACTCCTCCAGGAGCACGGTAAAGATTTTCATACAGCCCAGAGTTTTCACTTCATTCTTTGACTATCTTGGATCCACCTTTTGAGTGATTAATGCATGTAAACCAAGTAGTATGTGTTTTTTTCCCCACTTTAGCCTAGCTCAGGGTCCATGCCCACTGGACGGGTAGCAGCATCAATGCCAGAAAACCTCAGCCTGTTCCTGGATCCTCCCTCCAAAAGTGAGGACAGCGGAAAAAAGCTTTCTAAGGACTCAATCTTGTCCCTGTATAGCAGTACAGCACCACAAACAAACATGGCTGCTCATGGTGAGATTCGTTTCACTATGAAGTCATATTTGAAATGGTTTCTGTCGTTTTGTACTGTTTATGCATGTTTATCTGTTTCTGTTTTAGCTGGGATGTACATGGGAGCAACCCAGATGGGCTATGTCCCTGCTGCAGGATATGGCCAATACCAGGCCCTGGGTGCCCAGCAGGGCATGATGGGGCCTATGATGGCACCACAGATGAACATACTGGGACATACTGCTCCTCCGTACATGGCAGGGGTGCAGGGGGGCGTAATAGGAATGCAGAATGGGATGATGGGAAGCTTGGCAGCAGTTCCTCAGCAGGCATATGGAGCACAGCAGGCCCAACAGCTGCAGTGGAACATCAGCCAGGTAACAAGCACTGAAATCACAATTACCATGCTGACTTGAAACAGCAAATATTTTTTGCTTTGTTCACAGTGATAGCCCAACACAAATGCATTTTTGACTTTGTTACTGCAAGAGCACCCGTTATAAAGATTTTCAAATTTCAAATTAAAATGACATCATCATTTACTCACCCTCATGTTGTTCCAATCATATATGACTTACTTTCTTCTGTGGAACATTAAAGAAGGTATTTTGAAGAATGTACTATATTGCAAGTCTTCTAAATTTAAATGATACAGTTCGGTTTGTTTCTTATTCACTGATATGCAGTTAGTGAGGTCCTAAAAAAAAAAAAGTCAGGTTTGGAACAGCATGAGGGAAAACTAAATAAAATCACCAAATGGCAGAGTCATTGTTGTTTTATGTTAGTTTCATTTTTTAACCTTTTCTGTTGTTTGTCTGTAATATGGGTTTATGTATTGTATCTCAGAGTTGATTTCTATGGTGCCAGTAACATGATGGGATACGGGCAGCCCATGGGCGGGGCGGCTGCTCCCAGTTCAAATCCAATGCTCGGGTCACACGAGTGGAAGTGATGATGTCAGAGAGAGAGTGGGACAGCGTGTCTGAATTGGTTGGGCTTGGTTGGCGCCACGACTGACTGACAGCAGAAGGGGAACAGATTGTAGGAGCGAACACTTTGGGGAGTCTATTAGATGAAGTCTCTACCTCCCTCATTCTCAGAGCCAGATTCTCATGCTTGCCTTCAAACAGTCACATACTCAGAGAGAGAATAGAAGTGGAATTCGCAAGGCAGTGTGTGTATTCACTTCCCAGCCGAATGTCATTTTTAAGTGATGTGTTTTTGCTACATCTGCTTGAAGATTTGGTTTTCTGTTCTCTGTTTGATCAGCTTTAAGATGCGATCACATTTACCTTTTCTAGGCAAATTTTCAAAGGCAAAATCCAGTTAGGAATCTGGAATTTTTTTGCATGAGGGCAATTGATTTCCCCTCGCAGATTTTGCTTGTGAATTTGCCGTGTTGACCAACAGAAACCTGCTTGGTGTGACTTTTGTGTGAGCTGTGCTTCACACTTCACTGTTGATAATATACAATTACCCTTTTTGGCCCACAGCTTTTTGCCAAAATTACGCTAATGCGACAGCATCTTTAGTTTCAGTTATTCATTTCTGAAACACTTTAATCATATAGATATATATATATATATGTAACTGTCTGTGTCTCATCATAAGCATGTTTGCAGTCATAAATGAACAGCTAGAAGTCATTTTAGTTAGTAAGGATCTTAAACTTTGATACTGCTGAGGAAAATGTCCATTTTGTGTCTGTGCTTTCAGGTTCATGCAATGATACTCTTGTATTGTCGTCTTTCTAACGCACAGGGTACAACTAAGCCACTTTGACTTTGCTTTCTGTCACATTCGCTCTCAACTCAGGAGAAATCAAGACTTGGGAGGATGAGGGTTCTCACATCCATCTCATAGCAGGACATTTACATTCAGCCAAAGATTTAGTAACACTCCGCAGTCGTCACTGGTCTTTGGAATGATACATTCTAGATGGATCCATGCTGCTGTTTGTCGTTTCAGACCATTGCGGTTTGACCTCAAGAGTGTAATGGCACCATTGATTGTATTGTGCACTCATTACTGAGTGAAGGGTCATTACTGGCAGCGAGAACGGAATTTTGGGACACTGAGGCTGCAGTTTGGACTGAGACCGAATGAATGTTTCACCCTGACTGCTGCCTGGAGAGCAGAATTTGCCATGGCCAAAAAAATCAGTCAGCTTGTGTGCTGTATGTTTGAGCCTAACATCCACTTCTGAAGTATTCAAATGCAATGAGGTTCACGCTTGATCTTATTTTTAACTAGAGCATGTGAAAAGAAGAATCTAGGACCCATTTAAAATTGCTGATAAACAGCCTAAGATGGTTTGCTGGTCTGGTTTACTGGTTTCAGACAGGTTTAAGGCACTTACAGCAACTAGCCTGGCTGGGATACCAACAAGACCAGTTTAAACAAAGTTTGAACAAGACCAGAAATCTGTCTTAGACTGGTTTGTGTATTTTTTATTTTTTTGTTCAGGGTTAAGCAGTTGTACATGCATTAAACATGTCTGTGCTTTTGTGTTTATTTTCAGGTAGTAGTTGTAGATGCTTAAAATGTTCTACCCAGGAAGCGTTTTTTTTTTTTTTTTCTTTTCTCTTAATGACAGTGTATATGATTTGTAAAAGAGTGCATTGCGCTAGGCTTCTCAGCATTCTACAATATTTGGTTGTTTTTATTGTAGACCTTGTTGTGAAGAATTGTTTGCTATTATTATTACTTGCGCTTTTTATACCTTGGTGAATATGTGGTCTGAAATGACACTGTCATTGTGGTCTTGCACATCACTGCCTTCTACTGGACAACAAGTGATCATCAGTGATGTACAGTGGTTGTTTGTATCACATCATTTGTTGCTGAATGTCTGTGTTTATTGTGCAAAAAGTTAAAATTTTAATCTGTGCTGCATTTTTTAGGTTTTGTATGTTTGGTTTTTTTTTTTTTTCTGATTAAATGGGACCATTCCTTTCTTCTAATTAGGCACACGTGAACCTGTAAATACCATATTTGTGATATAATGAGACTTATAACCCTCTGTATATGGTCCAAGGTTTTATCTTTAATTAAAAACTATTGTTATAATGGCACTTTACAATAGCAGCTTGTATGCATGAATCGTTCATTGAAAAAGTTTGATTATTAGACAACATTTAATTTGTGTGCATGCTAGACATTCCAAAACCGCAATCACTGGACGTTCAAAAGACGTCATACTGTATCAGTGGCCTGAAAAGTATTGCTGCTGATTGGATTCATCTCGCCTGGTGGATCTGCTTTCAACCTTCCACTTTAATGTATCTCTCCAGTTTGAGTGATTTGGATCAGAATGTTGCAGTGCTCTATGTAAAGCAATATGGGGTCCTGTTTAAAATTAGATTTACAATTTTGGCACATAGGTAGTCTGTAGAGAAGCAATCATCTTTGAGGTCTTCTACAAAATGCAACTGCTGCGTATACAGTGCACATTTCATTCAACACATAAAATACATGCTTTTGTTTTAAGCTAGAGGTAAATGTTAAAATCTCTATTGCTGTTTTCTTAGTATGCACCAAATATTTCCTTTTTGGAATATGGAGGGCTTGTTTTCAAACACACTTTCAGACTCAAGGAAGAGACTCCGACAGCTGTGTAATGGTTTTCATCGCTCCTTTTGGTGAAACGGTGCTAAAACATCATCATGCCCACGTGAGGTTGTGGAGGTCTTTAACATTCTTCCTCTGTGAACTCTCACCTGAGAGGATGTAACATCACGTAAGTGTCTGTTGTGTTGAAGTGATCCCATCATTGTGGCTCACGGTGAATGTGTAGATACAGTATGTAGGTTACTTGCAAAGTTCCTTTTCAGAAATGCTTTACAAAGGCTTAAATGTGAAATAAGATGAGGAGTAAACATCTTGACTGCAATTAAGCATTGTAATGTGATGGTGCATTTTCTTTAATGACACAAATTCAATAAATGAATAAAATAATCATCATCCAAACTCTTTGGGAGGTGTAGAAATTCTTTACAAATGAGGGTTGTGCAGCTTTATATGCATTGAAATGTATTTTATTTTAAATTTGCATATACGCATTCAACTTTTTATGTTATAATGTTAATTAGTGAATGAAGTTTTAGTAAGAGCAGTGATTGGACAACAAAATGCAGGTTTTAAATACATAAATCATTTTTCCATCTTTGTTTCCACAATTTTGGATAAGCTTTTTTTTTTCTCTGTTCTAAAGAAGGGGGTGTTCCAATACTTTTGTCTATATAGTATAGGTAGTTTTATTCGTAGCAGTGAGTTTCAATAGTTGCTGCCAATTGCAAGAAGAACCACTAGGGGGCAGGGCACACAATCTGCCGGTTGGAAATTAATAGTAGAAGGTAGGAGTTTGTCGTCTATTTAGCTTTCAAATGTAGGCTTTTTAATCACCTTTTTCCTGATAAGAATTTAGGAGGTACTGCACTTTGGAGTAGAAGTCTTTTAAAATATTGCCATTTAGCTTCAGCTGCCTGTTATCTCTCTCCATCTTCTTCATTTCTCCTCTGCTATAAAGATGTCGTGTGCTTCACAACACAATGAACTACTCATTTAGCTCTAAGCCTACTGTGAAATCAACACTTTTGCTTTCCAAGTGTTGCCATTCCTCTGGAAAATGGAGAAAGAAGGTATTCCTCTATAATTTATAGGCACATTTAGGTAGCCTAACTACCTAGTCACTGTATTTCCGTGTGGTGGTCAGTTGTCAAGGCTACCCAAATAATAATAGTGATGTTGCATATCGTTTTTTACACATAATGTGACATCAACTGTGAAACAAGAAGGAAATGTGAGGGTCTGAGGCTCATTTGGTGACACTCTGAACCAAAAAAGACAAGACTACTGTGGTATTTTGATCCCAAATATATCTCCAGGCTATTTCTGACCTACCTACAGTAGAACTATATTTTAATTTCAAATTAGGAAGAAATGTCAGACCTTAATGTGTAAAGAACTACCTGTTTGTTTAGCAGTACCTAGAATTTGAGTAAAGTGTCCCTGTAAAACCACCAGATGGCAGTCAAAATCAACAGAATTAAATTTCTACAACGTTTGAGAGAATTAAAAAAAGGTAACCTTTAATTACCTAACTGAGGCTGAACGTTTGGCACCAAACTGCCTTTTATAATTTAAGTTTTGTAAATGCAAATGGAAATCTACCATCCATAATGTAGCCTACATCTTTTAATGATTTTCCTTTAAAGGTGTTGAATGTATTGAGGGTTTATGAAAATCTGTTCTGCTGTAATATGAAAACAGACAAAGAACGTTAGGTAACACAAAGCCTTGCTCTGATTATTTAACGTTTTGTTGCCCAGTCTTTGTGAATGAGAATAGAATAGACTCAATTTGGCTCTGTTTCAAATCAGGCTAATCGGCTTTTGGGGCAAAATACATTCTCTCTAATCTCAACCTCGCCACTGTCCTCACTGAAGTGCATAGAAAGGTAAAACTGTCATTAAGAAAATCACATTAAGGGGCAGAAAACAACATGTAATCCCATGTTTTCTCTCGTTATTAGTTGTGTTGCTATTGTACCATTCAATGCCCATTTTCATGTACCATAATCCTCTATGCATACAGCTTTTGTCCCGCATACTACCATGAAATCATTGCTTGTATTAATCATTTGCATTGCACCCTTTTAAGGCAGACCTTTAAAAAGGCCAGCTTAGACCAAGATGCTAGACTAGTGAGTGCTCTGTTGACTAGCAAAGCTAGGCTAGCTGCTTTACTAAGCAAATATTGCTGTTTAAGATTGTTAACCTTGTGAATTAAACGGTTTGAAACCATTGGAACCTTCAGACAATTATCATATTTGATATGCTTTTATGGCCCGTACATAAAGTATGATACAGTGAGAATATGCAGCTAAAAAAGGAAATAAATAAATGATTCAGAAAGTAAGATTTAATTCTGATTGCTTGTAATGTAAATCACTGAAATCTTTATAACAGCATAGCAGATTACTTACATAAAATGCATATTAGTTTTCACTCTATATCTCCCTTCATAAAAGGCTTGTCATATTTGATTTTCTTTTCTAAAAGTTGATGTATGGATAATCAAGTAAAGTTATTTACAGTATATGCAGTCCAGTAAATTTATCTTGAAATATTACTAACAATATAAAAGTTATTCTTGCAAAACAACTTTATAAAATGCAATAAAGGTTTCACAGCAAAGAGACACATGTACCACAAGTTGAAGTGGGACAGTTTTTGAATTATACTAAAAGGCCTTTTACTCGCTAAGTCAGAGGGCAGAAGGCATGTAGTAGATTGTGTGCAATAGGTTTTTCGGCAAAGTCTACAATTTAGAGGTCTTAGAAATTAATGTATCAACTACTTACAGTAGGATATGGTTTAAGACATCTGTTGGAAGCACCAGCATTCAATCCTGGGAACTAGCATCCAAAACACGTTCCGAAAGCATTTATAATAATTTGAGGCAATTTAATGTTCTTATAGATGTATAATAATCATAAAACGCCCATTTCTTGTCAATACACATGAGTGTATTAGTAACATATATTATTACATATAACACAAATCATATTGTTGTCCAGCAACCAAATACATTGCTATTGTCTGTCAGTGATGGGCTGCTGAAATGCAAAATCCTTGGTGGATTGCAGCCATTCAAACCTATAGACAGCCTTGACAGGCTCAGATTCAGTGTCTCTGAGCTCTTGTGCGTCCCATGGGTGTACTGTCAGGCCTGGCCGCACTGATCTCGCGTCAGTGTCACCAGTCCTGTTACTGTATTCATGTCATCCTCCGGGATCCTCTGGGAAAGCCCATTGTTTCCCTTTCATTTGAAATCGGTCGCTTTGAATGGTACAATGATCAAGCAAAATAATCATCTGGCCTTTGTTTTAGACAGCCCACCTTAATAGGAGAAAATAAACTTATGGTAATGAAGCCTTATCATGGGCAATTCAGATGTGAGAGTGATGGGCTTTGCATGCCAGTCAAGCAGAATCATCCAACACAAGCCCCACCATTGCAATGAGGTGCTGACAACCAATTGTCTGAGTTCCAGAGGATGCTAATGCTTCAAGTCTGCCAAAATATGCCTCCCTTTCTCTGAACAGCACTGCTTTCATTTAAAAAATATTGCTCACTCATATGACCTCCAGCTTATTATTGACAATATAGTACATCATGTAATGCTAACTCTGGTCAACAAATCTCCAAGAGTGCTGATAAAACAGTCTGACAGCACTAGGACTTTTCACTGTTTGTATCACACTGCATGTCTGTGTTTGTTTTAGACAGGCTGCCAGTCTGTTCATTAGTGGAGACATTTTTTAGTTACTCTTTCTGCAGGTTACATCGGTATGCTTGTAGGGGATGGCAACTGACTCTTAATGAGTAAGTTGTTGATTCATTCATTCAACCAATTCATTGGTTAATCAGGACTGAAAAAGAGACTTTGGGCTTGTCCAAATAGCCACACTTGTACCCACACTTGTCTACGTACATGACATATTTCCCATGTTTGGCCCAAGTGTTCAAGTGGGCGTGAGACACACTTACCTTTATAGTGTTGTAAAAAATGCAGAACTTTATTGTGATTTTAATACTTTGGATTTTAAAATAAACTTCTAAATGTCTATTCAGTAGTCAGATTACACAATTTTGTGATTGTGGTGCTTCGAATTAAGCGATAAAAGGCAGTTGTAAATGTTGTACCAAATACACATACTCATCTTCACACTTTATGTTTTACTACCAAATTATATATTAAATTTACATTTACATTTAATAATTTACCAAATGAGAAGAACAATTGAAGCATATGTAATATCTAATTACTATTCATACTTAACTCCCATTGCAAGGGTTTCTGAGTCATCTAGCAAGATCTCAGCAAAAGGTCTCGCGTGTGTTAAGGGCACTGCTGCGTTTTGGCATTTTTAAGACCTGGCACAGGTTTGTGTGCAAATTTTTTTCTGTTTGGTTGTTGTGTTATGTGGTGGAAGAGTGTGTATTTTGTGTGTTTTGGAAGAGCTATATTTTTGTGTGTTTTTGTTTTTTTCTCTAAAGATTTTTTTAAAAACCCTGACTGATAAACTTTAAGAACCAAACACCACTAGAGAGACACGCATTGGTTCTGCTGTGATTTTGTTTGGAAAATAAACAAAATAACTGGTAACTTTGTATTTAAAATGTGAGTACTTATTGATCAATCTAGCTTTGATTGAACAGTTTTATCAATGCATTATCCCACTTTTTAAAAAATTTCCTGTTGCTTTGTAGGAACCATAGAATGTATAAAACATGGACGCAGTGTCCGTGACGTCACCCGTAGTTTTCTGAAGAACGTTTTTGAAGCTCAAAGTGGGCGGAGCGGGCCGTCGCCATCTTGCCAGTGCATCACTCCAGGATCATTGAAAATGGGCAAAAAGGCGGGAGCTGGTTGCTGAAGCCACGCCCACTTCACTCGACAGCAGTGTCAGCAGCAGCAATCCACCTTTCTCTCAAGTGGTCACGGCCTTAATTATGCAGAACTTTAAGGCTTAATATAATTTAAACAGATATATATATAAAAAAAAAATTCACCCCCCTCACAGTTGTCATAAAGGGCAAAATTAGCTATATAGACCAAAATCTATATTTTTCATACCAGGCTGTAAAGGGTTTTTTTATTTTTTTTTTTTTTTTTTTTTTTTTCTTGTTTCTTTTCTGCTATAAAGTTAGGCATTTTAACATGGGGGAATCTTTGGGATTGACTCCCTTTTGGAGCCAGACTCTAGCGGCCAGTCGATGAATTGCAGTTTTAGTCACTTCCTTGTTGGCTTCACCTGTGGGAGGTTGCCGCTTGGTAGGAACAGCACTCTTACTTGTGTGATATAACTTTAAGAGATAGTTTATCCAAAAAATGGAAATTCTTTTATCATTTACACACTCACATGTTGCTCCAAAACATGTTTTGGAGCAACATGAGAGTGCGTAAATGATAAAAGACTCACTGCAGTATAACTTGCTTTCTTCTGCCAAAACATAAGATATTTTTTAGAATCTGAGAATGTTATATATATTTGTTATTAAGTCACCAAAACTGTTTGGTTACCAACTTTCTTAGATAATATATATAGTATATTGTGTGTGTGTGTGTTCTACGGAGAAAAGAAAGTCATACTGGTTTGGAGGTGGAGGTGAGTAAATTTTCGGGTGAATGAGCCCTTTATAGAGAACAAGCTGCTTGGTGGGAGAGGGCGCTATTGTTCCAAATAAAGTATTTTCAACCAGAAAGACCAAAGCTGTTTCCATGGATAAATATCACTGCAACGGGTTAATTAAGGTTAAAAAAAAAAAAAAAAAAAAAACCCTACAAACTTTAATTGGTTTGCAGGTTATAGATAACTTTGTTAAATGAAGTGAATTGTGCTAGTACATAATGCAAATCCTTTGAGAATACACATTTAGGAAACTTTAATAACCTATTTGAGGCACAAGTGAATGTACTTTTAAGTAAAGTGCTTACCATGACTTTCTGAGGTGACAACTAGAACAAGAATTACATGCTGTGATTTTATTTAAAGTGATGATGTTAAATTGACTTTATAAGAGTGATCCTGTACTCCAAACACATTTCCCTTTATCTTAAGTAAACATATTATCTTTAGTAATATGTTTGATCATGATATCAGTCATACATTTATTCAAGGATGCATCGAATTGATCTAAAGTGACAGTACAAAAGATGTTTTTCAAATCACTGCAGTTCTTTTGATTTTTTTTTTTTTTTAAATCATGCAAAAATGTAGCAAACTTTCCACAAAAATATTCAATGTTTTTAATGTTTTTTCTTGAGTGCCTAAGCAGCATATTAGAATGATTTCTGAAGGATAATGTGACTGGAGACTGGAGTAATAATGCTAAAAATTCAGCTTTTCCATTACAGGAATAAATTACATTTTAAAATATATCCAAACAGCAAACAGTTATTTTAAATTGCAATGATATTTCATAATATATATAATCTTTTCATCAAATGGAAAAAAGTATTACTGACCCCAAACTTCTTTGAACAATATATATGCTATATCTTCCAATGTGCATAGTTTCATCATCCAGTGCTGCTGTACTATTTTCTGCTATTGCCATGTCAAGATTCCTGCTAATTTGAACAGCTTACATGCCCCTTCTTGCTATCTGCACCTGGATCAGTTAAGAGCACCTCAGTAGAGCCGTCACATTCCTGCTAATTCTTTGATGAATCGGAGCAATTGTGGACTTTTACGGCCACTGGAATGAGCTCTGTGCACGGGCAGGACAGGAGGGGGCAACCAAGCACTCATAAACAAGCCTCTCTCTGACAGATCGGCCGATTCACTCAAATGCAGCGGCACCATTAATGGCTCTTGTAAAACCACTGGTGACCTTTAAATACATCTCCATGCCAAGGTGCGGCCGCCATCTGCAGTCGATTATAGATGCAGCAGGAGTCTGATTTATCTTGAAAATATTGTGTTTGTCTTACTTTAAAGTTGTGTTGTTTTGGAAAGAGGTGAAAGCGCTTTGTTTTACGATAAAGGAAAAATATGGTGTTCTGGACGTCATAAATGGGGCATTTGGTTTTATCCATAATGTCTTGGGAATTGGATGAGGTATAGTAGCATAGATCTGTATTTTTAAATTTCACCTTTTTTCATTGCCAATGCCATTGAAAATATTGAGTTCCTATACTCAGTTGCTAGCATGGCTACACCTACAGACTTTTTTCTGGGTGTTTATTGAAATAGCCAGTATGACGAGTGTAAATAGATGTTGTAGGGGAGTCAGTCTCCTAGGAAATAAGAAGAAGACTGCAGCGCTCTCACTTCGCCCATAAACGCCAGTGTGTTTTGTGCCATTACTGCAGGGAGCCATGGTGTTTGGGTTTGTGTCATTATTTCTTATCTGTGTTGAGCTTTAACTGTTTGAATAAAGTTCAGAATATATGATATATGTTAGAATTTATTCTGTCTCCTCATATCACCAAACTGGCAAATCACGGTGACAGAGTTAGAGAGAAAGCAGGATAAGCCAATTACAGGTGGCTGGGCCGGCAAACCCACCCTAGAGAGCGCTGTGGAGATTAAAAAAAGTTCTGTCATTCGCTTATCTTCTGATTTCCCGTTCATCCCCGATAACAAAATTAGCTAAATGATTTAGATGGAGGCGGCTTCAATGATGGCGACCCCGTGCCAATGTTCTTTTGGGTTATCCATCAAATCCAGAAGCTTTTTGGGTGGTGTGGGCCTTTTTCCCTTTAGGAGCCAATCAGAAGGTCTATTTTTAGCCAGCGCTAACACAGCGGCCTTCTAAGTGGCAGATGGTATTTGGGGGGGAGTGGGTTGCAATTTACAGTAAACAGATTCTTTATCCTTGGCAGGTCATGGGGAGTGCTAGAACACTGCGGCCATTTAATAATGGAGCATTCCTGCAAATATAGGCCTGAGGAGTCTTGGGAAATGTTATGCTCATATTATCCGCAATTGAAAACATAATGCGTTTTGTCTAGGTGGAACATGTATGAACCATGTACGCTGCCAGACAGTAGTTCCCCTTTTAATTTTGAAGTCAGGTGGATTTTGAATGCAACTTTAAAGCAGAGTTACTTGTAAGTGCATGTCGATCACTATTCCACGTTATTAAACTATACTATTAAAACCTTCGGGTCGGTAAGATTTTTTTAATGTTTTGTAAGTGTCCTGTGCTCACCAAGGCTGCATTTATTTGATCAAAGATACAGTAAGAACAGTATTAATGTGAAATATTATCACAATTTTAAATTTGTTTTTTGTAGTGTAATTTATTAATGTTATTAATGTCTGATAAGCTACTACTAAATATATTGTAGAAACGTAATTTTCTGTAAAGTTGCTTTGCAATGATTTGTATCATGAAAAGCACTATAGAAATAAACTTTGGATTTAATTGAATTAATTTATTTTAGCTGTTACTCCAGTCTTAGAAATTGGTCTTCTTAGAAATATGCTGATTTGGTGTTCAAGAAATATGTATTATTTGTTGAATATTTATTGACACACACACAAATGTTTGAACTCAGTATGTACAGTAAAAAAAGAACTACTGATTCAGAGATTTTCAAACTTTTTGTTGCCAAAGTTATAAACGTTTTTTATGTATTAAGATTAAATAATGCTAAATGAAATGTTTTGTTATTATACTGAAGCCAAAGCAGATTGTTAAAATATCTGTAAATGTATTTTTTTTCTACGTACATTTATAGAATTTTTAGAGATGTAAACCTGAAAATAAACATTTTCACTTAAAGCGGTCGTATGATGCGATTTCAAGTTTTTCTTCTCTGTGGAGTGTTACGAGCTGTTTGTGAATAGGATCCCTAAAATTGCAAAGACTGAAATCTCAAACCCAAAGAGATATTCTTTATAAAAGTTAAGACCCGTCCATGCCCTCCTAAAATGCCTCATTTAAACACGCCCCCACATCTCTACGTCACAATGTGGGAAGATTTGCATAACGCCGCCCAAATGTTCACGCACAGAAAGAAGGCATAACTTTATTGTTACCATGTTGTGAAGACGCTGTGTGTTTCGTTGCGAAAGCGAAAATACTTTGTTTGGCCTTCCAAAAGAGGACACAACTAGAAATCAGTGGTTAAGTTGTATTTACAACATTGTTCCAGAACAGCTCAACCCAAATTCAGATGTGTGCAGCGCATTTTATGTTTGGCTTTTTAATGGTGGTGGGAGTTGGATACAGTTTTGTCTGTTCTGACTCACAGTCTGTAAATACATTTACATATTTAAAGGATTTGCCACTGATGATTCAAACGCACAGTTTTGAGCAGTGTAGAGTAGCGCTTGTTGTTTGTTGTTTGTCCAATCACAAATGCAGACATGGGTTAACCCTAACCTAATCCTAACCCTAACCCTAAATGCGATGCAACACAACCTGAAAAAGACAGTATAAGTCATTATAATCTGTAATTATGTCCCAACTGGATGCAACAAAAGCCTCTGTTTCCGTCACACACTTGAGGCATTCGGCCAATCACAACACACTGGATAGCTGGCCATTCACAGCACACCTCGCTTTTCAGACCGATGAGTTTTGTAAAAAACGATGTGTTTCAGAAGGCGGGGCATAGAGGAGAAACAATAATGTACAGTATGTGTAAAATAATGTTTTTTGAACCTTAAACTGCATAAACTCCTTTCATAACACCAAATAAACAAAATAATGTTCTTTTTATCAACATCATATGACCCCTTTAAATTATAATGTTGAGGACTTTACAGACTTTTTCTTTCTTTTTTTAAAGCAGTTGTACTGTTAACTTTTTCTCTTGAATTTTACATAAACACCCTAGAACAATCTTGCTGTACCTGGACCCCAGAGTTACTGAGTTATTTATATTTAAATAGGCATGCCACACGCAAAAAAAAGGTCCAGTTGTTACAATCTTGAAATCATAAAAATATAGGCTCTATTATTGACAGATATGGTATCTTCGCTACATGCTTCACCAAGTAGTGATATTCCCCTCACGGCTTAATGGATGATGAGGAGGGAGAGCATGAGAGGCAAGTAGCCTAATGTTACGTCGTATGCGGCACAGATGCAGAATGCATTAGATCTGGCATTTGCAGCACATTGTGAGCTCAGCGGGATAGCATCTCTGCATAAAGTGAGTGCCTCTCAGCTTAAAGATAAGCAGCAGCATACAGCCTCAGTTTGTAACTCAATTTTTTTATTGTTTGGTTTGGCTTGTTTCTTTTTTTTTTGTATTTTTGTATTAGATATTTTAGTTTAGTTATTTAAAACCCGAATGAAAACAAAACAATCAGACTAAAACTCTAACTAAATCTACAACTACTGATACACTTGCATAAGAATATATGTCCTTAAAACATTACGTTTTCATCTTGATTTTTTTTCACCGTTAACACTTTTTTATTTACAGTACAATACAAATCAGATACATCATTGTAAAACAATAAGCTACTGTAGTTACTTAGAGATTGGTTGTTTTTGGTAGTTTACCAACAAAGAATATCCGGTGTATTTATGTGTTGTATGTGCCTTTTGTAAAAGACTTAAAAAATAATTTGTTCCCTTGAAGGAAGTTGTCTCCTTGAGCTGTTTACTTGTGTCACTGTCAGCTGTGGCCTGAAGGAGGCTAAGGTGTAGAATTATGTAGTGCTGTGACACAGTGTAAGAAGACAATGTCCTTGCTTTTGGGAGAAAATGGACTCATGTATTGACAGTCTTGAGGGACGGTTGTTTTATGAGACACAAAGAAGACAACGTTTCCTGCTTGAGACAATGATGGACAGCCTAACAGTCAATGACTGACCACCATTATTGACTAATCACACAGTTAAAAACTCATTTTTCATTCTGTCCTCTACAGGACGTGTAACATCTGCATGGTGCTTTCCACAAATTTTCTTGCATTTCTAAAATGTTCAGAGAGAAGAGGAATTTTTTTAAATGTTTATTTTAAGGGATGTGTTTAATATTTATTTTTTTCTATTCATTTCATATGACAGTCGCAATTTTTTTACCTGCATTGTTGACAAAATTTGGGGCATGTTTGAATATAGTTAAATGTTATCTAAAAGTTAATAAAAAATTATAGATGATAGGGTTGCAAAATACTGTAAGAAGTCAGCACTTAGTATTTCTTAATTTTTTCTTTAATATGATTTTTTTTTTATAAAATAAGTTTGCAACAAAAAGGATTATTATATATTTTTTTAATTATTATTATTTTTACTTATTTATTTGTAATTGGAAAGTCATGTGCTAATTAGACAATGTTTCAATTTTCACTGTTTTATCATTTAAATTTGAAATCAAAGTCAAGTAGGTCAAAACCTGTGACCTTTGGTCTTTTAAACAATCAACTTTTCATGCTAGTTTCATTTTGTTTTAGATAATGGTTTATCTTGCATATCCAATAGCTCTCACAACAGCAATCACAACATTTGCCTCTATTGCTTTGAAAAAGTCATGGGATGCCGCTGTATCAGAATTCTGATGCGTTCGTAGAGAACAGACACTACATGATTAATAAATATATCCACTACAGTTAAAAGTGCCTTTCTATCTGTACCCCAGTTGGAAATTCTAGAAAAAGGAAATCATTTATTTAAGATTAAACAGTAAATTCTATTTTGTTTATCACGGGAGTAAGGACTTCATGCATGTTATCCTTTAAACTGTGTGTACCGTCAAAGAGATAATGCATTTGAGATCAGCAATCTGTAAAGACAGCGCAGAGGACTGGGAGGAGCAAAGGGAGTTATAGGAAGCCATGCTGGGTCCATCTAAATTACACAGTTCATAAAACTGTAATAGGGAGACGATCAGTAGCTTATATCAGTAAGACTTCGCAGGGTATTTACCTTTTTATATGGGCGTAAATTTTACAGGGACCAAGGACAGCAGAAACCTTGGTGTCTTGACTATGGGTGTGGGTTTTGAGGTGGGAGGGGAACGGGGGGATTTGAGGAGATACTTTAATGCTACAATGTTATTATTTAACAATCCTGTCTGAATTATGTCAGCCTCAGATGTCATTTGTGCACGGTTAATGTAATCCTATATTTTATAATATAAGAGACATTGGTGATACAAGAGAGAAATTAAACAGTTTAGAGCACTTGTTGCCAGGGATAATGCTCAAATATACAATTCATCATAATTATGCAGAATATTTAAATGCTAAATGTCCTTATTGACAAATCAGAATCTGTCATAAATGAGAACTTAATGGATTACCTTACCTGTGTCTTTATGATGACCTCATACATTTATTGCCTCATCTGTGAGAGCAGTGTAATTGCTAGTATTCTTACTTAGTCTCGTCGTGTTAGAAATATTTTATGGATAATAGTGGTTAAGTCAAGGTATTAAAAATCACATTTGCATTAGCAATAATGAGAGATTTGTGTTGATGTCAGAGACGACATCATCAGTTACCATATTAATGCCCTTACAAATTATTGCCATCTTAGTGTGTGACCTCAGAAGGGGATTTGTAAGTGACCTCAATAATTCACTTTGAAATCATTTGTGACTCTTTGAAAGCATCAGTATATTTTACATCAATTAATTTGGCAAATGCAAACATGCACATATACAGTTTAAGTGTTTTGAATGCAACTGAACTGTAACCCAAACAAGCAACATCAAAAAAGGTAAACATGCAAACATAGATTTATTATGTACTGTACTTGTATAGAGAAGTAGAAATAATGTTTAACATTTTATATACACTGCTGTTCAATTTTTATTTATTATTATTTTTTTAAGCAAAGATGCATTGATCAAATGTGACTGTAAAGACATTTAGAATGTTATAAAGATTTCGGTATCAAATAAATCTGTTCTTTTAAACCTTTGTCAAACAATTCTGCCAAAAAGTATTACAAGTACAACAAATATCAATATTGATAATCAGCATATTGAAGCATCATGTGACTAATAAATGCAATCTTGACCAAATAAATGCAGCCATTAAACATATTTACTCACTGCTTTTGAATCTAGATTTCTTAGGTTATTTAAGGATATATGATAAGCCAGTTTTAAGTATAATGGCCACTGAATGGTGCATGAAGTGTCATAGATGAAAGGATCTTTTTTCATTGACTCAGATTTCCACAGGATTTTGTTCCCTTCAGGTCAGCAGTCAACACTCACAAGCAAACTAATTTACACCGCAATCAGGCTCATTGCCAAAGATGAAAGAAGGACATGTTTACTTTCTTTGGCCTATGTGACTATTAATGAGTGTGCTTGTGACAGGACTTTTCAATGCAGACGAGCTGTCAACTCTGAAAAGTAATGAAAGTCTAACATATATATATATTATATAGTAATTTTATTAAGACTAAAAATATGAAAATAAATGAAAAAGAAGTAGTACTTAGAAGCACATGAAAGACCAAGATTTGTATTTGCAAGTGGGCACATAAACATTATAGAATCATTTAGAAAACTCTGATCTATAATGCTGACAAATGATTAATCGTGATTAACCACATCCAAAATAAAAGTTTGGAAACACTTTAGAATAGGGAACACTTATTCACTATTAACTAGAACTTTTCCCTCAGTAAGGTCATGTAGAATAAGGCATCAATATGTACTTAATTACTACTAATAAATGGCTAATATTCTAGTAATATGCATGCTAATAAGCAACTAGTTGAGAGACCCTAACATAAAGTGTTACCAAAAGTTTTTGTTTGCATAATATGTGTGTGTACTGTGTGTGTAATGTTTATATATAAAATATATTTATATAAATATAAATTAATGTAAATTATTTATTTTATTAATTTTAAATAATAATTTAAATATTTGTTATTTATTTTATAATTTATACATGTAAATATTTTCAAAATATATACTGAATTTGTGTGTCTTTATATATACATAATACATATATAGTAAACACATATGTAAACAAAAACTTTTATTTTGGATGCGATTAATCGTGATTAATCGTTTGACAGCACTACTGATCTATAATGTATATAGAGTCTTGAAATGATATGTATTATTTAATCTGCATATAGACATCTGTGAATGCAACTTGAATGCACAACATGTCCTAATAACAAATGCCTGACTTGGAGGTACACTTCACTTGTGGCAGAATAATTCAGCACTGGTGTAATCTATTTTTCTTGCATCTTAAAAGGCAACAATTACCTAATAGCTTAAAAACACTCCCATTGCTGTCATGTCTGCTTTATTTAACAGAGAGAACCTTCGTAATGTAAGACTGAACCTCTACAAACCCTAAAGAACAGAAAATCACATTACATTTTACACTGTCATCTTCAATACAGTATTTCCCAGTCAGTTTGAAATGAGAGTTATTAACATGTCTAACTCCAGTGTGTCAGGAACCCTTTTAAGACCACCCCCCCCACCCCACCCCTAATGACTACGTGTGGAACGAGGTGTTGAGAGGTAGAGATTAGCACCCTGTGAACGTTCCCTCTGAATAGAGTACTCTCTGAGTACATTAAGGGCTGGAAAATGACTATGTCACAGCAGTACACCATCTGGAAAAGGTCATCCACACGGTGCTTAGATACCAAGGTGATGTTATTTTAAGCGTTATCCGGAGCAATTAAAACCCAGGGACAAGGAGCGAGAACAACTGTGGATATTCAGAACTCTGATTGAAATGTCGTGCTGCCTCACAAGTGAATCTTTACTGAATTAATTCCCTCAGCAGAAATATTAGAAGCAGAGTGATAGACTGAGAATGACGTGGAGGCTGTCAGAGCAGAGATCAGTGTTATTAGCAGATGGCGGCTCATTTCAAATTTGAAAAATCTGTTTCTGTGTATAAAAGTTGATGGGATGATTTTTAGAAATCTTTTTAAACACCATTCCTTCACAATATGACAACATACTTAAGGAGATTAAAAAAAAATTATTTTTAATTAAAATGGATTTATATATGTTATATATGTTATTAAAGATGTCATGGTAATAAACAGAAGTGTTAAGGCCTATAAAATAAAAAAAACTATAATTTAAATATATACAGTAGTATAATATTAATACTTTAATAAATTGAATAAATATACTTATTATATATATATATATATATATATATATATATATATATATATATATATACACACACACACACACACACACACACACACACACACACAGTGAGGAAAATATTTATTTGATCCCCTACTGATTTTGTAAGTTTGTCCACTTACAAAAAAAAAAATTTTTATTGGTAGGTTTTTTTATGGTAGGTTTATTTTAACAGCTAGAGACAGAATACCAACCAGAAAATCCAGAAAAACACATTGTATAAAGGTTAGAAATTGATTTGCATTTCAGTGAGTGAAATAAGTATTTGATCCCCAAGCAAAGCATGACTTAGTACTTGGTGCAGAAATCCTTGTTGGCAAGCACAGCAGTAAGACGTTTTTTGTAGTCAGTCGCCAGGTTTGCACACATCTCAGCACGGATTTTGATCCACTCATTTTTTTTACAGATCCTCTCTAAATCCTTAAGGTTTCTTGGCTGTCGTTTTGTCAACTCCAAATTTCAGCTCACTCCACAGATTTTCTATAGGATTGAGGTCTGGAGACTGGCTAGGTCACTCCATGACCTCAATGTGCTTCTTCTTGAGCCACTCCTTTGTTGCCTTGGCAGTATGTTGTGGGTCATTGTCATGCTGGAAGACCCATCCATGACCCATCTTCAGTGTTCTGGCTGAGGGAAGGAGGTTCTCGTCCAAGATTTTACAGTTCATGGCCCCATCCATTTGCCCCTCAATGTGGTGAATTCGTCCTGTACCCTTAGCAGAAAAACAGTCCCAAAGCATAATGTTTCCTCCTCCATGCTTGACTGTAGGGATGGTGTTCTTGGGGTCATAGTCAGCATTTCTCTCCCTCCAAACACGGCGAGTCGAGTTAATGCCAAAGAGCTCAATTTTGGTCTCATTTGACCGTTCTCCTAAGCCTTCTCTGAATCATTAAGATGTTCTTTGGCAAACTTTAAACGGGCCTGTACATGTGCCTTCTTGAGCAGGGGGACCTTGCGGGCGCTGCAGGATTTCAGTCCTTTTGGGTTTTTTTTGTGGGGAATGTTTTGCTTGGTGACTGTGGTCCCAACTGCCTTGAGATCATTAACAAGCTCCTCTCGTGTAGTTCGGGGCTGATCCCTCACCTTTCTCATGATCATCCTTACCCCATGAGGCAAAATCTTGCACGGAGCTCCAGACCGAGGCCGATTGATGGTTGTTTTGTATTTCTTCCATTTCCAAATAATTGCATCAACAGTTATCTCCTCCTCACCAAGCTTCTTGCTGATGCTCTTGTAGCCAATTCCAGCCTTGTGCAGATCTACAATCTGGTCTCTGACATCCTTTGACAGCTCTTTGGTCTTGCCCATGGTGGTAGGAGAGGTTGGAATGGAAGATACATATCGTGTGGACAGGTGTCTTCTACACCTAACAAGCTGACATTAGGAGTAACTTCTTAAAGTGACAGGACTAATCTGTGATGCACATGGGCACATAACCAATCTGTGGGAGCCAGAATTACTGCTGATTGGTAGGGGATCAAATACATATTTCACTCACTGAAATGCAAATCAGTTTCTAACCTTTATATAATGTGCTTTTCCTGGATTTTTTGGGTCAGTATTCTGTCTCTATCCATTAAAAAAAACCTACCATAAAAAATACAGACCCTACATTTCTTTGTAAGTGGGCAAACTTACAAAATTAGCAGGGGATCAAATTAATATTTTCCCCACTGTATATATCAATTCCTCTCCTCTGCAACTCTCCAAATCAATGTAGCGCCATTTTGGCAATTCTGAGCTGTACACAGGTGGCGTACGCTCTTCTGTGTCAGCCGCGTTGCGCCGATGCGCTGTTTGCTTTCAAACCAAAGCATAAATACACGTAAAAAACGTATCCTTGTGGCTGATACAGAAGAGCGTACGCCATCTGCGTACAGCTCAGAATTGCCAAAATGGCAGCTAATGGCAGCTGATTTGGAGAGACACAGAGGAGAGGAATTGTTGAATAAAGTCGTTATTTTTTTTTCTTTGTGTACAAAAAGTATTCTCGTCGCTTCATAACGTTACGGTTGAATCACTGATGGCAGATGGACTATTCTGATGATGCTTTTCATACTTTCCTGAACCTTGACACTGTTAATTATTTGACAGTCTATGGGACAGTCTCAAGCCTACCTGTTTTCATCCAAAATATCTTAAATTGTGTTCCGAAGACGAACGCAGCTTTTACTGGTTTGGAACGACATGGGGGTAAATGAATAATGACAAAATTTTAATTTTGGGATGGAGTTTTTTTGGTGCTGATTTGTCTCGAATATAATTCACGCAAAAAACACGATTCACACATGCGTAGACAATTTCACATGCATGAAACCTAATTCACGTACACACAAAAAAATTCATGTGCGTGAAAAAAAATATATATTCACAAAAAGCAATACACATGCGCAAAATAAAATTATATATTCATAAAATACATTTCACAAATGCAAAACACAATTCGTAGATATACAACTGCACAAAAACCTTTGAATGTTTAAAATGTACGAGTGTCTGAATGTACAAATCGTCATTTACTACGAATCCACTCTGATTTGTGTGTGTGTGTTTTTTGAGACTTTCCTGGCAGAGCTCTCTTCCCAAGTGGGTCTGTCGTACTCTTTAGCCAATCAGATGTGAGCTTACCATTCAACCAATCATATCATAAGCCACTGAGAGTGCATTCAAGGAGCACGATTCTGCGCACCTTTTGCGTAATATGGATTAATTAGAACGAAAATTAAGCCTTTACATCAGTAATCCCATAGACAGTAAAAGAAATGGACACAGCGACCCAATTGGAACTCAATTGAGACAAGTGAAGCCCATTTTTAGCGATTTTTAGCACTTCCGTTTCTGACGCGCAGACTCAAACAAAGGAAGCTTCTGCCATTATTGTGACTTCATCTGAACATGTGCAAACTCTACTCTCCTTGAATGCACTCTCAGTGGCTTATGATATGATTGGTTGAATGGTAAGCTCGCATCTGATTGGCTAAAGAGTACGACAGACCCACGTGGGAAGAGAGCTCTGCCAGGAAAGTCTCAAAAACACACACACACAAATCCGAGTGGATTCGTAGTAAATGACGATTTGTACATTCAGACACTCGTACATTTTAAACATTCAAAGGTTTTTGTGCACAGTTGTATATCTACGAATTGTGTTTTGCATTTGTGAAATGTATTTTATGAATATATAATTTTATTTTGCGCATGTGAATTGCTTTTTGTGAATAAATTTTTTTTTTACGCACGTGAATTTTTTTTGTGTGTACGTGAATTAGGTTTCATGCATGTGAAATTGTCTACGCATGTGTGAATCGTGTTTTTTGCGTGAATTATATTCGAGACTAATCTGCTTCCATAGAGTATCCCTTTAACTATTTCATTTTATTATAATTTTTTACCAGTGATATCACAGTCTTGCACTCACCAAGCAACTGCCACTGAAATGATTGAAAATGTCTTGCTTTAGACTGTCATGACGACAAGTTTCTTCAGCTGGCGTTTATATTACTATGGCATAATCTAGCGAAGTCATCACATACTCTTGCATATGGTAGTTTTTGAGTTCTCATGGCTAAAACGTATGCTTGCTGAGCAAACATGAAGTCACCATCACAGGCCTCTTTATTATGCAGAGGTTGTAATCAGATTGTGGAAGGGGGCATGGGGGTTTTGAAAGAGAAGGCCATTCTGACATAAGCACACCCACTACCATTATTACAACCCTAATGACACACTCTGCATGCTGCATGCTGAGCACTCAGCTTCAGGGGGTCCGTCGCAAGCCGCTGCAGAAACGGGCGACATATCATCAATGTGCATCAATCGAAATCCTTCGCCTTTAAAAAATATAACGAAAGAAACAGAGCCTTTCAGATAATGTCTTTCATGGTTCTGTGGCCTTACAGGGGTTCCTCCTGCACGGCCTTGAAATGGGCAAATTAGTCATTGCTTTGGAACAAATTGGAATTACACCCCTCGATGCATTAATGTCAGAATGCATCGAGGATTCCCTGTCAGGGAAAGATTCCCTGACAGGGTGAGGTGAGTAGAAGCTTTGTGAGGCAATGAGATACTAGGATAAAATGGCATTAATGTTCTTCTCTTGCTCCTGTGGTGTGAGGGAATGGTTAAATGACATGTGCACTGTGAGTAACAGACACAACAGAGCTGGATAAAGACTTTTCTATTGGTTTGCCCACTAGCAAGCTTCACTAAGCCCTTGAGAAAAAGCTTTGAACTCCTCTATCGAGTGATGAAAGTAATACTTTCATTATCAAATCATTACGCTCAGTGATATTTTATAAGATCTGGGAAACGTCTTCAGCACTTTCTAAGAATATTGTACACTTTGATGTCCCATTACCTATTTAAAGCTTTTTAGGCACCAATTCCATTTTTTGTGTGTGTGCGTGTGTGTGTGCAAACCAATAGATAAAAATAATATGTAATAAAGTTAATTTTGCATTTAAAGCAGCCAGATTTAAACACATCTGTATGCCACTTAAAATTAAAAATTTGGCCTGTCCAAAGGATAAAAATCATAAAATCATAATTCTAAAGTAAACTGTTAAATTGATAATTCAGTTCATTTTAGTAAGTAATATTTAGTAACGTCCCACAGCTTGTCCTCAACAATGATGTCCATTATAATTTCATGGCAGATAGACAAATAATCTCACTAAATAATAATCTCTTTAAAAAAATTAAATTATATATATATATATATATATATATATATATATATATATATATATATATATATATATATATATATATATATATAAACACTTGTTTACTGATAATTGCTATTAAAATCCCAAATTAATGATTAAAACAGGAAAAAAAAGTAGAAATGTCACAACAAATTCTTAAAAATTGTTAAAATAATGCTGCTTAGATTGATGATCAACATTTAATTGCCTTCTTTCACTGACCATTTGAAAAAAGAAAGAAAGAAAGAAAGAAAGAAAGAAAGAAAGAAAGAAGCAAGTGCTATTTTGTACCCTATTTGTGGAAAGTGCACTTTAGTCCCTGAGAATGGCTCTTTCTTGAGATCTTAAGTGCACTTTATCTTGACTGACATCTGAAAAGTTACAGTACTGTTGTTTAGCATCAATAACAGAAATAATAATAATTAATTCACAAGTATTGTTTATTACCAAGGTCACATTTTTTTGAAGTACCTAAATACAGACTCGTCTTGAACTCAAGCGTTGAGACAGATGAATTGTCCCACTATTTTCACACTGAAATAATGTTTAACACTGAGAATAGCCCCAAACATGAGCGCAGACAACAACACTGTCACTGATAAAGGATGTTCTGGAATATACTGTAGTTATAAAAATGAGATTTGTAAAAAATAATAAAATAGACTTTGCTCTTACATCAGGAAGTAATGCATTATTTATATAACACAAGCCACTATCAGTTTGACTGTCAATGCAAGTTCATATGCGTATAATGCATTGGTGTTTAGAAATATGAAATAAAAACAAAAGCAAATATTATAAAGCTGATAATCAAAGAGGGTGATGGTGGAACAGGAACGAATAGTGTGCAATCTCTGTATATAAAAAATACGATCAGAAACACTGCTTGAGTAATCTCTGGATACCATGTTCTCATCCAAGAGTCATGGGAAATGTTAGTTAGTGTATGAAAAATAACTCATAGAAACAAGCTCATATGCACATCATGATCAGCTGCAGCGTTCTTGACGGTGGACTTGAACATTCATCGAGTCTTTGAAAAAATATATAGAGATCACAGCATTGACATTTTTTTTAAAGCTGGCAATTGTGGTCATTTAATAATTTTTCTGGTTAACAAAGAAGAAAAATTTCATTCTGGTGAAGCAGTGGCAGTTCACGTCTGTTGATTTAATTTGTGAGTTATTTTGCATCCCGCTATTCAGCAGGAAATGAGGTGATGGCGCTCACTGTGTAGACAAGATGATTACTTCATGTGAGGTAATGTTGAGAGATTTTCAGTCTGGGATCTCCTGCTCAGTCCTTTCCTCTTTCACAGACTCATCCTCAGCCTCTTGTGGTTCTTCCTCCTGAAAAAAATAAATAAAAATTAGCCTATTCAGTGAAAACAAACAAACAAACAAAAACAACAACAAAAAATCATTTTATGTTAAAAATTGCTTCTTAAGATGTTTATAAATGATTCAGCTTGAATAATCAGTTCAGGGTCCATTACCAGACATAAAACATCATAACACATAATAATCAGGGATGTACCGATCAATATCGGTATATAACCGATATGGACATTTTTGTGGGATCGGTTGTGATATCCAAATTCGATCATGTGTGTTGTTGTTAATGTAAAGCTATTTAAAAAAAAAAAAAAAAAAAAAAAAAAAAAAAAAAACGTGTTGGTGTTGAGTACACAATATTAACCATATGTATGGTATTAACCATATTTAAGCAGTGTGCGGTTAAGTTAATGAGGTAGATATTCTAAACCGATCAAGATAAAATCTTATTGGCATCAAACATCTTATTGGTATTTAATAATATCCTAATAATAATGTTCTTTTAGTTTGAATTGCACAAACAACTAAATGTCCAAATGGCTTGACACCTCAAAACACATCTTAGTTGATTTTATGCTCAAAAAAGGTAGGATGTATCCATTGTATTATTTTAATACATGCATACATAATCTAATTTGGATGTATGTTGCTAGAAAATCACAAAAAGTCCCATGAACCGAGGTTTTAAAATGTATTTTGACATGCTACGCTTAACTCTGAATAATGGTAATTTTAATTCCTCTACAGCAAAGAACAAAGAGCAAACGTCATGCCAGAGTCACTTACACAACCTGCAAATTTAGAGGAGACGACAAACAGGAAATGACGGCCATCTCAGCTTTTAAGTGAGTCTGACAGATGCAATTATCCCCTCCTCCAAAGGTTAATAAACACATCTACGCACAGCCATGTGTGATGGCAGAGCCCTGACCACACACTACACTCGAAGCAGCTGAGAAGCGCATGATGATTCATGGCTTTACTTACAGAAAGCGTCAAGAGTACAAAACATCAACAACGACATCTCATTAAAAACACCTATTGTTCCTTAAAGCTCCTAATACATTTATAGAAACATCTGATTATAACAGTAATTACATAATAATGACCTTGTAATTACATAGTAATAACTTTGTAATGAAAGTGTTCAATATATAGAGCAAACTATGATTCTACTTTATTTTAAGGTTTATTTTAATACAGTGTAATTATACATTTATGTACTGAGTACTTACTATATTGTTAGGGTTAGGATTTGGGTTTGTTTTAGGGTTATTAAAATAGTCAGTACATGTAACAGGCATAACAAGTACACCTCAAAACAAAGTGTTACCAAAACTATGTTAGGCAGTTTAATTTTTAAAAACGCCTATTGTTCCTTATAGCTCCTAATACATGTATAGAAACATATCTGATTATAACAGTAATTACATAATAATGACCTTTTAATTTCATAGTAATAACTTTGTAATGAAAGTGTTCAATATATAGAGCAAACTATGATTCTACTTTATTTTAAGGTTTATTTTAATACAGTGTAATTATACATTTATGTACCGAGTACTTACTATATTGTTAGGGTTAGGATTTGGGTTTGTTTTAGGGTTATTAAAATAGTCAGTACATGTAACAGGCATAACAAGTACACCTCAAAACAAAGTGTTACCAAAACTATGTTAGGCAGTTTAATTTTTAAAAACGCCTATTGTTCCTTAAAGCTCCTAATACATGTATAGAAACATATCTGATTATAACAGTAATTACATAATAATGACCTTTTAATTACATAGTAATAACTTTGTAATGAAAGTGTTCAATATATAGAGCAAACTATGATTCTACTTTATTTTAAGGTTTATTTTAATACAGTGTAATTATACATTTATGTACTGAGTACTTACTATATTGCTAGGGTTAGGATTTGGGTTTGTTTTAGGGTTATTAAAATAGTCAGTACATGTAACAGGCATAACAAGTACACCTCAAAACAAAGTGTTACCAAAACTATGTTAGGCAGTTTAATTTTTCCGACAACTTCTTTAAAAGTATCCATTTTCCCCTAAAGCTCCAAATTCATTTACATTCAAGACATAGTAATTACACAGTAATAACCTAATCATTACATAGTAATAGCTTAGTAATGATGTCCACAATATAAGGAAACAACTTTAGGCCAGCTTATTTTCCAGACATACAATCATCAGAATTGTGATACACATCCAATATATGGCTTCAAGAGCCGCCTCAGCAGTTAATCTGGGCAGACAGCTTTGCTTTATTCAGCAATGTCGCTCCCATATGGGTCTTGTCTCTGTCTATGGATGACTTTTGATATGCAGCCAGGCCTTTATGAAAAATGAGTTACTTTTTCCTGAACTCTGGGTACTCTGCCGTTGCCGGCCCGTGTGGCGATATAAATCTCACGGTGGGACGACACCTCATGAACCTTGCTGCTGGACCAGCCGGTGCCATCCACCAAATCTCTCTGACAAGCCTGCCAATTTTCCAATTACTTCTGGTGCCATACATTATCATCAGGCCAGTCAGCACTTAAAAGGGATACAAGAGGGGAGGGTGGTCCGGTGCATGCTTACAGTCTCATGGAGTGCCTCAATTGAGCTTTTTCCCACTCCCATGGACACACATGGACACAAATGCTTACTCGTTGACCCACACGTCATGGCCCGTTTGTGATTTAGTGTTTATCCTGGGGCGGGGTGAAATTGGGGCTCTTGGATACTTCTTCGTTCTTAGTTGGCTAGACATGGGACACCAGCTACACAGGGAGCCCACCAGTAAAGAAAAACAAAACAAACTGTTTTGAATAGGTTTTAAAAAGCAATTTATTCCTGTGATGGCAAAGCTGAATTTTCAGCATCATTACTCCAGTCATCAGTGTCACATGATCCTTCAGAAATCATTCTAATATGCTGATTTGCATCCTTGCTTAATGAATGTGTTAATTTCTTTCAAAAATAACATCTTACTTTACCCTAAACTCTGAAATACTAAAGTACAGATCACATTAATGTAAATCCTATACATTATTACTACTGCAATGACAACAGGGCAAGAGGTGAGACCTTGAGCAATGATTTCCAGTTGCACTTACTGATTTCAAAGTTATTGTGACCATACAGCACATTTAACTTGAGAACATTAACACTGCATTCAGCACTCAAGTTTGAGTAGATTTTATGTCAATGTAGCCAAGTCTGTAAGAATTTTAGGTAACACTTTATTAATAAGGTTGTCCTTGTTACACATTACATGTACTTACTATAATAATAACAACAATAAATCATGCATAATTACATGCAAGTAACCCTAAACCAAACCCTAATCCCAAACCTAACCATATAGTAAGTACATGTAACTATTTACATTACTCAGTATTTAAATGTATAATTACAATGTAACAAGGACACCTTGAAATAAAGTGTAACCAAATTTTTTAAGATCAAATGCAAAAATGTATTTAGTATCAATGCGTTTGAACAGAACTGCAAAATTTGCATAATGACAATTCCATTAAAATTCTTACTAAATGTTTTTATTATTATTATTTTAGTTTTTTCTTTGTGGTTTTAGATGCTGGTCTGAATCCTACAGGTCTGCAAAAGGGGCTGACATGGGGTCTTACAACACCATGTTTTTGTACAACTGCTAAATAAATAAAAAAAATATATTAATAAATATATTGTTCAGAATTATAATTTACTCTATGACTGACTTTCATCTGTGGAAGATGTTTTGAAGAATGTTGACAACAGTTTTGTTCCCATTTTTTGTCCAGACAAAGGAAATCAAAAGACAACTGAAACCATCTGGTTAAAAACACTCATTAAATATCTACTTTTGTGCTCCACAGAACAAAGTCAATCATAAAGGTTTGGAACAACATGAGGCTGAGTAAATGATGACAGTTTCCATGTTTGGGTGGACTAGCTCCATCGGCTTAAACAGAGACAGTATGCTAAAGACTGAAAAAAGGGAGGGAACATTGTCGGTACTAGGTGGTACTTCCTGTTCTGCTTTAATCAAAGTATATGAAAAGTTTGAGAAGCCCAGCTAAAGGGTATGAAAGAACAGGACTCACACCCGTCGTCCATCACCAAACAGATGAAATGCTTTAGATATATATGTCAAAATCAAAATAATTCCAAAATGTGAAGTTCTTCTTCACTCTATAAAGCTTCAATTTAAAATCCTCTTTTTTTTGAAACAGGGTGCTCATTTTGCTGACAGTGTGACATTTGCTTTGTGAGGCAGAGACATGGTGGAGACGCTGGCCCACTGCGGGCCCGATCACGCTGACAGGCAGTGGCTTTGTGGGATATCTCCATCACTCTCCTCCAGGGAAAGCTGGAGCCTTCATTCTGCCATTCACTCTCCATGCAGCAGCCAGCCCTGTGGCTACTGCTTATACATGTATGATAATGAAATGCCACATTCTTCATTCTAATTGCATTTTAGATTTTAAAAGGGAAAAAAAAAAAAAAAAAAAAAACCCCCTTAGCTCATGTAAAAGAGCGAGAGAAATGTGCGGGAGAGTTTAAGCGAGGAAAGACTGAAGAAAAGCAAGAGCGTGGTCTGGACCCTAGGTGGCAACCAAGGCCTGTGGCGTGTTAATGCATCTGAGTCAGGGACCCCTGCTGCCTTACAGCGACACAATCAAAGCCCCTTCCTTTTTTTTCTTTCCACCACCCACACTACAAGCAGCAAACTTCATAAAGTGGGATTAAAATAAAGCTGTGCTGAAAAAAAAAAAAAAAAATTACATAAAAAAAAAAAGAATTAAAAATTTACAACGCTGCTTTTACTTTAATAAGCTTTAGCATCCTTTATCAAGCTGGCACAGTCCTCAAAGTATTAGCGGGCTAATTAGTATGACTTATTTCTTTTTCGCGTTTTCTGCTTTCTTTGTATTTATTTGTGCATGTGTGTTATATACGGCTTTTATGTGGTGTAAAAGAAAGAAGCGGCTTTCCGGCCTCCCCCCGTTTGATAGGTGTCGGCATGCATCTACAATCCCGCACGCTCCGCGGAAGACAGATTGATGTCCCACAACGATGATGAAAACACGCAGCATGTAAGGAAGCAGGAGAGACATCTAGAGAAAATGAAGCACTGTGGCTCAAACCAATGGGTGTCTCCAGGCAGATGTGTGTGTGAGAGAGAGAGAGAGAGAGAGAGCGAGAGCGCTATTAGGCCCCGGGATTATTTATGACCCCTCCTAACCATCTCTCTTCATAGAGATGGTGGAAAAATATTTACCAGTCAGTGTAATTTGATATAGTTATAGTGATGGTGGGAAGGTTTTTATTGGTTATTGTGATTTTTTAATGAGAAGGTTAGTTTTTGATCCACACCGCAGCTGCTTCTAACCAAGAACCCCCTTCTTAAACAAGGAGGTACCATCTGACTGGCATTTCAAGTGACCAACTGCATTTTTTTTCTTTGTTTCTGAGCTAGTTATTGGCATGTTTATCTGGAATATATTATACCACAACAATAGTCTGACATGACACATAGAAAATGAAGAAAAACTGTATACACTGTCCAGAAATAATAAAGACAGACACTGTGTCTACACTCTTAAAAATAAAGGTGCTTCACGATGCCATAGAAGAACCTTTTTGTCTAAATGGTTCCATAAAGAACCTTTAACATCTGAAGAACCTTTCTGTTTCACAAAAGGTTCTTTGTGGTGAAAGAAGGTTCTTCAGATTATAAAAAGGTAAGAAAGAGATGATTCTTTAAAGATCCTTTGACTGAATGGTTCTTTGTAGAATCAAAAATGGTTCTTCCATGGCATCGCTGTGAGGCACCTTTATTTTTAAGAGTGTACACCAGACGCGACAGTTTGTCAAGCCGCACCGCACCACACCGCAATGGCTAAAGTCTGTCTACACTGGATGTGACAAAGCAACCGTTGAAAATCATTTGAAATGTGTCAATACATCATAAATAGAATGCAGCAGCAGTTTTCTGTCAAGGTTTTGTCGCGCCGCGTCACTCCCATCCAGTGTAGACATGGTGAGACTATTTTACCTGTAACACATACCAAATAAAGTGGTTTATATAGATTAGCTAATTATTATCTTATTAAACAGTTAACAAGTGTTTAGTGCCTCAAATAAAACAACTGAATTTTTTAAAGGTTTAATGGCACGAATCTGGAACCCGAAACTTCTCAAAAGCAGATGTATTTATCTGTTTCCATATAAACATGACTTTGTTTCTAGGAAAACTGATAGAAATCCCTAAATCAGCCAATCAGATTACAGCTTTTCAGGCTTATGGCCAATATGGAGAAATTGGTAAGATTTATATATTTATTTTTGAAAGAAATTCATTTTTAATCAGCAGGAACACATTATATTTAAAAAGTGAAAGTAACTGATGTTAGAAAATATTTCTATTTCTAGTTCTTTTGAACTTTATAGTCTTTCATACACTAAAAAATCCTGGGTTATTTTTTCAACCCAAACGCTGGGTTGAACCTTTTGGGTTATTTTTGGAATTATTTTTTTCAGTGTTTATGTAGTTTTTGTGTTACCCAGAACCTGGGTATTATGATACAATTCTTTTTTTTTATTTTTTTATGGGTTTTTGCATCATCTTCAGGAGAGAACTGTCATAAGTGCCTTCAAATTGATGCATTTCTTCGGTAAAAGATAGGTTTGTGTACATTTTATTTTATCTATAAAACATGTTAACCCAAACTGGGTTGTTTTTAACCCATGTTTTTTTTTTTTAGTGTAACCTGAAAAAAAAAAAATACTAATAATATTTTCACTTTTTCCACAAAGATTCAAGAACAGTTCAACTGTTTTGAACATTGATAATAATAAGAAAGCACCAAATCAACATATTACAATGATTTCTGAAGGATCATGTGACACTGAAGACTGAAGTAATGGCTGCTAAAAATTTAGTTTACCTTTACAGGATTAAATAACTTTTTTATTTTTTTTTATTTTTTTTTAATGGACAAATATATTTTGTTTAAAATTGTAATATTATTTTACAGTATTAAGGTTATACTGTAGTTTGGATTAAATAAATGCAGCTTTGTAGAGCATACATTTTATTTTATTTTTTTCCCGGAAACATTAAAAATAATCTTACCAAGCCAAGAGTTTTGTAAGATTCAGTTTCTGTGTCTATTTTTATAAAACTCAAACTTACATGTCTGGATTTGTACAACGAGCTGACAGCAATCTACATGAGCAAACAAATTCAGTGTGATGGTGGTCTGTAAGCACATACTCAAGGACGTGTGTGTGTTTCAGCATAGTGGATATGACACAATTGCATTCGGTCATAAACAATCGCTTCATTAGGCAGCTGAAGCTGTGCGTTATGCGCTACACTGAGCCACCTCTGGCCCTATCGCCTTTTTCTCTCACACACCCACTCCCAGCAAAACCCAATCACCAGAAAGCACAATTAAATTTCATGAGTATGCATATTTGCGCTTCCCATTTTCATTTATTACAAAGGGCATTCATTAATCTACCTTTTTTCCTAGAGAATGGATTTTCATTTTAGTGAGGTGTGACAGATACTGAGGTGAACTTACCAAGAGATGGCTAATTAAATCAGCAGTAAAATGCACAAGCCAGAGATTTTTCCCTTTTTATTCCTTCTTTTTTTTTTTTTACTCGCATCTGATAAGAGCCAATGCTGTGGGGTGTAGGTGTGGTATACGGAAAAGAGGAGCTATTTTCTCTCCATTTCCATTTTCTGGTGAAATATTAAATCACAAATAAATGTAAGTGCTCAAATTCTGCGAGAAAATTGGTTACATGGCTACATGCATGGATGGAGGCTTTCAGCAAATGAATGGATAGCGAACTAAAAGCTAAACAACATCCACCATAAAAGCAGAAGCAATAAAGAGCACGCTAATAAAGTAGCAACTAAAACAAGCGCTCGCAGGTGAAAACAGATGAGCTGCATCTGCAGAGTAGCGGACACCTACACCAACTTGTGCCAAACGGCTGCTGGTAAAAAGAAAGCCCTTCAAAAATGCAATAATTTACTTGCAGCATATATAAAACAAAACAAAACAAACAAACAAAAAAATATAATATGCATAGAATTGTATTATAAAGCATAAAAAATTCTCAATTTGCTTTGCAGCGATTACAAAGGTTTGAAATAACATGAAAATGAGTAGTAAATGATAAAAATGTTTTCATTTTTTAGGAACTATCCCTTTATGAAAAGAATGGAGACCTCAGGACTGACTATGTGTGTGTGGCCTTTCTGTTTTGAACAGTATGCAGTCTGCTGATCCCCATTAATGTGATTTATAGCATCACATAGTAACACTCCTCTAAGGCTGCATTTGTTAAACAGTGTGCCAGTCGGTACGTGTGCATTTTGGAGTGTGAGAGAATCATTTTTTGAACAGATCTGTTAGTGTGTGTGCAGGTGTGGAGACATCCCTATAGTTGTTACAGAGTTTTACTGTGTTAGCAGATACTGGGTGGATGTCCCATCAAATACAGCCAAATTAAATAAGGCAGTGCATATGCACTCATGGTCCTGGACTCAGTACACAATTCTCAGAAGCACAGAGGTCTGTGGGTTGTACAGTCTTGTCATGTTCAATGTCACCTTTAAGAAGTGTGATAAGGCAATTCCTAGTCCTTTATTAATAATGCATGTGAAGGGGAGAACCACCTCCTCTTCCTACCCTCCTGTTGTTGTCTCGTGTGTTGAGAAGTGCTACTTCACGTATCACCTACTTATTTCAATGAACCAAGAAAGCAGTCACACCTTCTGGGGTTATTTTGTGTCTTGTAGCTAATTATGATTAACTGAAATAAAGACTGGAAAGCCTCCACCTATGATAAACAATAAACGGGGATTTTTGGATATTTAACCCAGGTATCTCACGCTGAACTAATTAGTGGCACGAAACTAAATAGCACGAAATAGCAAAAATATTGACTGGTACCATTCATTCATGTTCCTGAACAAATCATATCGGTGGAAGTTCCCGCTTTTTGGTGGGTTCACACTGCAGGAACTAGGAATGTATTTAGTTCTAGGAAGTCCATTTAGGGGAACTAAAATAGCTCCTACTGTTCTTCACATTACGGTCTTAAACAGTTCTATAAGGGACTACCAGTGACATTAGTGTACGCTGATTGGCCAACCACATACGAAACACCGGCTACATTGTGCATTTTCATTCCATCTCCTTTATCATGAAACCCATAACACACACAGTTATGATCATGGGGTCCTCCATTCACCAATTGTTAGCGTTTGTAGATACCACGAATAAAGACGTCACTGTTGGCCACTCCAGAGTTCCTGCTGCTGGGCGTGCGAATGCATACAGGAAAACAGTGTGAGGGGGAAACTGGATCTTAAGGAACCACCCTGCTGGCTAGCTCCTAGAACTAAATTTTTACATTTTTATTTAGAAACTGTTTGGTCACCCACATGCTTTGAAATATCTTCTTTTGTGTTTAACAGAAGAAAGAAAAGTAATATAGTTTTCTGGATTTCTTTAGGGTTTTTGGGTGATTAAATGATGTATGTATTTTTTTTGGTGTTTTTTTTGGTGATTTAAGCCTTTTATATCTTTTGTTTTTTGTTATGTCCTTTCAAAATAATCAGTATACTGAGATCAGATTTCACTGAGATGAAATGCAAGCAGTCTAAAGTTCAGCAGAAATGACCAATGAACTAGGCTGCAATCACTTCAAAAAATGAGCACTGGGACGGATTTGAAAGGTTCATGGTTTTGGTGGTAAATTGGGCCATTTTACCAAATCATAAAGCCTCTACATCACTGAAGGGTTTTACAGGTCCACCCTGGTTGTGTTGTAGAGACATTGTAAGTGAGTTAATAAAACCCACTAAGTGCTAAGAAAGTGACCAATGGGACAGCTGAAATTTGCCATGCCATCTCCAGGGTCCTGTTTACTCTGTAAATTGGCCCCTGAGAGGACATGAGGCATCCAGCTTGCCTTGTTAAGGTGATGGACGTGACTCCGGTGCATTGATTTTCCCTATGTCTTAACACTCTCCATCCAACTCACCGGCAAGCAGGGGCGCAAGGTAACTTCTCTCAGAATCATGCTACCTTTTCTTGAAACGCTAACCTTTGGTCCAGACTGCATCTTTGACTGCACAGCTACAGTAATTCAGCCTATTTATGTCTGACCTCTCAGAGCCCCATTGAACACTTATTTAACTGGCCTTAAGAACATCGTAAGAAGGTAAACTTAAGGAGACCTGCTACAAACTTTTCAACCAGTAGAAATGCAATTGCTTATATTAAGCTCGTGATTTTGTCCTTGATCTTGTCAGGTGGCAATCAAATGTTTGATAAGTAATGGTCTTTAATTTCCCTTAATAATTTCATTCCATGGTAAAGCTGGCTGAGTGTGGGAGTTCATTAAGTTAATTAGCCTAACTTAATTAGGCTGTCTAGCAGGTCAGTCTGTCAAGGCACTGACTGACAACTGCGCTTGGAAGATAATCACCCAACAACCTGAACATGACATCACATCAAATAATAATGATGATAGTAGTAGTAGTAATAATAATAATAATAATAATAATAATGCATTTTATTTGTAATGCGCTTTTCTTAAACCCAAAGCGCTACAATAAAACAGCACAAAAAGAACAATACAAAGATACAAGAATTATTAAATGCGTCTTAATCAACTTTTTAAAGTGATCCAGAATTGGTGCATTTCTGATATTAAAAGGAAGTGCATTACATGATTTGGGGGCTTTGAATGAGAAATATCTTTCCCCTGTAATCTTAAATATAAAAGCTTGTCATTTTTGCACTACTAGTGTTACCAAAGAAAAACATGCAAAAATCGTATGTGCATATTAACACCTTAGAGTAGTAAATATGTATAAGGTATTACTATGAACCTTTTAGGGGTAAATAAGGTACAAGCTGATATAATTGGGTATAATTTTTGCATTTTTTTTCTAAAAAGGGCCACTAATGGCTTACTTTAAATGTTCTATGTAGTAAAGGCCCGTTCACACCAAGAACGATAACTATAAAGATAACTATATTAGTGTCCACACCAGTGGACGATATCATCTGTCTGATTTAAGTGCAAGCTCCTCTGCTGCTTTAAATTTTTCAAGCTTATTATAGCAGGATTGATTCTGATTGGTCATCAGTGTTTTTATCATTCAACAGATGGAAAAAAATCATGGCTGTAGTGTGGACGCTGCTATTCTTTAATATTGAGATTTTTAGGACTATATCTTTATCGTTATCGTCATTGGTGTGAACAGGCCTTAAAACTGCAAAATGAAGTATTTTATAATACATAAATAAATAAATACAAACTAAAATAAAAGTAAAGTTAGTTAACCATTAAGTATTTTTTCCCCTTTTGGTTAAATTATATCATTCTTTGTGAGAAAACATCATTTATTCATGTAAATTTAATGAAATAAAGCCATTTTAAGTGACTCAATTAAACAGCCACGATTTTACATATGAAAATATTTGTTCTTTAATAATTTTTTGTACTCACTAAGTAAAGCAAAATTCAACACTCTATTTACGTACCCTTCCTCACAAGCAAACACTTCATTTTTTTTACAACAAAGGTAACCCAATTATACGGAAATGATTCTAAATCTTAAAAACCTGGAAATCAGAGCCATCAAGTCTCCATGTTCTCATCTTGCACATAAAATACACTTAATTCCAACATTTACTTTCCTCATCAAGTTTCTTCACAAAGTCCAAACCAAAATGGATGAACTTATAATAAGTGGAATGGCAAAACGCAAAAGATAAAGCTGTGAGAAAAATAAATTAAAGCAGCAAAAACTTACTGCATAAAATTGCTTAAAATGTCTCATAGATAAACAAGAGAAAAGTCTTGGTATATTAAAATAGTTCAGTTTAAACCTCAGGGTCAAGAAAAAGCGTACTTCAAAAACAAACTCTACTTGTTGTCCAATCAGCCTGCTAGCGCACAAATGCATTTCCATAAGTGTTGTAATTGCTGCAGTAACGAGGCTTTTGACCCCGAGTCTAGATAGTGAGTGAATTAAAATTAATTAAAAGTTGTCAATTGGTGTTCGTTTGTAGTTAGTGAATGAGTTGTGTGTGGATAATGGCTTTCCACACCACAGATCTGCTGAAACGTTTTATCACGAGGGTGAGCCGCGGTGACACGCGAGTGTAAATAAAGCTCAAACAAGCCCCTCTCCACCACCTAATGGGCTCTCGAACTAAAGGCCATCCGTATATTGTGGCAGGCCTGTCATTTTATTACCCGGATCAATTCGGCAGGGCTCTGAAGTGACAGTAGAGGGATGTGGCCTTCGTTGGCTGGGAGGTTATCTGACGTGTGCAGGCAGGGAAATACACGGCCTTCGTAATGAACTCAACTCTTACTAATAAAGCTTTTATTGCCGGGCAAAGTATGAACTGATACCAGCGTCGGCCCTGTTCGCCTGCGTGCTCGTAAACTAACGAAAATGAGCTTTTTCTCACAATCGGTTTTTGCGTGGGAGGAAAAGGCAAATGCAATTAAGTGATTTAATAACACAAACGTCTCGATGCGACAAATCATCCGCCGAGAAACAACTTAAACAACATTTTTTATTAATCAAGACCTTGGAGGCAAAAACCCATTTATGGTGACCTTTAGAAAGGCAATGAGTGAGAGAAACACACTGAGAGACAGATACCCACGCAGTCTCGACACCCATGGATTGGGCCCTATGCATAAGGGTTTAGGGTCTACAGTGGGAGTGGGCCTGTCAACGGGCCATGTGTTTTGATCGAGAGGCTGAAAAAGAAGATGGCTCCACGAGGTGCGAATCCTCTCGACTCTGTCTCTCTCTCTCGTTAATGCTCCCCGCACAAATCTAGAAGTCAAGGCTGGAAGGGATAACAAATCGCCTCTTCAGTTCCACACTTCTGAACCGCTACTTCTTCATTTCGCTGCGGCAAAACCAAAGCACCGTTCCCCCTTTAATGTCGACCCCCACAATCTTTCCGAGGAGGAGAATTACAGATGAAGCTGGCTGCATTTTAAGATGGCATTTTAAAAAATATTCGGACCAACCACAGGTAAAGAGGTTCACAGCGTGGCAGATTACAGAACTTAAAGTACTTGAATGCAGTGCTCATCTCCGGAGTGCTCTTTGATTCTCATAATGGAATCAATTATGTTTCAAATGGCAGCCACAGCCAAAAGACTTCTACCCTTTACCCTGACTTTCTGTTGCAAGGGTCAGATGTGTCTACATTTACAGTACGATGATTGTTCTACCAAATACGTTAACGATTTTTAAATGTCTAAAGCTGAAAAACCTGAAGATCTTTATTTGAATGTCTATCTCAACTCTAAAAATATTCATAATAAAATATCACAAAAAAAAAGACAATTAGGCTACTGTACCTTCACACAACAGCTAGCACTGTCAGGCAGAGTATTACATGAACAACGGCAAGGTCATGGGTTATACTTGGGAACACACATACTGAAATATTAAAGATAAAATTTTAATAAAAGCATCAGAAGCTAAAACAAAAATCTTAAATGCACAGTTTTGATTCAAATCAGAATCCAAGTCATAAATAACATAAAATAAACTTTTAAATAAACTAATAAAATTAATCAAGTGTGTGTGTGTTTGTGTGTGAGAGTGTGTTAATTAACTGAACTATATTTTCACTTAAAATCACTTTCGTTTAAGTTGAAGTACTACAATAACTAAAACTGTAACTAAAGTAAATAATAAAAAAATAGATATAATGCGAAACAAAAACTAATTAAAAACACACACTATTGATAAAAAATGCATCAAATTAAAATAAAAATTGAAAATCAAAATATAAATAAAAACTCAAATAGTATATCGAAACAACACAGTAACACTTTAGTATAGGGACCAGTTCTCACTATTAACTAGTTATTTATTAGCATGTCTAATATTGATATTTTGGTTTTTTATGTTTATTTGTAAAGCACATATTCTGCATAACCATATTCTACATCCCTAATCCTACCCAATACCTAAACTTAACAACTACCTTACTATTAATAAGCAGCAAATTAGGAGTTTATTAAGGCAAAAGTTGTAACTGATGGTTTGTTATTAGCAAGAATTGGACCTTAAAATAAAGTGTGATCAATAACATTGATTTACAACATATATGTAGTGTCGCAAACGATTAATCGCGATTAATCTCATACAAAATACAAGTTTTTGTTTGCATAATATGTGTGTGTGTTCTGTTTATATTATGTATATATAAACACACACGTACAGTATATATTTTGAAAATATTTACATGTATTTACATCTATATATTTATATTCATATCATTTATATTATATATAAATATATTTAACATATAAACTACATTTTTCTGAAATATGTACATGCATGCGAGTGTATTTATATATACATAATAAATAAACACCATACACATACATATACTGTATTATGTAAACAAAAACGCTTATTTTGCATGCGATTAATCACGATTAATCATTTGACATCACTAATATGTATGTATCTGTATGTATCAGTAACATTGACAATAAAAAATAGCAATGCATTTTAAATCATATCACATTATATAAAATATACGAATATACTTATATATCCTATTATAATTATATAACAATATAATAAATGAAAAGAGTGCATGATCACATTTAAAAGATCTGAATTAGGCATTCTCAGTGTAAACGTAGCTTTGCAGCCCACTGCTGCTAGAGCTAAGAGAAAAGGATGGAGAGCTTTTTCTGTTTCTTGTTCTGTCATCGTTCCTTTACCAATTAGTTGAAGAAAGGATATAAAATGACGGCATTAGAAGGAGCAAGAAAAATCCATGGAGGACACTAGAAACCAGGTAGTGAGGGTGAGATAAGACAGCAGGTCCCACTAAAACCACACACAGAATGTGTGTGTCAAAGAGAGAGAGAGAGAGGTGTGTGGCCTGGTGTTCCTGAGTGTGTGTGTGTGTGTGTCTGTGATTAAACAGGATTGTGTCTGGTCTCTGCGAGTCCCCGGGGAGCGGCTGGTCTCACGGCGGGCTGTCACTGAACACATTCTAAAGGCAAAGACTTGTTTAATCCCCGTGGCCCTGGTGCACCTCCCACTGTCCAAAGCTCTTTTCTCTGTCGCCACTCGCCTTCCTTCCATTGCTTTTGTTCTGAACTGCACAGCTCTCACTCTGTAGCAGCAGGTTACCGATCTGCAGCTTTTCTTCAACGCCTTAGACTTATAATAGGCCTATTTACAAGAGATACACAGCACACACAAAGGGGGTCTGCTGCCAGAACATAATTCTTTATCAGTCGATTTTATGAGCGAGACATTAGGCACTTTTACATGTATTTGAAACAAAGGGCTCCTGTGAGCAGACTGGGAGCTCTTTTATCTCATTTTATCCTCAAATTTTGAACAGATGAAAGAAATATATGTGAACAAACTTTAACCAACTTTCAAAAAACACATACTGAAATTTCCAAGTCCTATCATTTTATCATATTATTTACTATGGTAACACCATGTTTGTGCATGTTATCGTAATACCACCATTCTTTTGTGCATTTACCATATTTATAATACAGCGTTTTTGAACATGGGATCATATAATATAATAATTTTAACATCATGTCTTTGGCTATGCTATCATAGTAATACCATAATTTTTGTACATTTACTAATATACTATTGTTTTGTATATTATCAGAATAATATCATGTTTGCACATTTATCATGGTAATACCATGATGTTGTTTTTTCCACATTGTATCATAGTAACATCACATTTTTGCCTATTCACCATAGTAATACTATGCATTTTGTACATTTATAATTGTAATGCTAATTGATATGGTATTATAGCAATATCATGTTTTTTGTACATTTATGGTAATAACATGTTTTTGCACGATTTCACAGTAATACCATGTTTTTTGTACATTTTCTATGGAAATACCATTCTTTTGTTAATGGTATCATGATAATAATATGTGCAGAGACATCACTAAAACAGTGAATAATAATCTCTATAAATATTTTAGAGAATATTTTAATAACAAAAACCTAGAGGAAAAAAAAAAAAAAACTTTCAATAACTAAAAAAAAGAGAAACAAATAAGAAAATTGTTTTCATAGAGTATTCAATTGAACTATACAATTGATAAAGTTGGAAGAATTTGAGTATATATTAATATCTCTGAGGGGTTCAATCATTAAATCACAACTAAGATGGTTAGAATTTGGTTGTATATTGATGTATTTGTGGTGTTCTATGCTTTAATTTTTTATTTTATGTTTTGAGGATTTATTTTATGTTACTCATTCCGCCACGCAGTCAGACCACCATCATTTTTCATCTTTTAGTTTCTCTTCAGTAAACATCAATTAACCCCCATTTTCCATGCCGCTAGAGTCTGGCTAGCAGGACTGTCCATTTAAAGATAAATTGAAAAGCAGATACATTTATTTACTTAATTAGGTTTCCCAGAAGACACATACTGCCTTTGATTGCACTGTAATTCAATGAGAAATAGAAATTAAATGTTTGGGGAAATGTGAATGCACTTGCCAATTTCCAAAAATAATATTAACAAATGATTGCTGGGTAAGGTCTAACTCAACAGCACGGCTAAACGTGGCTTTTAGGAAAGGAACGGGAGGAGCCGCTGATGTGTGTGCAAGGTTTTTAGGGCTTGAGGAGGAAGGTTTTAAGCATTTAAAACAGTAGCTGACTTTCACCACTGCTGCTATCACACACTTTTGCATCTTCAAACAACATCCGCTTAGCTTTTATCTGTAATTAACCAAGCAGGGAACAGATAAGCCTGGTTAGAGTATTTTTAGGATATGCAGTAAATATTTTTCTTTCTTTCTTTCTTTCCTGCTTGCTTGTTCTCTTTCTTTCTTTCTTTCTTTCTTTCTTTCTTTCTTTCTTTCTTTCTTTCTTTCTTTCTTTCTTTCTTTCTTTCTAAATGCAAATAAATTATGCATTATTACAATAAAGTAAAAAATGGTCAAATGATTAATTGCATCCAAAATAAAAGTTTTGTTTGAATAATATATGTAGGTGTGCTGTGTATATTTATGTATATATATATAAATACAAACACATGCATGTATATATTTCAGAAATTTTTTTATTTTTATATATTAAGCATATTTATTTATAATATAAATTATATGAATGCAAATATAGAGATGTAAAAACAGATGCATCTCAATAAATTAGAGTGTCGTGGAAAAGTTCATTTATTTCAGTAATTCACCTCAAATTGTGAAACTCATGTATTAAATAAATTCAATTCACAAATACTGAAGTAGTTTAAGTCTTTGATTTGGCTCACATTTAACCCACCAATTCACATCTCAACAAATTAGAATACTTCAGAAGACCAAAAAAAAAAAAACATTTTTAGTGAATTGATGGCCTTCTGGAAAGTATGTTCATTTACTGTACAATGTACTCAATACTTGGTAGGGGCTCCTTTTGCTTTAATTACTGCCTCAGTTCGGCGTGGCATGGAGGTGGTCAGTTTGTGGTGCTGCTGAGGTGGTATGGAAGCCCAGGTTTCTTTGACAGTGGCCTTTAGCTCATCTGCATTTTTTGGTCTCTTGTTTCTCATTTTCCTCTTGACAATACCCCACAGATTCTCTCTGGGGTTCAGGTCCGGTGAGTTTGCTGGCCAGTCAAGCACACTAACATCATGGTCATTTAATCAACTTTTGGTGCTTTTGGCAGTGTGGGCAGGTGCCAAATCCTGCTGGAAAATGAAATCAGCATCTTCAAAAAGCTGGTTTGCAGAAGGAAGCATGAAGTGCTCCAAATTTTTTTGGTAAATGGGTGCAGTGACCAACACCAGCAAATAACATTGCACCCCAAATCATCACAGACTGTGGAAACTTAAAACTGAAATTCCTTGACACGTCTGTGTGTAGTGGCTCTTGATGCCTTGACCCCAGCCTCAGTCCATTCCTTGTGAAGTTCACTCAAATTCTTGAATCGATTTTGCTTGACAATCCTCATAAGGCTGCGTTTCTCTCGGTTGGTTGTGCATCTTTTTCTTCCACACTTTTTCCTTCCACTCAACCTTCTGTTAACATACTTGGATACAGCACTCTGTGAACAGTCAGCTTTTTTGGCAATGAATGTTTGTGGCTTACCCTCCTTGTGAAGGGTGTTAATGATTGTCTTCTGGACAACTGTCAGATCAGCAGTCTTCCCCATGATTATGTAGCCCAGTGAACCAAACTGAGAGACCATTTTGAAGGCTCAGGAAACCTTTGCAGGTGTTTTGAGTTGATTAGCTGATTGGCATGTCACCATGTTCAAATTTGTTGAGATTGTGAATTGGTTGGTTTTTGTTAAATGTGAGACAAAATCATCACAATTAAAAGAACCAAAGACTTAAACTACTTCAGTCTGTGTGCACTGAATTTATTTAATACACGAGTTTCACAATTTGAGTTGAATTTCTGAAATAAATGAACTTTTCCACAACATTCTTATTTATTGAGATGCACCTGTACATGTAAATATTTTAAAAATATATACTGTATGTGTGTGTTTTTAAATATACATAAATGTACACAGAACACTCACATATATTATGCAAACAAAAACTTTTATTTTGTATGCAATTAATCGCGAATAATCGTTTGACAGCACTAATAATTCTTTTATTAGCAAACCATAGGCTGATTTAAGATGTTCTTTCTTTCTAGCAAGGAAAGAGTCCATTTCAATTAGAATAAAAATGTGTTGATATTGTCCAGTGTTTAGTATAGTCAATATTTCTCTTCAACTTGAGTGTCATCATGGATAGATTTTCTTTCTTGCAGCTAGTCATTTTGGGATTTTATTGCAAAAAGATTCCTATGCTCCCTAAGACATAGGTGAAAATCAAGTACCCTAAAAAGGATCATAATTTATACGTTTTGGAACTCATTGGAAGTGCCCATATAATGAAGTGCCTCAAAAAGATGTCTAGGTAGGCGAGTGACTGGTTACTGATGTGGAAACTCAAACATTTTTAGCACCATCCATGTGCCATAATGCAGCTGGAATCCCAGGAGAATATAAGGATATGACTGAAGCGGGTAGAGGGGGATTCTTGTTGACTCTTACCTTTGATGAAGATGTGTCACATTCCTGACAGATCCATCCATAGCCGGTTTGTTTGGGTGACTTCTTCAGGGGAGGGTCCAGACAGCCGAAGTGGTAACAGAGCTGACACTCATCACACCTATGAGGAAAACAGGCAGCATATTAGCAGTGAGAATACATTAAAATGCAGCTGCAGTGCCGGCGCACACTCACACTCACTCACGCAATCTGCTTAAACCCTGCCAAGAGGCCAGTATGGCCCTAACCAGGCAGGTATGATAGATGGTGACAGAGCCATTTGCTGTCAGGTAACAGATGCTTAATAGATTCAAAACACATTGGCACACAACCTCTCACACGGCCTTGTACAGCCATCATAAAACACGCTGCTCGATTGGTCCTGCTGAAATGAGTTTCAGCTCATCCTGCCGATAAATCTCTATAGGATTTTTATTCCAGAGTCAAGGTGTCAAGAGAGACACTGAGATTCTGTCCTTAGTTATAGGTCTGCTCAACAACCGTCTCTTGTTATCTGATTTTACATAAACTGTAAAAGACCTCCATCTTGCTTATTCTGCAGCCGTTCAAAGATATTGTTAGTCAAAACAAAATGCAACATCCTCAGAAGAATACAGGACCAGGTTTCAAAAAACATTTCATTACATGATAGAGTGAATAATCAAATTATTGATTAATAATCACATACACGTATCTGAGGATCAGTATCTTAAGCGGTTCAAACTGCTCCAGTGTTAGAAACATTTGGTAACAGAGTGATAAAAAAAGGTGATGTGTTTATTTATTTATCTATTATTTGCTGGAGTAATGATGCTGAAAATTTGGCTTTGTCAATTATAGGAATAAATTACATTTTAAAATATATTCGAAATTCCAAATGAAAATAGTTATATTAAATTGTAATAATGTTTCACAATATTACTTTTGGTCAAATAAAAATTTCGAAATATACTATTTTCATTACTAATTCATTTTTGTTCATAATAGAAATACATTATTCGCAATGTAAATTAACAGAACTGAATGTTAAAAATACATATTATTATGTATAGAAAAAAACATTTATTATAGTATATAGTTTATATATAGTTAAAGTTCTTTTTTTTTTTTTTTTTTTTTTTTTTAAACTTTCCAAACTATATTTATATTCAAGGTCCGTGGGCACAAATAAACACATCTTTATTACTTTTTGAATAATTAACTGCAATAAATTAACATGCTAAAATGACATTAACTATATCTACATTCATAAGACTATTGTAACACACAGTGCATGAAGTTCCGCTCTCATTTAACATTCATAAGGTGTATCTTCTAAGGACCCACATGCCCTTCACCCTGCAGTCCATGCTCTCCCCTCCTTCCTATCCATAATTAACTAATTATGTTGTAATCAATATAGTAGATTCTGATTTGGCAATGTAAATCAGATAAAGCCGATAAGAGGAGGAGGTCAATAGGCCCATTCCCCATTCTATTAGATATTGGGGGGTCGGGGGTGTTGTTGTCTTTCGATAGGGCCCGCAGGATGAGGCGATAGAAAAAGACAGGGACAGATGCCATATTTTTTGCTGCCAGGTTGAGACTTTGCGGAGGAAGGGTTGTTTTTGGTGTCACCAAACCCGATGCTGGGTGACGTGGAAGCCCTTTTCAAACTCAGGCCCATCACAGACTTCAAATGCTAATTAAAGGACTGGATGGGGATGCGGCTCAGTGCTAATGAGCAGAAAGCCTCATGCCGAAGACACATGTACACCTTCTGTCAACACTGAACGACTATAACACAGCATATAATGGCTAATGCCATCACATTAGTGTAGTTTTCTGGTCATTAGTAATTAGTATTGTTTATAGTTGGTGGAATGAGGTAAGGTGAATGGTTGTTTTGTTTTTTGTTTTTTTAGTTTATTTTGTTAATGTGATTTGATGGAAGAAAAAAACTTGTGCATATTGATGTTCAACAGGTTTACTAGGCATTAAGAGTCTGATTGAAGATCAAAAAGCCAACAATGACTCCTGTTGTTCTTTTCCTGCTAGTATATTTAGCATTTTTTATGATGTTTCTGATAAATAAACTTATTAAGTTTATAGAGAGCAATTCAAGGTGCCTTTGCAAAAGAGAATGAGCCGACTCTCACCTGTGGTTACCATAACAACCCCGACAGAGCTGCAATAGGGCAGCCAAAGACAAACACATTCACAAATTCCCACCAGATCAAAACTACTGTAGTCTGGAACCTCCTAAGACGTAAGCGTAACCTATTGGTTTGACTCACTTACTACAATTCAAGCTGTTTTATTGTGTCACAATAAGGGATACAGAGAAGTCTAACTACTTAGAAGTTCAAAAAGTATTTTTATAGGTTCAGCAAAAAAACTCTGTTACTTTAGCCATGATTTTGGGCATATATACTATATACAACCACATTATTATTTTTTTTTTTAAATAACATTAATACTTTAAAAAAGTGTTCTTTTGAACTTATTAAAAAAAATACAGATTTACAATTACAATTTTGAAATATGTTAAAAAAGAAAACAGTTATTTTAAATTGCAATATTATTTCACAATATTACTGTTTTTACTAGGTTTATGTTCAAATAAATGCAGCCCTAATTCCAGTTTTATCTAATTTATGGGGCTTATTCCAGGTTTTTCTTGACAACCATTAGCAAAATTAATATATAGCTGACCAGATTTACAATACCTCATCTACTTAAATTTACATTACATGACTAAAATCATTAGTTTACACTGTGGAAAAAAAATGTTGGCACACTTTATTTTAAGGTCCAATTCTCGCTATTAACAATCCATTAAATACAACTTTTGCCTCATTAAACTCCTAATTTGCTGCTTATTAATAGTTAGTGAGGTAGTTGTTAAGTTTAGGTATTGGGTAGGATTAGGGATGTAGAATATTAGTCAAATGCAAATTTTTTGAGATAGGAATTTTGGGTTTTCATGAGCTGTATGCCAAAATCATCAGTATTAAAACAATAAAAGACCTGAAATATTTCAGTTGGTGTGCAATGAATCTAAAATATATGAAAGTTTAATTTTTATCATTACATTATGGAAAATAATGAACTTTTTCACAATATGCTAATTTTTTTAGAAGGACCTGTATGTAAACATACTTACAGACTGTGAGTCAGAAGCGCAGGCATTGGAGTATTCTCTCCCAGGATCAGGAAACAGTCCTCCATAAAATGCACTGCACACATCTGAATATTTGGGTTGGACTGTTCTGGAACAGTGTTGTAAATAGAACTTAACCACTGATTTCTAGTTGTGTCCTCTTTTGGACGGCCAAACAAAGTATTTTCTCTTTCACAATGAAACAGCATCTCCACAACATGGCGCCGGTGGCAACAGCAAGAATAAAAGTTGTGCCTTCTTTCTTTGCGTGAACATTTGGACGGCGTTATGCAAATCTTGATGTAGAGATGTGGGGGTGTGTCAGAGCGGGCCATTTTAGGTAGGTGTTGTTGACTCTTAACTTTTATAAAGAATATCTCGTAGGATTTGAGACTTTAGTCTTTGCAACTTTACAGATCTTCTTTATGCACCAAGAGCTTGTTGAACACTCCAAAGAGAAAGGAAAAATTGAAATCGCATCATATGACCCCTTTAAAAATAGGCATGCTAATAAACAACTAGTTAATAATGAGAATTAGTACCTATACTAAAGTGTTACCAAAAATATAATGCTAAAAACACAAAATACTGCTCTGTTAAATGCCAGTTGCATGTATAGTTGTGTATTATTAAAGCACATCATACTGACAATATACATTTATTCTGTTAAAATATAAAACGTGTTAATTTCCCTCAACAAACACAAACCTCATCTCTTTATCCGACATGAGGCTGTAGCAGCAGTCGATTCACAAGCTCATTTAAACGGTGCATACTGCTTGTGCCTGAGCATGCGCAGTTTCTTCCTGTTTCTAATCCATATATTTATTGTGACAGTGCAATGAGAAAATGGCTTGCCCTCGGCGACAGACTGTCAACTCAAAGCTGCCTGCATTACATGATCCTCCTCTGAAGAGAGAGAGTGGGTAAAGTGGAAAAAAATCCTTCTATGGAAAGATTCCCAGAATTTTGCTCATATCCCATTATACCTTGCAATAACGGCTGCCTTTCACTCGTTAGTGGAATAGTTAACGAGAACAAATGCCCTTCTGTTTTATTATTTTGTCCATAAAAAAGCTGTTAAATGTGCCAGATAGCTAACATGAACTGGTCTTGCATGAAACTGTATGAAGCATTTGGGTTTTAAGCATAGTAAGTATTTGTGTTGATTTTTTGTTTTATGATATGTTTTGATTGTTTTTTTTTAAGATAAAGCATTTTTCTTTCTTCTAAAGGTATATTTAACAAAGGAGGGTCAAGTGGAAATTAATTTTGGTGCTAATAAACTGTATGCCACAAATGCTGCCCATTATGCTTAACTTGTATTGAGCCCAGAATAATTTTTTATAGAAAATCTTTAAAGCAACACAAGTAACAATTATCCTGAAAGTTCAATTTACTGCAATATTATCAAGTTGAAAAAACAAATGTGAGACAGACAATGAAAACACAAAGCAAGATGACAAATACAATTACAAACGTAACCGCAAGTGCACATTCTTTTGTCTGAGCAGATGTGAGGACAGGTTACGAGTACAAACACAAACAGCAGCGGGCTCAAAGACACACACACACACATATAGAGGGGCTGAGCAGGCATATCTGCACAGGAAAGGGGAATTTAAATCACCTCCAGGCTTCCTCATGAAAAGAAGACAAATGACCAGGAGTGCGTGTGTGCTACTCTAATGAGCACGCGGCTATTGTTGCACACAGTTGCCGATTGATTTCATATGAATCCCTCGCTCAGGCAAATAAAGAAAGAGTGAGAGACTCCTCTGGCTTTCTGCGGGGGGAAAGTTTAGGACCTGCGGCAGCCACGGGAGGCTTGCATTTTATTAGCGGAGCGCACCCCGATTCACCATTTACTTCTTTAATTACTTTGCCTTAATGAACCTTTTGTAGCATTTGTTGTGTATCACGGTTTAACATCTTTGAATTAAAACACTGCTCAGTGATGCAGACCCAGGCAGACATACGGGCCTGTGATTAATTGGAATTCAATTTGACAATGGCCAATCATCATAGGTGGTTCAACAGGAAGTAACCTTTCAAAATGAATATATATACTTTTAATTTTCTCTTTCAGTGCAGCAGAATAAAGAAAACATAGTATGTCTTTTTACTGACTACTGAGAACAAAACTACTTTATTTAAATACTATATAATATCAGAATGTAAAGACTTTTACATTCAAAAAAATATATATATATACTTTAAATAAATAATGTTCTTTTGAACTTCCTCTTCATCAATGAATCCTAAAAAAAATGTATCCTGGTTTCCACAAAATATTAATCAGCCTGCCGTTTTTCAACGTTGATTAAAAAACAAACAAAAAAAAAGTTTCTTAAGGCGGAAATCAGCATATTAGCAGGATTTCTGAAGATCATTTGACACTAAAGTAATGGCTGCTGATAAATCAGTTTTGCCATCACATAAATAAATTGCATTTTAAACTATTACATAAAAACATTTATAATAAATTTTAATCATTTTTTACAATGTTACTATTTTCACTTTCTGCTCAAATAAATTTAGTCTTTGTGTGGATTAGGAACTTTAAAGAACATAACAAAAAAAAAAAAAAAATAAATACAGACCCAAACTTTAAAACGGTAGTGTACTATATGTCCAGTTCAACCTCCTGTTAATAATTTTACAAACTGTTGGGTCTACGTAGTTCATAGTAACGTTAATACATTTCAATATCTGATTATAAGGAAGCTATTGCTTACTTTATATAACTAACAAAAGCAGTACTGTGTTGGTTTGCCACTCTATGTCCAATATAAAATCTGCAGCAAAGCCAGCTGAGAATCATTTGTAAGAACTGAGTTGATATTCTCTCATAATAGAAAGCCAGCATCATTCTTCTCCAGTAGGGAAGTGATCAAATTCTACATTGTACTTCTGAATGAAAGACTTGTGCTCTGCTAATAACAAAGCACCACTCCACCAGCATATGTGAGAAGTTTCTGAAGAGTTTCTGTGCCGTGAGGTGACGCGTCATCCTCGTTCCCACAACTGCCCTTCTGGACCCCGTCACAAAGTCCTTGATGTTATCAAAGCAATTTGGGTCCGCTTTAATCATTGGGAAAATTGAGCTGCTCGTTTCTCTCCTCCCTCCATCCAACTCTCTCCTCCGATCTCGGACGGAATCCAATCACTCATAAGAGAGTCTATTGATTGATGTAATCTTATTGGGATGTGAGGTGAGGGGAAAAACACGATTGATTGCTTTTGTCTGTGACACATGTTGCTCTCGGCTAGTGATGCGTATCCTCTTTCATCTACTGTTTAATCTCTAAGAGGAGTTCTTAGAGACCCCCTGGCATGCTCAGCCACCCGTTGTCTCGCTGGTTTCTCGGTTCAGGGTGAAAGCCCGGTGGCTCTGTTGCTTGATCTCTTCTCATCCTAGCTCTTAGAACTCTATTTCAGCCCGACGCTCCTTTTAAAGACAGATCAAGTCAGCCAGGTTCAGGGCAGGGGCCTTCGTCTGAACAGACCGCTGATTGGAGAGATAACGCATGACAACTCCGTTTAATCAAAGGATGTTTTAATAGCGTAATGTACTATCCTAAATCTCCCTGGATAAAGCAAAGAGGATGTATTTAAGTTAAATTGGCTCCTGGCTGCAGTTTTACGGATCGTTATTACTGCAATCATCTTGCATTTTAAAGAGACACGGGCAATCGGCAACATCAGAATAATTCTTGGAACATTTAGGCCCGATTGGAAATTTCAAAGAGATAGCAAAGGGGCACAACAGAAAAATCACTCTGGAGATTTATATCAGTTCTCATTAAATGATAATGTGGCCTTGTTTGAGAGGAACAGAATAAATTGATCAGTCCTGAACTACAGACATTCAGCAACAGATGGAATAAAAGCAGGATAAAATAGACATTGTTAAACATATAGCTGTTGCTGTTGCTATTTATTATTTGAGAAAATGTGTAGATGCATGAATTGATATGAATGACATTTTTATTTTACAACTACAATCACAGTAGTATATTGACTGATTTGTTGAACTTCCAACCTTGTAAGTATGCAATAATTATGGCAACATAAAGCACTGACAAATAAGACTGGTGTAAACATTAATATACAAATCACACAAATTAAAGTAGACTGCAGAACTACAAAAACAAATCTGCTGCTTTACCACACTACTTTAGGTAATCCAAAGTCACTGTAATAAACATATGTAAACATGTGGACTGCACTTTTTAAACACTGTCTGTTAACTTTAGTAAATAAATAAGAATATATATATATATATATATATATATATTAATATATATATATATATATATATATATATATATATATATATATATATATATAATATAATATATATAGTAATGAAATGCACCATAACACTGTTATTGCTCAAGTAATTTCCATGTGCCGTTTTGAAGTACGTTCATATATACGCTTTCAAACATTTCCGTGTGTAGCGTGCCAGGGTTGCCAGGTTTTCACAACAAAACCCACCCAATTGCTACTCAAAACTAGCACAATAATGTTTGGGGGGGTTGTCCAACAGTAAAAATCGCGTTCCGGGGGTAGTCCGGGGGTAAAACACGTTTTGGAGGGGTTCCCCAAACCGCGGACTTGATGCTTCCTCTGAAGACTGTTTAGATGCGTTCAGCTTGAAGCAGCGCTGCTTAGAACGATCGGTGTGTGTCATCAAAGTACCGCGGATGCTATATACTATAAGACAGCGGATGCACCTTATGTTTTCACCTTTGATGTCATACACCAACCGATCTTCAAATCAAACACACCTCTTTATTCTCACGTGTCACATGAACGTGTGTAATCACAGCCTCTGTGGTTAAAAAATTAATCGTTCAGCCCTAGCAAGAATGCACTAAACTGATCAAAAGTGATGGCAAAGTATGATTTCTGAAAGACCCCTCATGTGAGGGATCAGGATTAAATTATATATTAAAAAAATAAATAAAATGTACGAAAAGTGCACGAAAGTTAACAAAACATTTTTGAACGGTAGTGTATATTGTAAAAAAGTAACATGCACATGTTAGAATAAAAAACAACATAGTAACAACCTAAAAGAGCCCACCTCTTAAGTCTGATATTCTGGTCCCTAGATATGGCTCAGGTCATTCCATCAGTGTCCAAGGGAAGGGAACCTTTTTTTTTTTTTGCCAATTTCATTATTCTCTAGGGAAAAGTTGGAAGTCTGATTGCATAGAAAAGTAATAGTACACCCTCTGTAACAAGCTGCATGGTTTCAGATATCATGTCCAAACAAATGATGCTGGATGCACATCTTAGGGGTTTGTTCACAAGTAGGAAGCATAGTAATACTCGCCTTCATACACCTTTAGGATCTAACAAAATGTCATTCGAGGACATCTAGAACTAGTTGAAAAAACAAAGTACAATACAAGGCAACAAACAAGAATGGTTACACTACTCCTGATAAGCTACAGCTAAAACACCCCTTTTATACCAAAATAAAGACAGGATTACTTCCTAAATGTTTGAACATTGTAATTAAAGGTTTTATGTTAAGGGATTAATCTGCATGGTAATTTTGACCGGCCCTTTTGTGGATTAACTTCCTGCGAGCGAGAGCAATTTCCACAGTGAGCCCATAAAAATGCTTGGGTGGCAGAAACGCAAATCTCTTGAACAATAGCGATGTGTTTAACAGTAGCTACGGATGCTTGCGCACCAAAACACCAAGTAAACCTTAATTTGTCGGAACGGTTACTTTGTCTTGTCTGTGTATGGACCAGAAGATTGCATATTATAATTTTGATAGAGCGATAAATTGGCTATTTCTTGGATTTACTCGGATCCAAAGTGTTACTGCATACACAAGACTCCCATTGCAACTCTTTCGTTCTTCGACCCGCTTCTCTCAGCTATACGGCTGGTACAAACGCAGCTAATTTATCACTTGGGTCCAGCACAATTACTTGGAGAGCCACCACGTGACAGGGATCAATATGACACAAGATACTCGGCCATTGACTGCCGGCCATGACAAAGTGCCCCCGTGTCTTTACGTGAATCCCTTCTGTTGAGAGAGCAGATTATCAGCCTTTGTGAGCCTCCTCCTTTTTGATTTACTGTTGAGGTGGGAATGGTTTTATTAAGAGGCCTTTGTTTTACAAGGAGGAGAGGCAATGAATGGGCTTATGGCTGAAGCCGCTGCGGCAGGCTGATGCACTGACAAAGTAACTCCTCTTTATTATCTCATTACCACACGGCTCACTCATTCATTTAGTGTGGTACTCAAAGCCAGGGTGGCCGTCGGGGATGCTACTTTGAGCTGCACCAGCCACCTGAGGGCACAGTGTGTTTCTCTGAGTAGACAGCAGGGGGCCATGACGTGTCAACTTTTGCACATATTGCCTCTAACAGATGATGGAGGGTCAGTTTGGTGGTTTGAATGATGTTGGTAAAGGTTAAAAGAAACATTCCAGGTTCGGTGCAAGTTAAGCTCAAAAGCACATGTGGTATGATGCTGATTACCACAAAAAGTCATTTCCATTTGTCTGTTTTTTTTTTTTTTCAAAATCCAGGATACAGTGAGGCACTTGCAATGGATGTGAAAAGAGACAAATTGTAAACATTAAAATACATAGTTTCAATAGTATAGCCATAAAGATGTAAACAAGACACGTTAACATGATTTTAGTGTTTTATAGCTCAAATAATATTAAAGTTTTAACACAAGAATTCATGTAAGTGCTTTTATGGAATTGCAAGATTCAAGTCTCTGCTTTTAAATCGTCAAATCAACTTTTTTTTTTTTTTGTAACAAATGTTGATTGACCTTAACTTGTAATGAATGCAGAATATTCATTTAAACCATTTTAAATAAATATATAAATATTAGTAAAACAAAACATTTTACTAAAATATATAAACATATTAATGTAAAAATTAGTACATTTGAAATAATAGTTTGCATTTCATTAACAAAACTGAAAATAAACAAATACATTAATTTAATTAAATTAATTGTGAATTATGTTATATTTTGTTGTACATTTTTGTAATTTATTTATTATAATGTTTATAAATTTGATAAGTTTTATGAGTTTTATGTACATTTAATGTAAATAAATAATTAATAAACAAATAAATAAATAAATCTGAATAATAGCAAACGTCTGTTCTATATAGTATTTTACAGTATATTAAACTCACAATATTCCAATAAAGCATTTAAAAGGGATTGACTGTGGATTTGGAAGGGAAGTTTGGCTGGTTTTACCACAGCGTCCTACGGCACCTCAGCTCTGGATCAAGTCCAGGCAGTATGCTTTGGCAGCAATGCAGTTCACCGGCTTCTACCATGCTTTTGCTAATTAGTTAGGCACCTCTGGGCTGCGCAAGTCATCTAGCAAATGCACAAAGAGGGGGAGGCGCTCGATCCCGAAGACCAGCAGTGCACAAATACGCTGCAGTGAACTGGTTAGGATAAAAGACACTGTAGAAGCTGTAGCGTAATAGATTTTAGCTGCTTGGCCACTCTTCCCACAATATGCAGCTCTGCAGCTTGGGTTTTCTGTTTTAATAGTGGTTGGGAGTGCAAAAGGGAAAAATAAAAGAGGTGAAGTCAGCAAAAACAAAATGCCGCCATTAAATCATCTCCCTGAATCCCGTGTCAGGTCTGTAATAGGAAAGGCACTCATCATCGGAAAGGTTACTGCTCTTCCAGAACATCCTCTCCCCCGTTTTTCTGCTCCCTGGGTTCAGACCAGAACTGTTCATCCCGCCGGACCCGTCGTACCAGACCACTGGACTGAGTATGAGGAATTGGGGTGCTCAGGTTTTGGTCATGCCAAACTGATTCTATCTTTCCAGGTCCATAATAAGAGGCTCAGAGCTTTGGTGGGCCCAGGCCACAGGAATGCAGCTTGTCCCCGTCACTGTTGTATAAGCACAAATGCTATTCGCTTACTAGCAGACACACTGGGCTTTTTGTTATGCTGCTAACTAGATTTTCCCATGAAAGCCTCTCCTCTCTCTCCCTTCCTCTCGCTTTTTGTAGAGCTGGGCTTGGCACGGGGAAGAGACGGCTGGTGGAAAAGAGGGAGAGAGACAGGAAGAGTGCGCAAGTGTGAGCAGATGAGATGTGCTTAAGGGGAAAAGGGCGATAAGGAGAAGGAAAAACTTTAGGAGAAAACCGCAGGAGAGAGAGTATTACACTAACTGAGATGTGTTACAGCCACCTTATGTCTGCCGGTGCTCTTTTTCATTTACGATCAAGGCTATGGAACATTCAAAGTCTGTTCGCTGACTGTCTTTGTATGCATATTGCACACAAAAATGGCAGAAGCTGACTGAAATTGACAGTTCTAATTGGTGGCTGACCAAAAAGGGTTTTTTAAGGCTGATACATTATCTTAAAGGTCAGAATGGCCTATATAAAGCTGGTGCATCAGAATTAAAAGTAAATACAACAATTTAAGATGTGCTTCTTTGCATTTCTTTTCTGTTCTAATTTGTTTCCTAATTTAGCTTTTTTTTAATTAAAAAAAAATTTAATGAATATTGTTGGCTCTGTGAAGAAAAAAAAAATAATTCAATGGAATCAAGGAACTGGAATAGTTGAAAACACAGATTAAAACTTAGGTAAAGTGTGAACTCTGGTAAATTTGGGCTTCCAATACTAATTAGCCAAACAGGAAAATTTAAAATAAAATAAAAAAAAATCACATTTACCTTCTTAACCCATCCCTAAATGACACAGAACACAAAACATGTTCTGACTGGTCAGTTTACTTGTCATTGTCATAAAGTTGGCATGCAATAGAAAATGGAAATTGAGGTAGTTTTTTTCTCCTATTACATGATGTGACATACATACAGCCAAGTATGGTGACCCATACTCAGAATTGGTGCTCTGCATTTAATCCATCCAAAGTGCACACACAGCAGTGAACACACACACACTGTGAACACACACCCAGAGCAGTGGGCAGCCATTTATGCTGCAGTGCCCGGGGAGCAGTTGGGGGTTCAAGTTGCTCAAGGTCACCTCAGTCGTGGTATTGCCGGCCCGAGACTCAAACCCACAACCTTAAGGTTAGGAGTCAAGCTCTCCAACCATTAGGCCATGACTTCCCCTTCCCCTTACTACTGTGATGATATCCAAGTGAAATAAGAGAAATAAAATGTAGGGTTGATTTTGTTCAATGGGGATTACATGGATCACTGCTGGATGGGAAGGATTATTGCCCAGCCCTCATATGTCATCAGAGAAGAGATATTGATGCAAAGGGAAGGGGAAATGAATATTTTTGATTAAAATTAAAAAGGCCAAATGAAGCCAAAAAATCCATTTTATTTTATTTCATGCAAACTTTAAACATTTGTTTTCTGTCTGGGCAGTTCTGTTCAGAATAAGCAGCAGAGCGGACCAGCAGAAGCAGACACATCTCTAGTGATAAACAACAGACAACCTGCACAATCTATTAGCCAGACTGGCTAGACTCATTCATCATGATGGCAATGAGGTGAAAAAAGTCAAAAGTTTATTAAGTTTTTTATGGTTTATTTGGGTTTGTATTAAGAAAGGACTGTGTCATAATGACGCATTTTAGCGAAATGATTGCTTGTAAAAAGGACACAAACACTCACGAATTCAATGCCATAATCTCAGTTTAAGTCACACTAACACATTAACTATGGGGAATATCTAAGTAATAAATTACCATGTCAGATATTTACATTAAATAGATATATCAAGAACAAAAAGTACAAATAAACTTTTAAATTCCAAAACATTTTGAAAAAAAAAAAAAAAAAAAAAAAAACTGCAGCATGGCTCATGCCAGAGAGAGCTCAATGCTTCGCTAAACTGACATCACATGACTTAACAGGCGACCTGTAATCTATAAAGCTCCATCTTGCAGCATTATCTCAGCAAAGCAGACGCAGTATGTGCCCCAACAAAAACTTACACACACAGTATGCTGTGAGCTAGGTAAGACAGCTGTAGAAGAGAGAGATAAAGCTGTGGCTGAAGATACAGTAGGGTGAGAGGTTAAAGGGCAGCCGAAGACATCCAGAGAGGGAAAGATGTGAAAATCCTAGGGAAGGAAGTGTTGTGTCTGGTCTAGTGCAAGTAAGCAGTTTGAGAGGGCATGTGGCTGTTCTGACAGGATACCGTCAAAAGTGGAAAGTTAGGCCCTCATGTCACCTGTCAGCCATCCTGTTAGGAATCAGGTAGCTACAACTGTCAATAGTGCAATACACTGTGATACAAGTGAATAGGATGCAGGGTTTGGGAACAAAGCACTTTTCAGTGTGTTAGGATTTTGTTTTGGCATTGCAAAACATAAAACAGGATGACAGTCAAAGCAGATGCAAGCTAAAATACCAAAACAGCCTACATTCACAACTAATTACTGTAACTTCAGAGTTGTAGCATTCTATGACTCCATTATTGAGCGAATCTCCTGTCAAGAACATTTGCAGGTCACATTTCACCCCAAATTTCAGGAAAAATAGGAAATTATTAAAATAATGAAGCATATTGATTATAGACTCCTATGAAGGGCTGTGATAATAATCAAATTGGATTATCATGTGCATCTCATCAGTAAATCCGGTTCTGTGATTAGTAGTAAATCTCCATCACCTGCTTTCAAATGGAGTGGCATTTACTACACAGAGACTAAGTTCACTGACAAGCTACAGGCAGGCGATACATCGGCGATAATGAACGCAATATTGCGTAGCTTGACAGTGAACTATGGCTCTGTGTAGTAAATGCCACTCCATTTGAAAGCAGGTGATGGAGATTTACTACTAATCACAGAACCGGCTTTACTTCGGGATAGAAAATGTGTGAATATCATAAAGATAATGTAAAAATATTAAAAATGGTGAAATATACCCAGATATGTTCTTGTGAGATTCACTGATATGATACTAACTAAAGAACTATAGGTTTAAGTACGGCTATTATTATTTTGAGCTATATTAAACTACCACAACTAGTAAAAAATTCAAACACTTAAAAAAAAGAGGATTCTACTGATTCTATCATCTAACCACTTTTAACCATATAATTCACACATCACAGGCAAAACAAAGCAGAGCCACGAAACAAAAGCATTCATAATAAAAGCAAGACAGAAGACACAATTAGCTTTCAGAAACACATTTGACTCAATCAACACAGCTGATTGAATGAGGTGTGCGCTGTTTTAGTGCCAGTTTAAAAGTTAGAGAGAAAAAGAAAGTCCAGGAGGCCCAAAGAAGGCTAGATGACAGCAAATCGCTTGCAAAGATGGTGAAACGGCACAGAATCTGGCTTAATCCACAGAGCAAAAGGCCCAAAACCAGCATCACTGTTCATGTATTCCACAAAGAATGACACTATGCACCTCCAAACTGGCTAACTGAGTATTCTGTCCATATAAAGTCCTTTTATAGTGTCCAATGAGGGTTGATCGCCCCCTCCCAGTGAAATTTTATGTTAGTCCAAATAATATAGTCTTTTCGTCTCTCAGAAAATTTTCGTTGGACCGTCGGTTAACCATGATCAAGTCCATGGCACGGTCCGCTTTGGGGGGAAGGGACGGTCGAAGGTGGCGGTCGGAGGTGGCTCCTCCCAGACCCCAACGCCGCTCTTCAAACGAGTTAATTTCCCTCTCTCTCTCTCCCTGTCACTCTCTCTCATCTGTCCTTTTCTAGGGAAGGAGGTGGTGCCCGGCTCTCACAACCTGTTCAATGCAAAGATAGAAAGAGTCAGGGCAACACACCTCACACCACAGCCGATGCCAAACGGCAGCAAACCCGAACAAGCCGCAAAACATTGCATATCTCCTAAATCACTTGAAGTACTTGTAACCTGACAAGCCATTTTCCAATTACCCCAAAACAGCTTTACGTCAGATCGTGATGTGACGGAAGTGGTGACTGTTTGGCACTTCTATTATGTCAGTGTCAATTAAAAGTCATGCTTTTTTATTTTAGCAAAAACATAAGGTTACGCCATTGAAAGCATGACGAGGAGGTGTTAAAGGAAGGAAAAAGACAGGATAATAGATCTGGATCTGACGCTTATGTTAAAATAATCCTGTTCGAAGGAACCGCAGCCTCATACCGGAGGCCAAATGGTGACAGTAAATCAGACAGCTCATTACTGCCAAACCAAGTGAGCAAATACATGTGGCAGCCAAACAGAGAAGGCCCTGTGGAGCCAGCGCTACCTCCCACTCACACATGCATGGCAGAGTCCTTATAATGAAGCTTGAACTTTAATCACGAGGTGAATATAACCCACTCACACTTGCATGGTAGAGTACTTTTTATGAAGCGTGGATTTTTAAGAGGCGCACGTCGCACAGGCTTTACCCACCTCACTAGGTTTTCATTGTCGCCGGAGCCCTTGCAGGTGGTGCACTCGGTCCGCGTGTCATCGGCTTTGGGCTTTTTCTGCAGAGTCGACTGCCTCTGTCTGCGCTCCCGCGGTGACGGTTCCTATGGAAACACAAGCTATTAGAGACGACCGCCGTGTGTGTTTGAATGAAGCTGGTGAGTGGAGAGGGCTGAGATTGCTGTGTAAACATACACAAGCTGTCTTCCTTCATCACACTCTCTAAATATTAGAGGTAGATGAGGGAGATAGACAGTCTTAAAGGAGTACGGGGTGAGGAAAGGAAAGCTCACCTCGATCTTCTCCTCCTCGCAGATGGACGTTCTCTTCCTCTTCTGGCCTCTGGTTCTCTGGTCAAAGAGAAAATGAAACTGGGTCATATAGAATGCCAAACTTTTCAAAAGAACAGCGCAAGTGTTCTAATGTCAGATTACTGTATTTAAGATTATTCAAATAAACATGGAAATTTAATTATTAACATTGATGTTAAGAATTCTTGTTGAATAGGGTATTTAAAATTTTTATTTTAAATATTTTAGAAACGTGGATTCTCAATTAAAAATCCCACTGAGAAACACTACACAAAAAAGGAGAACTAATGAAAAATGACGCAAGTCCTGAAGTGCAAAAGGTGAAGAAAAAAACATACCAAGTCACTTATTTTACTTGTTAACGTAACATCACTCCAGTATGTTCATGTTCAGAATGGATCAATTGGCCTTAAAAGAGGCCTATTACGCCCCTTTTTACAATATGTAACATAGGTCTCACGTAGGGGTGGAACAGTTCTCTGCAAAAAATCGAACCATACGGTTCTCCACACACGGTTCGTCACGGGACCGTGGTTCAGCTTAAATTTGACAACGCATCTGTAATATTGTTTGTTATAAACAAAAACACATAAAACAAACAGGGTTCAGCTAATGTATGTTTCTGTTGATACATGCGCATTCTGCCTTTCCAGTACATTACAACAACAGCGATGCAAAAAAAATAAAAAAAACATGGACAAACCATTCGCTCTTGTTCAATGCGAATGCCATATGCTGGAATATAAGCAGTCATTTATTCCGTCATCGTGCTGATAGCGTGCATGCACAGGTGAGACCATAACAGCACATGTTGATATCTGTTTAAACTAAACTCATTTAAGCCTTGCCAGTTTAAACATTTAAGAGCCAGAGGAAGCGCGTGCAGTGAGAAGATCTGTGTGTGCGCTCATCCGAAGTGCGCAAACCCGCGCCTCAGAATGCGTGCAAATATTAAGCTCTCTCTGAAGTATTGTGTTTGAATAGATAAATTCACACACTGGATCAGTGCATTCTCTTAAAGTGACGGCACTTTCTTAATATTAATCATACATCACAAGGAAATCACTCACTGCTCTTGACTGAATAGCTTTTGTAACTTTAATAAAGAATAATCTTTAATTTATACAGTAAAATATGGAATGCTATTTTACATTTGATTATTCAATTTATGTACCTAAAAACTAATGTTAGACCTACCTAAAAAAAAAAAAAAAAAAAAAAAAAAAAACTTAAAATCAGTTTTTATTTTATTTATATATATTTGTATTTATTTGTGCTGTTGTTTGTAGTTAGATAATTCTTATTTTCTTCGTTTTTATTTGATACTGTAGTACAGATTTTCCCTAAACATAGCACATAGCCTACTAACCCGTACCGAAACTACGACTCTAAAACCGTGATGCAAACCGAACCGTAAGTTGAACCATTCCACCCCCAGTCTCAGGTGTCCCCAGAATGTGTCTGTGAAGTTTCAGTTCAAAACACCCCACATATCATTTATTATATCACTTTGAAAATGCCTATTTTAAATGGAAGCAGAAACACTTTTTTGTGCATGTCTCTTTAAATGCAATTGAGCTGCTGCTCCCCGTCCCCTTTTCCAGAATAGGGCTGTGCCTTTACAACTCGTACCTCAAATACTTTGCCAAAAAACATCTGTTTGGTTTTGATTATGTCTATCACGCTGAAATCATGTGTTTTAAACCATATTAGCTTAAATATCTGATATACGGTTTCCTGAGTGCCCTCGTCCAAAGCATGTGTGCAGAAAGTGGATGTCACATGGCATGTGAGTACTAAAAGTTCTCTTTTATGTCTTATTGCGCTTAAACTGTCAAATACACACAAGTTTATGTTAAAAAACACACAAGTCACAAAAACAGTTGGTTATGTCTGTGAAAAACAGCTGGGAAAGAAATCACGTTTATATTAGATCTGTATTGCAGCAGTGTAACATGCAGTAAATAAATCAATAAATGCACTGCTCTCTTGTCTCCTCTGAGGCTGGGATTCTAAATAGTGTTCTGCGCTTCTCAGTGCAGCCAAAGACAACAGTTAGCATGCTTTGCTCGAACTTTCGTCATGGCATTACGTACAACTGGTACACAGTTGTCGCTTGCGAAAACACAATGGCGTGGTGAGTAGGAAACATCAAAAATAGAAAAAAAATGCTAAAAGTGCAATGTGGCATACTTGCAGCATTTACATTTTAATAATTATGGGAACTATTTATTTGTATTGTGTTGCCATATTCCAAAAATCGGTGTCGGACTTAACCAATAAGCAAGGTAAGTGGCCGCTTAGGACCCCTGGGAATCAGGGGACCCCATCTGATATTGCCAAAACATTTGCAGCTTTGAACAATGTAGCCAATCATAGACATATCTGTTAATTTCTTGAACGCAGTGACCAGAAGTGTTTAAGTTACAATCCACTCACCGCTCAAAATGCAGAGTTTGCTGAGTTCTGCAAGCTTGGGAATCCTCTCATTATAACAAAATGCCGATACAATGTAAATAAGAGATTCATTGTGCAGTACAGAGCTTATTAACGGAACGTCATAAGATCGCAATAAACTAAAGTGAGAGGCAACTTTTAGTGATAATATGAGGGAGTGCTCTTTGCGCGCATTCTAGGCTGTATAATACTGACTGTCTCAGAACAGAGATATTCACCTCAGAAAATAAAGTATTGTGATTCAAGTTATAATTTAACTTATATTGATGTTTCAAAATGACTCTCTTGTGTGCTCTTCCTAGGCGCGCCAGCACGAACTGCTGCGAACTCATATAAAAATCATGAATGCAGTGACTGGAAATTTTCGCTTAATAAATTAAATTTGTTTCTCGGCAAACCCTACCGTATGCCTTGACACTTTGGATATGGAACGAGTTGCATGGGATTAGGGCTGGTCCGAATACCATTTTTTGAGCTTCGAAGCTTTTGTGGTAATTAGGGGTTGATATTTTATGGTTCGGAGGGAGGGGGCTAAACATATTCTTCTCCGTTTCTACACCGGACATGAGCGGCGCGGCAAAATCCAATAGAACCTGTATACACTGGATGCGTCGCGGCTGACAAATTCCCGACAGTAAACTCCTGTAAAGGCAGGAATCTCTGTGTGTCTGTCTGTCTGTTTGCATTTGTATTATGTCGAGAACCATTCATCCAATCGACTTCACACATGGCGGGTGTGTTGCTGCGGACCCAAGGGAGTGCAGTGTCGCATTTTGGTGCAAAATGGACATGCGACATGTTTAGAATGAACAAACTTTTGATAAATTACATAACAGCGCGAGCCAGAAGGATCATGCCTCACGCAAGCAGGGCTTACATGCTCCGAGAACGGACACTGCATGGCACTAGTGATACAAAACACACAGGTCTGTTAAGAGCAATACTTTTAATATAGACAAATTAGCATTAGGCTGGGCTAATTATTTATGCTTTTTTTTTTTTTTTTTGAATGACTGCCGTATTCGCAAGTATTTTCCAAGCAAAATAAGTGCATGTTTTTATCACGTGTAAAATTACTGATTAACATGCCGGATAAAAGCAGTTAGTGTTTTTTTTTTTTTTTTTTACACCAACAATAGGCGTACTACTTAGAGAACTCAGGTGCTTTTTCTAACTTGATGTGCTGTTGTGGTAGGCCAGTTTCGAATTGCATATTTAGCACACTGCCTTTGTCTTGTCCTCACTCAATTTAACCCTCTGGAGTCGATTAACGCGTATACGCGTTTTGGGGTATTTTCTCCTGATAACCCCGAAAAGAACTTAAATTACACTTTCAGTTTTGATCGTACAGATAAGAGGAATACATCAATCGAATCTGTAAAGGGTCTACTTTTTTTTGTATACAGACATAATAACAACAAAACTTTGTGCACTTATAAAATAAAGATAACAAACAAGGAGTGCTGTCTGCAGCCTTTGTCTGCGCTGATCTTCAGTTACAAATGCGTCATTAATGTGAACTGTAACTCCGTGAATACTCAACACAGAGACATGAGAGAGCTATCTATAGAAAGACTGACATGTCTACTTTTAAACTAAACAAGTGCTGCTGAAAACAAATATTCTGTGATAAAGTAATCCATATTAAAACAACGTGATGTCCGTTTTTCACGTCTCCCTTCATTATCTTCTAATGCGACCACGCCCCCGCGCCGAGCGCGCTTTTGAGATTCAAATGTTTCACTGATGCGCGCGGCTTTTGAATACGCCCACACAACAGAAGACAACGCAGCGAGATTGTTCTTCAAGTTTTTATTATTTTACTGTTTGCTTCGCGATGAGAGGAGTAAGACATAATTCACCCCAAAAAGATGTGATGTGGTTGAGGATTTGAGATTTGGATTTCCTCAGAAAAAAAGAATGAAGCACTTTATTCAGCAGAGATCATAAACATGAGTAAGTCTCTTATTTATTTATATACTTGTACTAGTTTTCACATAACATGTAAACATTTTACTAGTTGGACTTTTTCCAAAGACTTTTTCCAAACTATAATTCCTGACTAAATGTATAATCAAGTTAAATATTATGAAGTTTCAATAACAATATACACTACTATACCATTCAAAAGCTTGATGTAAATAATATAAATGTAACAATAAATGTAACTGTAACAAATGTAACAATCATTGCTGTTCTTTCAATTTTTTCCCCCCTAAAAAACCTGAAAAAAAATATTCTCAGCTCTTTTCAACATTAATAATAATAATAATAATAATAATAATGATGATAATAATAACAATAAATGTTTTTTTTTTGTAGAAAATAAGATTGTTAAAAGGATTTCTGAAGGATTGTGTGACTGGAGTAATGATGCAAAAAATTCAGTTTGAAAGTCAGCTTTGATTGTTCCTTATAAACTGTTTAACTGCACTCACAAGTGAATATTAAATTATGTTGTGGGATAATTAAATATATTCTAAATAAACTACAAACATAAAATTATATACATTTATTTTGTCCTTACATTCTTTCTTGTAACTCATCCCTCTCAGTGACACAGCTGACTGAATGGCTCATTATGCAGCTCATTATGCAGGCCTTTGTCTTCTCAGGTGTGAATTCATGATAGTTGACGCCTACTCGCATATGACTTTTACCAACAAAAAGTGTTTTAGAAAATTTAAATCAATATATTGTTTTCTGTAAGGTGAGTAAACAAGATGATTTTCACATCATTTAGAAAAAAAAATTCTAGGCTACAAGCTCCAGTTCTCAAAATTCCTGGGAACCAATTTTCTATATGTGTTTTATTGCCTTTTTCAAGTGATTTAACATTTTTAGTTTTTCACTAACCACGCATAACATTTTTTTTTCTCAAAAACACAATCATGTACATACATGCTGCTCACATATTATTATAGCCTAGTTTGTGCTGATTACAGTGAGATTAGACTTTAGCCATTTAGATATTTATAAGAAACTGAAAAAAGCACAAATGTCAGGGCATTACAAAACTTCTCCAGGCCCCAAAAATACCCTTAGACTCCAGAGGGTTAAAGTGCTCCCACACAGCTGAGGTCTATGACATTTTTGTCTTCTCTTCCAGATGAACTGAATCATGATGTTCACTAATGGGCTATTCATATTCAAGGGCAAACGGGAACCGTTTCACGGCGGATGCCAGGTGTTCGAAAAAAATAAAAAAATTAATAAATAAATAAAAAGAATATTTGAATCTCAAAATTGAAAATCGAATGCTAACCCACCTAACGAATATTCAAATAATTTCACAGAGATTATTTCATGTTTGTAAAAAGACTGAAAAAGTTTACAATGTATTTAATGGACAAGTGCAAGCAATTAAAAAAAAAAAAATCTTTTGTGGTCCCAAAAAAAAAAAAAAAAAAAAAAAAAAAAAAAAAAAAAAAAAAGGTAGCCTAATATGGCTTTAGAACAGCATCTGGTCGACTAATTACTGGTTGCGAAGGGATAAATAAACTACAAACTATGAGAGTGAGTGAGCGAGCAAAATAACGGTTAGGCGTAAAAGAGCACCTAAATAATTTTGTGTTGGGGCCCCATACCTGGAATTTGCTTAGGGCCCCCAAATCACTAATTCTGCCTCTGCCAAAAATAATGGGGTAGAACATGGTTTCCCCAAATGAGAGAACTGCAGGGGGCATGAAAAGAACTAATAATTAATTAAATAAAATTTAACATTAGAATAAACAAATGGAGCTGCATGACTAATTGAAATAAAACTGAAATAGCAACATGACATAAATAAAGATTATCAAATCAAAGGTTACATTTTAAAGGAGTATGTAGTCTGTTGCGTTGCTGGTTTTATTAAAATTAAGAATTCAGACATACTACTCATTTCACATATTTTCTGCCTAAGATATACTAGTGAAATAGGTATATTCAGAAATAGCTAATGAATAGTGGTCGACCGATATATCTGCCGATATTTGCCATCTTTCAAATATCGGCATTGGCTGATAAGTTTTTCTGTTTGGCCAATGCATTCGTTGCGGGACTTTTATTTTGACGGTGCACCAGACTTTTGTTTTGACGGCGCTTAGAACGACAGCGCCTGAACACACCGTGTTCACATTCTCCCTCTTGTTCGCTGTCATCGTTTACAGTTCTGTCCACAGACAGAAGTCAGTTTAATAATCAGATGGAACTGTTAAACAAAGAAATTAAAAATAAATCAAAAAAGTATTATAACGATTGCTTTTATATTGTTAGTAATAGAAAGGCAAATATTATAATACTGTCTCGTTTGCCATCAGCATTCAGCATATACGCATGTATATAATTTAAACAAATCTTTGAATGACTAATTAACATCTAATTTCAAAAACCTTGCAAACTTAGTCAAATCCAGCTGTGAGATCTTATGAAGTGTGCAATTGTATCCTGCACGATTGTGTGTACTCTGCATGATGGTCAGTCTGTGCGAACTGAATACAGACAGGAGGGGAGTTTAGCTTCATTGAAACATGCAATCAGCAAACTTTAAACGCAAGATTTCAAATTATGCTGTGCTTCATGCTTTTGCCCACTGTCATATTCTTGTCATTTCCATTGTGTGCTGTATGTAAGAGTGTTACCTTGGTTTTATTTGAAAAAAAAAATAAAAATAATAATTGATTCCCAATGCACACAAACTTCCCAGAATAGTGACTGCCCTGGTGGTTACAGTGTTTACTTCCTTTTTAGTTATATTTTTTTTACATATTTGCTTATTTGTGGAAAAATACATGGTCATTTACAGTATAAGCATGTTTATTTTACACATTTATTTTTTTAATCCATTTTCAAATGATTTTAAATTTCCTCAATATTAAATAAAATAAATAAAATGAGATTAGAAAAGCTGCTTGGTTAGAGTGTAATGTGATGTTGTTCAACCCATGTGGCAGTAAGCTGAACCGAACAAAGTTTAATGCTCTCCACGAGTAAACAGCTCACGCAGAGCAGCTGGTGACTTGCGGCTCACTGTAGCTGCTACAGATGTCAAACAGTGGTGCTCCTCTCTAATCCAAATCTTTCATTCATTCCGTCTCCCCCTTGTTTGCCATATAGGGATTCAATCCCTTTGTTTAGAGCCCAGACCAGAGCCTCAACCGGTGCCCCTCTCTATCCAGATATAAGGCCATTCCGCTATTGGGTCAACCCTGGCTGTTAAATTGGATTTTTGTGTGTGCCATGAACCAAGATTGAGTATCCAAACTCGTTCTCCACAGAGTGCTCTCCTGTTCATTTAGAGACACTTTTTGCTGTGTTTTAGTTGTATTTTTGTGTGTTCAATGCTTCATCTCCATCAGTGACTGATAAACACAAGAAAAACAACAGTAGCGTTGCACGAGTCAAATCAAACGTCTCCACCTTAATGTGAACAGGCACATGAGTGTGCCAAGCTGGGGCTTTTTAAAAAGGGAAGAAAAAACGACAACATATTTAAACAGATTGTGAAAACAATTCCATCTGTCGCCTTTGGCTTGCCATCACACAGCAGATGGAACACTTATCATTATAAATGCTAACTGCTTCCACACTGCCAACTGGCACTTAAATGTCTCTGCCACTTCTCCCTCTATGGTGGCACCAAACAAAGGCATTCATTTATTTCGTTATTCCTTCATTAAGGCAGACTCGATTAAGGTAATCTATTAAAGGCTTAGATCAGTGGTCCTCTGTGCTGAGATCCTCTATGTAATGGTAAAGTACTGTAAACGTGGTGAAGGGATGACGTAAACAACACTCTACACTTGGAGGACAGTCAAGACGACTCTGCAAAAAAAAAAAAAAAAAAAAAAAAAAAAAAAAAAAAAAAAAAAAAAAAAAAAAACACCTACTTTTTAATTAAAGACCTTGCAACGCTGCATCTTTAAAAACACTGAATCAATTTCCACAAGATTGGAAAAACTATTGGTGCATACGAACGGACCATAACAAATAGTAGCTTACTGTGGTAATTCAAAGACGACTAATGGTTTAAAATCCAGAACAAATATGTAAAATAATCAAAAAGGTATTTGATCAGAAAAATTGTTTGCTTCAAAAACACCTGTAGAACAACTATAGGAGTATTTGGCCACAGACAAAAGATTTGGGACACAGAGACAAAAGATGAAAAGTAATATAAAACAAAAAAGTGAAACAATGATTGATTACAGATTAAAAATTTTAGTATTAAATATTTTTAAAAAATAATATGCAATATTATTCATCATTTTATTTATTATTAAAAGGTGTTTTATCAGAAAATCTGTTTGCGACAAAGTTTGCAAAACTATGGAATTATTTGGGGTAATGGCAAGAGTGAAAAAATAACAAAACAAAAATTGATAAATGCTTAAAGTATTAAAAAAAAAAAAAACATAGATAAATAAATACACAAATGGTTAAATTTAAATAAGAAAATAAATAAACAAATAGTTTTTGTAATGCATTGCAGTAGATTTTGTAGGAGTTGTGCCTGTCCCATTAAACAAAATGCTTCTTCTTGAGGGTGGTTGTCAGGGCATTGCTTTGTGGTTGCTAGGGTGTTCTGGATGGTTGCTAGGTGGTTACTTAATGGGCCAAATCTGAAGAGCCCAACTCTAAGCATCTATGATACTCTGGTCTCAAGACACATGCCCTCTATTACAGTACGTATATGTATATGGGCCACAAACAAAAAAATACTTAGACAAGTAATAGCACACTACTCCTCTACAAGCTGCAAAACATGATGTATCATTCATGTCTGTATTGAAAGTGAAAAAAAAAGTGAAAGTGACAACGTGACATACAGCCAAGTATGGTGACCCATACTCAGAATTCGTGCTCTGCATTTAACCCATCCAAAGTGCACACACACAGCAGTGAACACACACACACACACACCCGGAGCAGTGGGCAGCCATTTATGCTGCGGCGCCCGGGGAGCAGTTGGGGGTTCGGTGCCTTGCTCAAGGGCACCTCAGTTGTGGTATTGCCGGCCCGAGACTCGAACCCACAACCTTAGGGATAGGAGTCAAACTCTCTAACCACTAGGCCACGACTTCCCCAATTGCCAACAGTTCCAAAGTTTTATACTTGAAAAATCAAAGTATGACCAAAATGACCCTTGCTTTTGCAAACTCCACTATTTTTAGCAAGATTTCCAATGCCTTTATTCACGCAAATTATGAATAAAGTCCACCAGAGTCCGGACAAAATCGCAGTGTTTGCCAGTCATGAGAGCCATTTCAGGTGTGCAGAAGAGCCGGTATTCAGTGCGGCACATTAGTGAAGCCGAACACCACTGACTCCTGAATGGAGGGATGGCGGGGGGTCGATTAGCTGGCCGTGATAAATCAGAACACAGCTTTACAAGGGCTTGCCTCTGCCACACCGGCTGGTTAAGGGCATTAAAAATGCGAAGAAGGGCTCGTTCAGCTGCTGCCACACTCTGGAATGCAAGTGAAGATAAATTCTGCAGTGAAGCATCTTTCTCTGGTGGAGTTTAGAAAAATAAAAGCCTTTTAATCCAGCTGCTCTCCACTGAAGCCTTCGCCTCACTTCTGGGCAAGCGTCTCAGAGACTAAAGGGAAAACACATTAACCCTGCCTGGCATACGCAAGCCCACACTCACACGTAAATACAGCAAACAAAAAATATCATCCAGAAGTCTTTCCTTTTACCTTTGTGTGAGCTATTTTGACAGCCGTCAGCCAAGGCGAGTGGCTGCAGTGCTGCATCTAAAATTGTGCTTTACTTTCTTTTTAGTTTTATTTAAATGGAAGGTGTAGGTTTATTGTTTATTGTTTAAGATTTAAGGTTGAAAAAGACAAAATGAAGGAGGGCTGGAGAGCATGTCGTTTCTCCGATGGATATCTTTTGTCTTCCTTAAGGGAGCTGGGCTGCCGGAGCACTATCGCAGGATCAGAGAATGCTGGACAGTGATAAGTGGAAGCCATGGAGAGCCTGAAAGACAAGCCCTATCTCAAGTCTGAAAACACAAACACACACACCTACCCTCACACTTCAATGTGGTGCTCTGCCTCTACAGCTAGAGGTATTGCGTGTACAAGTCTGATCATTTAACAGACAATTAAATATTCACTGTTACAGTGAGCTGTCTATAAAGGCAGCATTTTAAGGTGAGCTAACAATAGTACACACACCCTTGGCAAAAAAGTGTATTGTCTTTTATTGTGTAGCGTGGTGTGAACCACAACTCAAACAGCAGTTTTCTGTTAGCCAATCCTATGAATATGTGAAACCAACTTGAATCTGTTGCGAAATCTGGGTGGGGAAAACTTTTTCCATCACACAAAATTCCTGGATACATGGATTCCTATCGAAACGACTGGATTTGCCTGAGAACATTTGCCAAACAATAGTAAATGTAACCACATCTTAAAGTTCGCATGAAATCAAAATTTACAATATTTATTTTGTTAGTGCACATTGTTAGTCTTAAGGTGAGCAATTAATCCATGCAAGTTAATCCTCTGAAAAAAACTGTTTGTCTTGGTAATCTTTAATCATAATCTGATCATTTGCTTTTTGTCTGGAATGGCATTCCTCCTTTGATGACGTCAGTTTGACTGCTTGGGCAGAACCAACACCCCTCCAACCGTTAGTTTGGTGCAAGTGAAAGATGAGAGGAGCACAAAAATAAAACCCCGCCCTCTACTCAATATTCCGTTTCAGTTGGAAATACATCATCATACTGAAATAAAGTCGGCAGCATCTTCTGGTTCACACGGACTTTAAGGCTGTTCAAAACTATGCTGCCGGAGCACCATGAAGTGTTCCTAAATATTACAAATTTCATTTAATAATGAAAAGTATCAATAAAACCGCCAGCTGCAAATAAAAATTGATTTTGTCCAATATCTGTGTGTTCTGTGTTTTTTATGCTAACTAGGGTAATGCAAGGCACGCAAGACCAACTTCTATCTAAAATGAATGGAGAAATGCTGAAAACACTTCTTTTTTTTTTTTTTTTTTGTAAATCAGCCACAAAATCTGACAAACTGTCCCATAAATGTTTTTTTTATCCTCAAATGTCATTTAAAAAGTCTATATTTCACGTTGGTACAGCCGAAGCACATCTGCAGCCCAGAGTGCATCTAAATAACAGAATATTTCTATGGAAAGCAGGAACTTCCAATAGCAGCTGCAATGATATTACCGATGGACCCTTTTCGCAAGATTGTGATGACGCTTTTCAATGGTCATCAGCATCTTAAATCCTCTTTTTTATATTTAGATTTTTTTTAAGGGTTATATCACCTTTTCATCAAGTTACCAAAAAAAAAAAAAACTAGTTAAGTGCGAGGTTCTAATGCAGTGTCTATAGGTGGGATGGTAAATTTGACTGTTGTCTCTTCTGACTGCTGATATCAGTCTCTTTAATTTTTTTTCCTTTGATTGAAAGTCGTGAAAACACTATCATGTTTTTATTTTGTTATTTGAGCAATTGAGAATGCAAAAAATATATGTGTGGTACTCTCCCATACACTGCTCTCGAATTATGAACTATTGACAACTTCTGCTGCTGAAACCCCGGAAATGTGAAAAAGGTCTATTGGCAGCTGGCTCCTTTCTTTATGGAGGGACTTTTTAAGGCAAGATGTAGCACTATTTGTGTCATAGAGCGTTCTAAATCAGTTACTTGTGAGGTTGAGCTATCTTCTATAGCAGCTGCTTTTGTACGGAGTAGGCAGCAAGGCAGCTCGTTAAGTTTCGGAAACAATTCTAAATGCTAATGTTCTAATAAAACTGAAATGCTAGGGAGCAGTTCCATTGGGGTTTTTACTGATGGCTTAATTATGGCTGTATCAGTTTCAAGGTGGTTTTATAAAACAATTAAAGATGATAGAGTGTTTAGGTTGTCCATTTCAAAGTAATCAATAAGGCTAGTTGTTGTGACCTTCACTGATAACCTCTGCGAAAGCTCAAGAGACTAAAGAACAGGTCAATTATCTATTTTACGTGAGGAGCAAAGAATCAATTTCGAGTCAGTGAATGAATGTTTGACCTAAGACGACAGCTAGAGTTAAACCACCAATCAGAGAGAGCTAGACGAAGCTTAAAATGGACTAGTAGACCGAGTCCCTTGAACCACGTAATTCCAATTTTCCAATAACATTTTCCAAAAGATTTGTAGGTCTCTCTCAGCCATGTTTTCACTGACTTAAGAGCTGAACGAACACATGACTGATTATGTGATGCACTAGTGGTCCTTGGTTTGAAAACCACCTTTATCATTAATGGAGATCTGTGAAACGCAGCAGAACTGACACCAGCGCTGACTTTGTGTTGGTGGAAAAGGGGTATTAGGAGCCTTCTTTCCAGTATTTTTTAACACGTTTGTCATCAGTGAACTATGATATGCTCATACTCACAGTCCCTCTCACTTGAAGCTTCTTGGGTTCTGGGCTCATTTCTTGAGGGATAAATTTGATTGGTCCCTTGATCTGCCTCCTGGACCTTTTGGTTCCATCCGGTAGCGTCTCCATGGCGATGTCAGCCTCATCACTGCTGGCCTGGTCGCACTCAGAGCACTGCCTGGAAAAGGATGAGTGACATAGAGACAGAGAGTGAGAAAGACAACGGAGTCAGGTATTCTTTTGCTTTTATTTGACCTTATTGATTTCTCAATATGGAGAATTCTTTGAGATGAGAGAGTGGCTTTCAAGGTCCATGTCAATGTTTTTCCATCGGAAGCAGATGTGTCGTATTCATTTCAACAAAAGTGTCATTAAATATCCTGCAAAAAAATAAATAAAATAATAATAATAAAACCAAAGGAATAGCCAGATTCTTTAGTGCGAGCAAAAGCTTTTTGATTATACAGTATTACTGTGTCAGGGGCAGGCAGTTGCCAGTAATTAGGTACGACTTGGCCCCCCACACAATTTTCTCTTTCAAATGCTTTCTAATTTCCATCCAGCAGTGCGGAACAACATCACGCTTTCTTATTCATGGATTAAATGAATTACTCGAATCAGCAGCGAAAGCATTGGGCTTAGTTTGACAAATAAACAAAACACAGAAACGCTCACGTACGCAACTGTGGAGCTCCACATAAATTTTCAAAGTGACAGTTAGTATAACCTTACGAAAGTGAACATGAAGCACTGCAAGTGGAATACTGCACTTAGAATCTGAAACAGCATCTGTATTTTCCTATAGACATTAAAAAAATAATAGAGCTGTGAATTTAACATTTAACACAATTTAGTAATTAATTATAACACAAAATGTGATATAATTCCTGCAATTAACAATTAGATTTCTGATGTTGGTTTGTGTTCACATGACATGCAAGTAAATAATTCAATATTTTCTAAATATCTTAATAAGCGAGTTTTTAATTTTATTGCTTTTATTAACTTTTTTTAAATGTTACCTTTTTACAATTATTAGCCAGTACTGAATATTAGAAACCCTGCTCAAGAAATGTCAGCACTTCCAGAAGTTAATTTTATCACATTTTTATTTCCATCTCCCACTCCTGTTCTCACCAGTAGCTGTTTTTGGTCTTCTTCGGCATGCGTGTGAGAGGCGGGTCCAGGCAGCCCAGGTGGTAATGCAGCTTACAGGTGTCACATAGCAGTAAAAGATGCTGGTCTTGGTTTTTCTTACAGATGCCACAGCTGCACAGAACATGAAACGGTTTCTTATTTACAGCACAAAACACTATTAAAACATTGCCTCTTAAAGCATATTTTCACATATTTTTCTCTCTTTTAGCATATAATAATTTAAGAAATCTAGGTCAATGTTTAAAAAAGATATTAGAATAACAGTGGCCAGGTGTCGGGCTCATGCTGGAGCCCTGTATCGGCTGCAAGCTAACCTGTAGAGCATAGCTGGGAGGTTCGACGACTTCCCTGGCGATCCTCCCTCCTTCTTGCTAGGCTTTCTCTCTTTGGGAGCTTTCAGAACTGCAGGAGAGTTCAATTTCTGCAAATAAAGCAGAGCACTGAACTTTAGATACATCTGAACTAGAGAAAGTTACTTTTAAGGTCATATTCTAAAGAAAGCATTGAGTGTTTGCCAGTGCAGTGCTGTGCAGATGATACAGTGATCTGAGTGAAGCATCTCTAGTATGACATTCGGGTAACTAGACATGGCTTGCGTCCTTCTAAGCATCTCTATTGGATATTTCAGCATGTTTTGCTGTCTGCCAGCCAAAAACTGTAAGTCAACCACTTTAGAAAAGTATCAGCACATCTCTCTCCTCAAATAACTGCACAACTAGAGGTATTCATGTCCTCATCAAGCACTATTCGGTGAAATGCAATTAAACATTTTAGAGTAAAACATTAATTTTTCACGAATCTGTTTTTTTTTTATTTTTGTTTTGACAGATAGATGGACGAATGGATAGATACATAGATCAACAGGTGATATACGTGACACATACATAGGCTCAAATAAATAAAGGGGAAAGCAAACAGTGATACTCCTTTAAAAAAATAAAGTAAATTTACTGAAGAAAAAAATTAAGCACAAATTGCTTGTTTATTAATATTCTCAGAAATGTCTTCTTTCAATATTGTGTGCAGGATTTTCTTTGTCTTCCACACTGTGGCTCTACGGAGCTTTCAATATGTTTGTTTGAGTGGCCTCATGGAGAAACACTGCCTTAACAAATAAATGGTGGGTTTGTGACAATGGAAGCTGGCCGGAGCGTACGGGAAAGTTGTTTGAATTAATGCCATTTTGTTTGATGCTGCTCTTGGCACAGAAATAACTCCATTTATGTATGTTTTTCTCTGGTTTCCTCTACATGTAACTTTCCTAATAGCTTTCATCATGGTTATGATGCATCACACAAAGCACTTGACCCCTGCTTATAGTGCAAATACAAGGAAACATATTATTTTAAAGATCTTTTGACTAAACAAGGTCACTTGACATTGACATACACTTTGTATTTATATTTAAAGGGAAAAGAAAGAATGTGTGAGTTAGATCTTACAGACACCAAGAGTCGACGACTATGTAACTTTCATTCTGGAATGGCAAATAAGCAACATTAGACATTTTATGTATAGATAATAGGTACAACTATTGCAATAATATAATGTAAATAAGCTGAATTAGGTTTTTCTAAGAAAGTTTCTTCTAGAGATGCTTGGATGGGTTTGGAGAGAGGATAGAGGCCAGGAAAGTTTATTTTTTTTCTATTTTCCGTCTATACATCTGTGCTGCATCTTTTCTGTCTGGGTTAATTAGAAAAATTATCTAGTAGGAACCGGTCGCGCAGCAACACAGAGCGGCTTCTCTCTAGAGGCTTTCTAATCTGAGCGTGCTCAGCTCAGTGTGCCCATGGTGACAGTCCCTCTCCACCGCACCACAGGGATTATAAGTGAGGAGGAGATGCCAGCTTTCACATCCTGCAAGCTCTGGGTTACTGTGGACATTCCCTCCTATCCACGCTATTTCAGGGGGAATATTATTTGAAGAAAGGTGTTTGCCGAAGAACAAAACAAAAAACAACAACAACAAAAAAAGCTTCACAAAACAGCCGAACAGGCGGTTGGCCATCTGCTGAGGGAGCCAGACAGACTTTGCTGTCTTGCAGAGATTGTGGAGAATCCCATTGGTACTGTGAGAGGGGTCATATAACTCACAAAATTTCCAAATGGGCTGGACTTGTATGGGGAGCCCATAATGACGTTGGTGTCCACATAAATCATTTCATTTAATATAACAAGATTTTTATTTTTATTTGTTTTTTACATTATCAAAAATATACAATTCCTAACATGACTAAAGATAAACAAAGAAACAACATCTAATGTGGGGAAAGAACAAAATGACCCATAAATAGTCCATAAATTGCCAGCAGCTGAATTATATTATATTATATTATTAAATATTTCAGGGTTTTTGTACTGTACATAAAGTAGTGCTATGTTGTTGTGATTGTTTTTGTTTTTTTGATATTTGCTATCAAATGAAAATATCAGGTCCTGTGTGCTTATCTCTCTTTTTTTTTTAAGGTGGTGAAAATGGGCTATTAAAAATGTATTTGTCTTTGAATCATTCATTCATTTGATTCATTCAAAAACAATGATTCATCCAGTAATGAAACAAGTAAATCTTGAGTGAGTCATTGAATCATTCCATTATTTTTTTTTAGTTGTCTTATATTTTTTCTTCAGAATTGTGAGAGAACTGCAACCTCCATTAAAAAAAATATATATGCCAAGAACCAGATGAGTTTGATTCGCATATGAATCATTCAGCTTCATATTTGAATTGGATTACTGTTTGATTCACTATCAGTGTTCAAGCATGCATTAAGATGCAACTAAAGGACACAAAGTATATAATCTTTGCAAATAATGTTGTACCTCAATGACCCTTTTCACATTTTCATGTTTCTCTGATGTGTAAGTCGTAGTGGTGAATGGATACTACAACAAATATTAGGGATGTACAATGCACCTCGGGACGGTTGAAAATCGATACAAATTAGGGCTGTGCAATTAATCGCATTCGATTGTCATGCGCATCTCGTCAGTAAAGCCGGTCCCATGATTAGTATAAAATCACCATCACCTGCTTTCAGATTGAGTGGCTTTCACTACACAGAGCCGTAGTACACTGACAAGCTGGACTTTTTTTCAACATTTCTGGGGTTCTCGGAAGTAGAGGTCATAGTGGTGAACAGAAACTACAACAAATAGCATTTTTTTGCATTGCCATTTGCTCCAATAGTAAGAAAAGAGACAAGAGGAAAATGTCAAATTTGCCATCAAGCTCCAGCCGTGGCGTTATAAACACTGTAATTTAATGCTAACTGTATAGGTAACACAACAAAAAGTACCGTACAGTGTAATTAAAATTTAGAAGATCATACTGACAACAAATTATATGCTGCTCACAAGTTTGCAAAGGTAAAAAGATCCTTTCGCTACCAAAGACGTTTTCATACACCCTTTAAAAGCGCACCGGTGAGAGTTCTCCCTCACCCAGGGTTGCACGAGAGATGAGATCCTCTCCTGAGATCATCAATAATTTGAGGGTTATGTGCAGACGCCAATGACTGATAGGGAATGAAAATGTAGTAGATAGATGACACAAAGGAGCGGGGCGCCATGACTGATGTTGCTACTTAAGCGCTGCGTGTTTTCTAATTATGTGATTTATGACCATCATTGCAGATTCACTGGCTCGCTCTTTTCCAGACCACTCGGCTCTCCTCGCCTCCTTCTACCTCCTCGCTTCATTATTGCGGCATTTATCTGCCGAGAGGACATTTTAAGAGATCCTTTTAATTAACCATCTTACACACTCTCTAAGCCGGGCAACTGGTTATTCAACGCAAATTAAGTTTTAAACAAGTGCGCATGGGTGCATACAAATGGGTGCTTTTTAAATGTTTTGTCGCTGTATCAAAAGTGAGATAACGACGTAAGCGTCAGTTCAGATTGTTGCGGTTTTAGGTTATTGCAAGGAAGTTTGGACTCTCATCTTCATTCCAGACAGGCATCTCATCAAATATACTCTTCCTGGGTGTATAATAGTGATTAAAAAAAGTGACAAAACCTCTCACTCTGAAACCACGCTGTAAGGCCTGGGCTTTTTACCACTACACATACGCATGCATAATCTGCATGAAATTGAGCAACGTTTAGCTCCAACAAAGAGGATAAACTTTTTGACAAACTTTTGGAATATTTTAAAAACTTGAATCCTTACAATTCCTTTCACGGTTGCTGTTGCCAATGACATTTTTGTTTCGGGGCATATCCTGCTAAATGGCATTCTAAGAACAGACTGTTATTTAGACAAAAAGAGAGATCTACAGAACATTTCATACTTTCACATTTTCGCACTCATTAAGTGACCATCACCCATGGCGACGCACCTTGGTGATGTGGTTGCCATAGTGAGCAGGGGAGAGGTTGGCGGCTTTTAGCTACAGAGTCAGGGCTGAGTGCATGGCCAATGACAGGTCAATCAGTTAGCGCAAATGAAAGAATTTCGCAAACAGGAGGCCCATTACAGCGAAGAGAATTACCTCAATGCTGTCTACCCTGTGGGGTGCTGCCTACAATCTAGATTTCTTTCAATCACAGCTCATTACCCAGGTGCGCAAAATCCAGGGAGAAGACTTCTGCTCTCTTTATACTCTTTTCACAGTGAAGTCAAAAACGAATCCTGTGAACAATATGCTCCTGTCACCAGATCCACGTGACATGTCTCAGTACCCACAACTGTGAAAGGTGTCTATTAGCCAAAGAGATGTTGACTCAAATTACTTCACACTTTATTGACTAAAGGTTAATAAGCTATAATGTTCAATATAGCTTTCAAAATAAGAGTCTGATGTACCATGCAGGCATACATGTTAAAATTTATAGTTATTAATGCCCATTAATAGAAGCTAAACAGCATAAAATATGGATAGCTATAGTTATTTTTTTATTTATTTTTGTCATAACCACAAACGACGGTGTATACTATGCCAATAGTTCAATAAAAACATTAGCTAATTATTACAAAGGTTGTTTCAGAGTAGCTGCTGTAATGTTAAGGGAATGAATTTTCTGACTTTTTAATCAAAAATAATGACTTTATTAAACAATTTCTTCTCTTCTGTGTTAGTTTTTGATGCGCGTTCACCAAAGCACTACGACGTATGCGCGTGGTGCTGCTGACGCAGGAGCCGGTGTTCTGACGTAGAACACAAATCCGTTGAGGCTTATTTGCAAGCAGAGGGATGCACATGCATGTATTGTTGGTACTGTCATGAACGTGTGTCAAAGACTGTCATGGAATAGAAGAAATTGTTGAATAAAGCCATTATTTTTCTTTTGTTTTTTTATGGCTGACCAACTGATGTCACATGGACTATTTTAATGATGTCCTTACTAACTTTCTGAGCCTTAAATGTGGTAGTTCCTTTACTGTCTATGCAGGGTCAGAAAGCTCTTGGATTTCATCGAAAATATCCTAATTTGTGTTCCAAAGATGAACCAAGGCCTTACAGGTTTGGAATGACATGAGGGTGAGTAATTAATGACAGAATATTCATTTTTGGGTGAACTATCCCTTTAATACTTTATGCTTTATTTCATTCTAAATATTACCCTATACTTAAATCCATTTTAAAAACTGATGGCTTGATTTATTTATTTATTTATTTATTCCATTTTAATGCATTTTAAAAAAACACACACTGTATTTACATACGAAAGTCTTAAAGGTACAATAACAAAAACAGCCTCTTTAATCTAAAGGTCATTGAGAGGGTGGAAAATATGTACAGAAAACTTAAAAAAAAATTAAATAATAAAACAAGTAATTCAAGGTTAAAAACTTTGTTTTTAAGAAACCTTGAGTTACCCAGGATTGAAGTGGAATTCAGAAATATGCTATGAAAGTGTAAAATATGGGCCCACCTCAACCTGATCAGAGTGCTTGAAGCAAGCGGTTTGTATCAGGGTGGGCTGTAAGCTCACTGGAGCTGTGATAGATGAGGCGTACAGTCGGATCAAGGATGGGATGGGGCGGAGAGAGACGGAATGAAGATAGACAGGGGAGAGAAAGGATGAGGTGGTTGAAGGTAAGCCATACCTGTCCAAGGATCCCCCCCATCATGCTCCATATGGCTTGGCCCTCGGTCCTCAACTGGCCATTGACATTCTGCAGGTCCTCCAGAGACTCGCACAGCTGTGGCAGATAAAACCGCAGCAAGGCGGGAGATAAGATAAGACAAGGACAAGTTAGGCAGCTTAGTCTGTTACACACACACGCACGCACAGACAGACGGACTAACGTGTGTACAAATGCAAAGGTGTACACAAATCTGAATGGCCAATACATGCATATGCTTACAGGGTGTTACAAAATCCAACAACAAATGTTATACATCAAAACCCACCCACGCGCAAAAAATAACATTTCCTACGATTAACAGATTCAGAGACTAGCACACCACAAAATACGGCATTACACTTCCTGCGTCTACATCTGTTTCTTTCACACACACACAGAGTTATGGCATTTCGGCGTGTAAGGGGCCACTCTCAGCTCCAGACAGTAGATAAGCATCAGGAAGGCGTTTGATAAAGACGATGATGAGAGGAAACATTGGAGAGGTGAAGTTATTATGGGTATGTGAAATGAAACTACAGAGAGCCGTCCCTTATCTCCGCTGTCTGTGAAGATGAGGCTCCACGTGGGGAGCTTGAGCTAACATTTAAAACCGGCTCCTCTCCACCACTCACTGCAGATTAATACTGAGGGGTCAACGGGGGCTAACACACATTAATGCAATTATTTATATAGTTACATATTCATTTTGATGGCGTTTACAAAAATGTATTTTTACTAACTTCTGCTCTATTTTTACAGTGGCCCCTACAAGTTTTTTGTATAGTTGGATAGTTATTCATTTTAATGGTTTATAAAATGATAAACACACAAGATATTTTTAAGAAAACTGGGTTTCAAACAATATTGGGCCCCATTTACTTTCATTGTAAACATAAAAAAGTCATTTTTCAAAATATCTTCTGTTGTGTTACATAGGAGGAGGAAATGTGTCCATTTCTAGTTGAATATTTACTGGATTATGCAAAAATCTTGTAAATATTACATGGTTATGTAATAATAAATACATTTTACAGAATTTACAGCACAAACAACAATATATAGAGATATACTATTAGTGTTATTCATATCTAAGTAATATGTTATTTATAATTATCGTGGAGTCATCACCTAGCTACAGTGATAAACACCTAACACTCACGCATTAGCATTTTCTCATTGGTGACGCAAATGCATTGCAGTTATCAAAAATTTTATATGTTAAAAATATCAAACCAAACAATCAAACTAACTATGTAGCATACTAAATAATTCAGGATTATTACACATAATTTCCAGATGACTCAGTCCCTGCCTTAGACACAACTTTTGTGAATAAGCAGTCAGCTTTTCACAGATGTTGATTTTCATCGGGATCTCTCTCTGAGGCCGGCGTCGTGCTAATGCATGTTGAGTGCCGTAATTAACAACACACACTCCATTAATACCGCTTAATACATGCGGCGCAGAAAGATTGGACGCCACATTAACTTCTCCAACTTTCTCTCCTTGCTTTCATTCTATTTCTCATTGGGCCAGATGAGAAAACACCATCTACGCAAATCTACTTCAAGAGATCATGTTTAGGAGGATTTAGGGTAGGAGGCAAATAAATAACGCAGCACAGAACATTAGTTGCCGTTATACCAGGGGTTTGGAAAATTTCATTTTTTTTTCTCATTTTGTTTGGATTAAGCATTTAATTTTTTGTTTAGTTTTTATTTAATTGATCATAAATATATTTGTTTTGGATTAAGCATTTAATTTTTTGTTTAGTTTTTATTTATGTTTTTGGTTTCTTTGCAACTTGTTTTTTTTTTTTGTTTGTACTTTCTGAATTTTTGTTTTTTTGTTTGTTTTTGTTTTTTTTTTATTTTGTTTTGTTTTTTTTTTTTTTTTTTTTTTTTGTTTCTTTTATCAAATTTAAAATATATTTTATAATTTAATAAAAAAATAACATATTTGACAAGTTACAGATGTTAGCATTAATTAAATGTTAAAAAAAATTAAAAAAATGTATTTAATTATTAATTTAAGTTATTTATATTTATAAATATAATAATATTGAAATTGTTATGTTAGCAGGAGGATTAACTGATATGATGATAATTAATATAATTTTATTTATTTTTTAATTCGTGTTTTTTGTTAATTTCAAATTTGCCATTTTTTTTTTTTTTTTTGCCATTTTATTTTAGTTAAATGTTATTATATTATTGACTTTTAGTTTTCTTAATCTTTTTTTAGTAAAAAATAACCTTGTGTTATATTGTGTTATACAAGATCCCTGCTTTTTTATTCCTCTCTGCAGTTGGTCCAGCACAAAGTAGCTTAAAAGGAGATTTCACAGTTGTATAGTAAATGGAAAGACTGACACATAATTGGTATTATTTAGTAGCTGTTCAGGAGCTTTCCACACGCTCCTTGAATAATATTCCAGCAGCGCTTCATTATTTCCTGGTGTGCGTGCCTCTGCTTAAGCACCAATGGCCAAAACAACTGTGCTACTACGGACAAGTGCTAATGTACAAAACAGAAAGCGAAAGCCTGGAGTGTCAACAGTAGACGGACCTTGTTGTACTCCACGTGCAGTTTCTCCTGCTCACTCTCCAGCTTGTCTTTAAGGTTCTTCTGCTCCACGATGTTGTCCTGGATCTGAATCATCCTCATGTTCCGCTCTGAATACCAACAGACACGAACAAATCGATACTGAGATTGCTATCAGAGTACAGGAAAAAGTATATCAAAGGAAGATTGAGGGAGAAAGTACACAAAAAGAGCAATGTTAAGAGAAAAAGAGGGAGAGAAAGTGTGCTGATAGAGGATTGGCCTCCTGCTGGAACCTAATGGAGTGTGTGCCCAAGGTTACTCTACAAATCTGCTCTTAACATCACTCATTTGGAGGGCAAGTGCCTAGCTGCAAGGCTACAGAGCGAGATGCATGTCTTGTGCTTACTGTCTGATACAGCCTGCTGTTCTGCAGGCAGATTCATGTATGTTAGGGATAGTAAGTCATATGCTACAAATGCATCAATGCTTGTTTTAGCCATTAAAATGGAGAGAGAAAAAAAAGAGGCAGAAAACATTGTTATAGGTGGGTTGATAAATGGTGATTCTCAAAAAAATAAATCACAGACCTGATGTGTTAACAGGGCTTGACAATATGGACTGGCTTGGGGCCAGCGTCAAAGACACCTCGGGACAGTTGACAGAATTGTGACATGTTTTTAAGTCTTGCCAAATTTAAACATTTAAGTGGTTTTAAATAATTCAAGTGCAAAAAGAAGCAAAAGAGAACTCAGCTGTACCAAATTAAGTTCTTGTTCACATATTTGTGTGCTTGAACACACACACACATAAAAAAAAAAAAAAAAAAAAAAAAAAAACAGAAAAAATGCCCCTCTTGGCAGGTATCCTCAAACAATGTTTTTTAAAGTGAAAGTAAACAGTAGAGTAAGAATCTGCATGTGTATCAGTATATTGGAAGTGTGCATTAAGCATAATGCGTGCATTAAGCATAAAGCATAATCTGTATCATTAATGATAATCAATCAATCAATCAAAGCAACAAAAGACAGAGAAATCACTCCGTGCTGTTGACTGAATAATGCTTGTAACTTTATAAAGCATTCATCTACATAGTGAAGACTGCAGTTTTCTTACGTTTGACTGTTTATACCATTTATTTCATCAGTATCTTTGTTCTATTGTATTTATTTATGCTATCCCTTGTTATTTGTTTAGTTGTTCTTATTTTAATTTTGTCTGTTTACCTGTCTTTAAAGAAATAGTTCACCCAAAAATTTAAGATTACTGAAAATGTACCTCAACTTCAGGGTATCCAGGATGTTAAGTTAAAAACGTCTTGATGGATGTGTTTATTACAGACTTGACAAGACATTCATTGATAGACAGGTGTCGTGTGGATTACTTGTGGATTATTGTAATGTTTTTATGCGCTACAGCGATCTGTCACGACACATTAAATACTTAATGTTGAGTATCGAATGGTTAGAGAGTTATGTAAAGATGAATTAAATAACTCCTCTACATCTTGAATGGCCTGACGATTAATACATTTCTGCCAAATGTTTTGGGTGAACTACTTTATATTAGTTAAACTAGGTTTCGCTGTGGTATCAAAATTGGAATACAGAACTGTGACATTTGAGAACTGTTTCAAACCACCTACCTAGGTAGTAGTTAACAAAGTCTGCTGTGAGGGCAGGTTGTTTATGTTTACGCCGTCCGTCCACGCTTGCGCTGGTATCGGATGTGTCCACGGGGAAGATGTCTGTGCTGATACCCATGAGCTCTGCTTTACGCATCAGCTTACGGATTGCTGAAGCACTAGAGGTGAGCGGCCTGGGAAGCTTCTCTCGTGGCACCCACGCCTGCGGCCGAGTGTTTCGAGACAGCTCTGCTTTTGCTCTGTACTGCTGGAGCCGCGTGGTTATTCGAGCCTAGATTTTGGGAAATCACAAGCATTCAAAAATAAATGGGGACTGATCATTCAACAGTCTATCTGATGTATAGAAGACAATGTCTGCCTCAGAGTAAAGCGGACCTGAGCTTCAGGTGTGAGCTGCTTCTCCCTTTCCTGCAAAGACACTTTGCAGTAAGACTGCAGGGCCAGATAGTTCTTCCTTTTCCATTTCCTGTCAAAGCGGTCTGCGTGCTGCTTGCAGTAGGCAAAGAATGGATCAGCAATGTCCTGTGGGTATAAGTGGATCATGACTTTAAGTACAGACACCCACGAGACTTGAAATATAGCTTGATAAAAAAATAAAAATTAGTGACGTATGACATGTCATTAATAATCTGTCTTATATTATGTTTTATTAACAATATAAAATGGATGGGTCCAATTAAAATTCTGACTGGATGAAATGCTTACAATACACAGCCACTGTGAAATTGTGATAAACACAAATCTGTATTAAGGCAGCAAGCTACTAGACTGCTTGTCAACTGTACAACAGTGTATGGTGTAACACAGCCTCTCAAAACTAATTGCTTTATTTTTTATTCTCTAAAATAAAAAACTTTTTCTTACCAAGTACCATTTGGTAAATAAAGAGATTTTACATTTTGTTGTGTAAAAGTGATGATTAGCCTTGGCTATAACATCATGTGTATAGCATCATATTAATGCATTTTCATAATTTATGATACCGTTCAAAAGTTTGGAGTCAGATTTTTCTAACATTAAAAAGTTTTTACATTTCAAATAAATGGTGTTATAGTGAGCTTTCTATTTAAAGAACCCACAAAAACATTCAGCAACCATTTAAAATTAAACTGATAAGAAGGAATGTTTCTTGGCCAGCAAATCAGCATATCAGAATGATTTCTAAATGATCATGTGACACTGAAGACTAGGGTAATGGCTGCTGAAAATTCAGTTTTGAAAATAATATTTCACAATACTGTTTTTATTTTGACTGTATTTTTGATTAAACAAATGCAGCCTTGAGGAAAATAAGAGAATTCTTTCAAAAAATAAAACAAATTACCGACTACCAAATTCTGTACGATAGTGTATTTTCCAAAGCCATTAAAATAATGATTCATGTACAGAGTCATACATGTACATCACATTTTATTGTTGCTTTATATAATTTATTCTGGTAGGGACAATGGAACCAGAAGCTGAACTTTTTGCTTCTTTAACTTGGTAGAAGTTAATTTAATTTCAAAATAATATTGTCTAATGTTTAAAATTAGTATGAAATGTAACAATTAGAAGACCCTCATCAGTATGGCTATGGATCAGTTCCCTCCAGTTGAAGACCCTTCTCTAAACAAACACTGGTCAACCTGTGTGTTCAAGACTGATTCAAGAAAATTTTGGCGAATACCTTCACTTTCTGTTGATCCAAACAAATGCAGATGTCTTGCAAAGTCAGTATTATTAAAAAAAAAATCTACTGATGTATAACGTGTCGTCTGAAAGCATAAAAAAACAAAACATTGTGGTGCAATACACAGTGTTTAATCTACTTCTTAAAATGCACACAACTTTGAGGAAGGTGAGAGAAGGGCCGAAGTCCTTAACAACAATCTATTAGTGATTAGATTAAGGTTATTTCAAGATATTTCCCTTCATCTTCAAATACCTCATTATTGTTAACGTGGCACAATTGTTGCAAGTTTCATTTTAAGTGCTTGTGTGCTCTAGACACCTGATAATTCTAATGTACAATGTGATTACGGGGGAAACGGGAGTATCTTCAGAAATACAGGCTCACGCTTTCTGGCTGTTGGGATGATGAGGCCCAGTGCTCCAGATTTTTATAGACCATCGGTGTGTGTGCATTCTCTGATAGCTGTGATAAATAGCCATTCACAAAAGGCCTGTAAAAATTCTCCTCCCTTTTAAAGGACAAGTAAATTTTGCAGAGAATGTGGGAGCTGATGCTGGGGGGCAAGACAATGACTGATGTAAGGCTGGTGGGATTTTTCCAGGAATGGAAGGGGTCTGAAGATCTGCCTTTCTCAGAAAAAGCCTTCTATGGAAGGGGGGAGAATCTTAGTGTAATGTTATTTTATTTGTTTAGTTTCTATTCAGTTGAGACGTTCGCAGCAAGTTTCTCTTGCTGAGCTCACATCTCCTCGTCACAAGCATAGCATTTCACCCCCTCCCTCGAGGGCAGATGGAAGCACAGCCATTTTCCGTCATCCACAGAATCGTTTAGGCTTAAGGTGTCTCGCTGGATGCTATCAGCCCACTCACCTGTTGATATGAGGCCCTTTGCACAGCTGACTGGATTAAGTGGATTGCAGTGAGTAGGCACTTTCGCCAGTGTTTATCTGTGCTGAACGCCACCATCATATGCTTCTCCAATATGGACTGCATATTTGAGCCATGAGGCTGATGGTGTGTGACCATGGCCTGGGCTGGGAATTTGTTCAACTGGATGACCTTGTGCTCTGAGCCCTCTTCCTACGCTTACAGGTATCTGTTTGATAAACTCTCGCATTTGAAGATCAAATGTGCATGTGAAAAATGTGTTGACAGAGAATCGGTATTTTCCTAAAGGTACAGTTCACCAAAAAATGTACTTACCTTCAGGCCATCCAAGATGTAGATGAGTTTGTTTCATCAGAACAGATTTGGAGAGGTTTAGAATTACATACCTTGCTCACCAATGAATCCTCTGCAGTGAATGGGTGCCGTTAGAATGAGAGCAAACAGCTGATAAAAACAACATAATCCACAATTAACCCGCACGACTCCAGTCCATCAATTAGCATCTTGTGAAGTGAGAAACCGTGTGTTTGTAAGAAACAAATCCATCAGTAAGGCGTTTTAATTTTAAACCGTCGATTCTGACCAAAAGGAGAGTCTCTAATCCATAATAATGCTTCCTTCAGTGAAAAAGTCCATCCCCTGTTGTCCTCTCACATCACAATCCATCAAGAAATTTGCACAAGACATAAATTGATGGACTGGAGTGGTGTGGAGTACTTGAGGATTATTGTGATGTTTCTATCAGCTGTTCTGTTTCTCATTCTAACGGCACCCATTCACTGCAGAGGATCCACTGGTGAGCAGTTGATGTAATGCTAAAATTCTCCAAATTTGTTCTGATGAAGAGAGAAACTTTTATACGTTTTATAGTTAAATTGGACATTTTTATGTGATATTTTTGTTTTTGATTTTGTTATTTTTTATGTTGGTTCAAGTCATTCATCATTTTTTTTTATTGTATGGATTTTTTCATTTTATATTTTTTTTAAATGAGCAGTCCAATAGGTTTTAGAACAAATGTAGGTGTGAAGTAAAAAATCTGTATTAGTGTTGAAATGGATTTGAGGAATATTTTTTAGATTTTATTGTATTTTTTTACTTGAAAGCGGTGGATGAAAGCTGGAATGTTAAAAGCATACCACTAAACATTACAAAGCTGGAATCACAGCAATGCAACTGTGGGGAAGTTGGAGAAAAACATCAAATAGTGCAGTTCAAAGAGGATGAGCACACACTTACCTCTTCCGCAGCTGCTTCAGACAGCAGCCCTTCTCGTTGAGCACATGTAACGTGGAAGAACGAGCGGCACATTCCGGCATCACAGCTGATGCAAACGCCTGTGCGAGCAAAGCGTGCATCCTCGCACAAACTGCACTCCTGTAAACCATTAACAGGCCATTGTGAAAACAGCAAATGACAGAAAACTATAAAGTACTAAGAAAAACATGACAGGGAAAACTTTCTAGCATTTGCTGACTTCACATATTTGGGATTATTTCTATTTTTGCAGTCAAGAAAGAAAGGTAAACTGAAAGCTGATTGTGTAACACAGATTGGATATGGAAAAAAGATCTTTAAACACCATTATAACAATCCCACATTATTTTACTGTATAGTTCTATATGTAAGATAAGGTGGACAACGAGTCTCTAAAAGCCCATTTGACTTTCTCCAATTACTGGAGTTCAAAATTAAAATAATAATAGCTTTTCTCTAGGTGTAATTTCTTTTCACATGTACAGCACAAACCATTAAAGAAAGCCTTTCAAGTGCTTCTAAAGTAATTTGCTTCCCAGTAAAAGGAACCTCTTCTGACTTACTGACACATAAAATAATGTCAGATAGAGTAAATGTCAAAATGTCTACAGTCGACAGAAATTCTTGGGAGGGAAGTGAAAGATGCCCTTTGCTCAAAGGATGAAGTCAGCACTTCACATCTTTTATCAGACATTTCTTTTGTTTTTTAAATAAAGTGTCAAAAATGAAAAGAAAAAGAAAACGGGTTTTTAAGCAATTTAAATTAGTTTGAGTAATATCTAGGATGCACCAATTAATCAGTGATTTTATTGATTGATTTCAGTTGATATTCGTACAATCTGACAAACTAAAAACAGTTAATTTCTGTTTTATTAATATAATTTTGTACATATACCATTGAAACATACACTACCATAGAAATACACTACCAGTGAAGTTTATATATATAAGAAATTAATACTTAATACTTTTATTCAGCAAGGATGGATTAAATTGATCAAAAGTGTCAGTAAACTCATTAATAATGTTACAAAACATTTCCATTTCAAATGAATGCTGTTCTTTTGAACTCTCTTTTAAAAATGTTCGAAAAACAACTATTGGGTTTCCACAGATATATTAAGCAATGCAACTGTTTTTAACCATTTTGTTAAATGATTCTTGATGGAATGTTTCAGAATATTTTCTTCAGCACCAAATCAGCATATTAGAATGATTTCTGAAAGATCATGTGACACTGAAGACTGCTTACCCTCATATCACATTACCATTAAAATATCACGTTACCAGTAAAATATAATTTTAAGTTTCAAAATTTCTAAATATTACTACAACTTAAAGTTCTGTTTTTACTGTATTTCTATTTAAATAAATGCAATCATGGTGAGTGTAAGTGCTATGTATATTTCATAACATTTTAGAATTTCACAGTATGGTGTATTTTGCTGCAGAAGAAAGAAATTACATAAATGTTGGTAACTGGATCAGTATAGATCTTCAACCCTACTCCTGGGGACCCACTGTCCTGCAAAGTGTATTTCCAACCAGCTTCAGCAAACCTAGCCTCTGACTTTTCAAGTGATCCTGAAGACCTTGATTATCTGGTACAGGTGTGTTTGATTAGGGCTGGAGCTGAACTGAGCAGGGTTGCCAGTATAATAACCTGTTCTTGAGGTAATGTTATTATTTTTTTTTTTTGTTCTTGAGGTAATGTTAGTTTATTTGTTTAGCTGTCTGTCATAAGTAACTTTTGGTACTTGCCTTTGCTCCATACTTTGAGTAGTTCATCTCTGTGAGTGTTACAGGTCGCAGCTTGTCAATGTCTCCAAATGCGACCCCTGGAACGTAAAGGGCACACACCACGTGCACCCACTTCAGCAGAACAAAGCAAAGTTGAGCACTCATCCATAATATCTATTTTTACAGTTTTCATAGTATAAGGACAGTTCCTTATTCACATCATGAGCTGAATAACAAATCATATGATTATAATAACATTAATTCAGAGGTCCATCATTAGTGTCCACAATTGGCATGTTGTTTTTTGGTGTACTATTCACTATTCCTTGAATAATTGCTATAATCCTTAAGCCATTCAGAAGAGGAAATATTCAGTTACATGTTCAAACTTTGCCATTTGGTGTGACAGAATTTCAAATGCAGACTTTAGGAAGGAGAATCCGAAGTCCAATATAAAGATATCCATCTTTGGTGAGCGCACGCTCCACACTTTAATTTGCTGTGTTTTTCATGCTCTAGTGAAGTAGTAAATTTGGGTGCAGGCGGGCTGAGGAGCACTATCAGTGATAACGTGGCTTGAGTCTTCACGCTTCAGACGACTGTCTCTTCCTCTTCCGCTCCCTCTCTCTCAGCCACATCCCTCCCCCTCCTAGCCAAATCCGCCACTTCTTCTCTCCTTCACTCATCCTGCACACGCCTGTGCCTCTTTAAGTATTTCACTTATTTAGCATTTTTCTTTTTTCTTAGTTTTGGGTGTGGGGTTGGAATATTTCTTTGGATGTATATAAATTAATTAAGTAAGTAAATCATGAATGGGTGTGTGTGAGGTGGATGTGTGTGCTTTTAATGAGTGTGCTAATGATGATAAAGGATAATATCAGACCAAGCATCGGTTGAAACTCACCTCCCCGCATCAGTTTCTTTGAAGATGCCGTCCTGACTGGGACAGAGTTCGCAGCTGGGTGTGACGCCATTCTTGCACGCGTCACAGAACCACGGTTCTGTCGAGTTCTCCGAGGCCGAGCTCATGATAGAGTCACTTTCACCATCGACACCATAACAACCTGAGAAAAAAGAAAAAGAAAAATCAATCCGAATGAAAGAAATGAATGTTGAGTATTTCATATTACTGAGGGCTCAGTTCTTCTTGTAAAGTTGTTGCAATAAAACCTATTCACAATCATAAATACTGATCTGTTCATTAAATGTTAAAAGTACTTTGTAAACTATTCACAATCAAAAGTACTGAATCTGTGCAGTACATGCATAAATATGCATATATAAACACAACAAAAGTTGATGAATAGAAAGTACAGCATAAATATGCATATATAAAAATAGAAATCTTGAGTCTTCTGTGTATTGTAAATAAAAATAGTTCTGTTTGTAACCTTTTTTTTTTCTTCCAGGACTGAATTTAAAAGTCAAAGAGAACAAGGTTATGTTAAAAATGGATGGCATAGTTGAGATCTATTGAGAAATAGCAATAATGACTTTTAGATCTTGGAATTTCAAAAAGACTATTTTTGACACATTAAATCACATATTTTGGATTTTAATTTAAATATTTTGGATTTTTTGTTTTGTTGGTGAAGTGACATTCTTTTAGATCTTTTATTTTTAAAAAAAAGTATTTTTACTTTTAACATTTTTTTAACATTTAACAAAAATGAAGAATGTAATAACATTTTGTGAAAATGTTGGTATTTTTATTTGAAAACTGAAAAAATAAATCTGATAAAAAACTGTTTTTTTTGATGTATGACCGTGGAAAATAATGTTAGTGGTAAGTTGAATTATAGAGCACAGAATGCTTTTGTTGCTAATTTTTTTTCCCCAGATAAAGCTAATAATAAGGCAATTTGATCAAATGGTAGCATCACAAGTCAAAGATGGAAGCATTGGGCCAACAAAAGCATTTCAATGCTGTCCCCTTAATTTCCTCAGGTTGCCAAGACAATTACTGTGCTGATCAGGTTACCATGACGCCTATTACACTCAGCAAACGTGCTCCATGCCACCAATAAGGGCAGCAATCAGCTCCTTCTCAACACTGCAGAGATAACGTTCCTGTTCCTAATACAGCAAACCAGCCCCCAGGCATTGGAGAAATGGAGAGAGAGACAAGCAAATAAAAGTTTGGGTACTTTGCATACTTCCCACAAAAGACCCAAACAGCAAAATGTGCAGTGAATGCTTAAGCATGGCTTTTCTCTTGAGTCCCAACCGGCAGGCTAAAACTTTTAGGTTTGTGGTGATAAACACAGCAGAACTTGGGAGTGGTCGATATTAAAGCTTAGGGGAAAAATTAAGGTGTGCAATTCCGTGAAGTAAAATATGTTGAGCTGGACAATTTATGTTTGCCAGAACCATCCAGGTCACTTTTTCCAAGAGCAAACACAGGTAACCTAAGTGCACGTGAAAAACACACAGCATCTCTCACCAGTGGGAGCAAATATTAGGCTTTCATATTCTCATCGTGCAGTCTTTTTGAACCAAGTGGTGATGGGTCCCATTACGAAGCCCAGCCTGACGTTTATTTTCTTAAAGAAAGGTATTATGGGAACACTGCTGGCAACAGTTGGGTGCGTATTACTGACTGGGCTTTGAACCATAGGGCTGGAGCTCGCAATGATCAGTTTGCTGGTTTAACGGACTTACTGCTGAAGCGTCAAGCAAATCTCAGATGTTCCTTTTGAACTCAGATACAAAGCTGGACCTGCTAAGCCACAGGGTGCTGGCTAATATGAGCTAAGCTGGAAAAAAAGTGATGACTATAGGAGAGCTTCATAATCCCTGAGGAGAAGATTATCCTTGTCAGAAATGAGGAGCTTGGCAGTTAAAGAGCGACCTGGGGAAGGGTGGTGACAAAATCAAGAGGAACGCGTTTAAGATTTAATGGAGGAAGGTTTGAGATTGAGTTAACAGGCTAGGCTGCTGTGTGTATGTGTCAGAATATGACTGAAATCAGACAACGAGGCAAAGACTGATGGTATTATGTGTAGTGTGTGTGTGTGTTATTCAACAACCTCTTTGTTAGGTGTTCAACTTCACTCTCATGATGTGCAAACAATGCCGGGTATGCGATCATTTATCTGCACACTATAAAAATGACAGTGAGTTGGTTTATTTGCATCTCTAATAACCTAAGGGAACAAATTAACTTCATTACAGTTCTGACTTCAAGCAAATTTGTCATTGAGTTGGTTTTTTTGTATTTGTAATAAGGTATTTGATTTTTTTTTTTAATTTATTTTGGTTAAAGTTTTCTACAGGCACCTACAAGACTTCAAGCAAATTAATCCTTGAAGAGATCGTGATATATTTGCACAAAGGTCTTTAATTTATTTTGAGCAAAACTTGCAGTTACAGTAATCTACAGGCACCTACAACGATTTTATGTTTTTGAAATAAGCTAATATAAGCAAATATACTCACTTAGGCTGCACTGATAAATAATACAATAAAAACAGTAATATTGCAAAATATTATATTACTATTAAAATAACTGTTTTGTATTTTAATATATTTTAAAATGTAATTTATTCCTGTTATGGCAAAGCTGAATTTTCAGAACATTGCTTTAATTATGAAGTTCTTTGACTCTTTCTGTCTTTGTCAAATGATTAATGAGTAAACGTTCAGCGCAGTGATGTATTTCAATTATATTCACTCCGTTTCTTCCCTAAATGCTAATATTTTTCATCCAGGATGAAGTCGATTTATTCAATAGCTCAAATATTAGCCAAGTCAGCATGCAAAGCAGGATCACAGAGAGGAACAACAGAATCAAGATGGGGGGCACAGGAATGAATGAATAGGGCCAATTAGAGCCCACAGACCTGGCAGATGAGAAAGAGAGAGAGGAGGTAAAAGCTACGAATGACAGCTGCCTTGATGTAAATCAGCAAAACTGATTCACAGTTACTAAAAAAACGCCTTTTGAAAACCAGCACTCTCTCTTTCACAAAACAATACAATCATTTTCATAACCAGCAATGCGTGGAATAAATCATTTCCTCATTAAGAGGCAAGTGAAAAGAAATAAAATGAAACATGCAAGTGAAAAAGAAATTCAAGGTTCTATCAAACCAGATAACATTTTAATTTAATACTTGTTTAATTGTGTGAAGCTGGTTTTGTACTGGGATGAAACCAATGTGATTCAGCTGTTCTTCAGCAAGGCACCTTTTTAAGAACAAAGGCTTGAATTTGCTTAATAAATTGGGTTTATTCAGCAGTGTTTGAAATGTTTTGTTCCAATAGTCAATGAAAGTCAAAAGTGTTTTCACTACTCCGGCATGTAGCTATTGAACACATTATATACTTAACTACTGCATATCATAAAACAGGCTTTCATTCCTTTACAACATTTCACAATCAGATACTTTTTTATTTAAACCAAATCAAACTATACAGTTCAATAACCACTCCTGAAGTACCCTGGGGTTAAGGGCATTTCTAAAAGCACAACGGTAAAATGTTTGTACAAACCCGATTCCAAAAAAGTTGGGACTCTGTACAAATTGTGAGTAAAAAAGGAATGGAATAATTTACAAATCTCATAAACTTATATATTTTTTTTTCACAATAGAATATAGATAACATATCAAATGTTGAAAGTGAGACATTTTGAAATGTCATTCCAAATATTGGCTCATTTTGGATTTCATGAGAGCTACACATTCCAAAAAAGTTGGGACAGGTAGCAATAAGAGGCCGGAAAAAGTTAAAATGTACATATAAGGAACAGCTGGAGGACCAATTTGCAACTTATTAGGTCAATTGGCAACATGATTGGGTATAAAAAGAGCCTCTCAGAGTGGCAGTGTCTCTCAGAAGTCAAGATGGGCAGAGGATCACCAATTCTCCTAATGCTGCAGCGAAAAATAGTGGAGCAATATCAGAAAGGAGTTTCTCAGAGAAAAATTGCAAAGAGTTTGAAGTTATCATCATCTACAGTGTATAATATCATCCAAAGATTCAGAGAATCTGGAACAATCTCTGTGCGTAAGGGTCAAGACCGGAAAACCATGCTGGATGCCCGTGATCTTCAGGCCCTTAGACGGCACTGCATCACATATAGGGATGCTACTGTAATGGAAATCACAACATGGGCTCAGGAATACTTCCAAAAAACATTGTCAGTGAACACAATCCACTGTGTCATTCGCCGTTGCCGGCTAAAACTCTATAGGTCAAAAAAGAAGCCATATCTAAACATGATCCAGAAGCGCAAGTGTTTTCTCTGGGCCAAGGCCCATTTAAAATGGACGATGGCAAAGTGGAAAACTGTTCTGTGGTCAGACGAATCAAAATTTGAAGTTCTTTTTGGAAAACTGGGACGCCTTGTCATCCGGACTAAAGAGGACAAGGACAACCCAAGTTGTTATCAGCGCTCAGTTCAGAAGCCTGCATCTCTGATGGTATGGGGTTGCATAAGTGCGTGTGGCATGGGCAGCTTACACATCTGGAAAGGCACCATCAATGCTGAAAGGTATATCCAAGTTCTAGAACAACATATGCTCCCATCCAGACGTCGTCACTTTCAGGGAAGACCCTGCATTTTCCAACATGACAATGCCAGACCACATACTGCATCAATTACAACATCATGGCTGGGTAGAAGAAGGATCCGGGTACTGAAATGGCCAGCCTGCAGTCCAGATCTTTCACCCATAGAAAACATTCGGCGCATCATTAAGAGGAAAATACAACAAAGAAGACCTAAGACAGTTGAGCAACTAGAAGCCTGTATTAGACAAGAATGGGACAACATTCCTATTCCTAAACTTGAGCAACTTGTCTCCTCAGTCCCCAGACGTTTGCAGACTGTTATAAAAAGAAGAGGGGATGCCACACAGTGGTAAACATGGCCTTGTCCCAACTTTTTTGAGATGTGTTGATGCCATGAAATTTACTTAATCAACTTATTTTTTCCCTTAAAATGATACATTTTCTCAGTTTAAACATTTGATATGTCATCTATGTTGTATTCTGAATAAAATATTGAAATTTGAAACTTCCACATCATTGCATTCTGTTTTTATTCACAATTTGTACAGTGTCCCAACTTTTTTGGAATCGGGTTTGTAGGTCCTTTCACATCCTTTCCAAAGGATTCAAATCAGGACTTTGCCTTGGCAACTCTTAGACTTTAAATCTGATTATTTTTAGAGATTAAGATATGATCTTGATTCTCTGCATCACCCAGTAAATAGATGGTTAAATATTCTCAGTTTTGACTATATTATGTGACACTGAGACTCATTCCATGAACAATGGAAACTATTTAGCAACAAGAACAGACAAAAGAAGAAACCCAAATACTTTTTTCACCACACTGTAACTTATTCTAGCCAAGAATCACTAGGCCTAAAGTGTCATTTTGGCAGTTTGGTTCCCTTGTACACACACAGACACACTGTCTCTCTGAGGCAGAGAGCCGGAACCCAGGTGATTTTGGTATTTTGGTTCGTTGTTTAGTTATGGTAATACAATCTGAGTTGGAGGCTGTGTGGCAACTTAACAGGAAGCAAGGGAACAGTGCTTATGGTCTGAGGACTGAAAGATCAGATAGAGCAAGGTAGAGACATGTTTTTAACCTTGAGCAAAATACTTAACCTGAATTAATTTAGCAATTTATGTGAGTTCTTCTACCAGATGCACCAGTGTGAAAATGCATGTGCAAAGTGGTTTTAATACATCCTGCTACACTCAGCATAGCAAATACCTTCAAGCAAAACTGTTGATGAGAAAACTATTTATAAAACTAAGGCAGTTTAGCACACAAAGCCTCTCACTGTGTTCCCAAAACATAGACCTATCAAAAAAACTGTCATAACACAACATGATGCACCTGCTTTCAGATGGAGCGGCTTTTAATACACAGAGCCGTAGATCACTGACAAGCTATGCAATATCGCATTCATTATCGCAGGCGATTTGATCTGCAATAATGAACACGATATTGCCTAATTGTCAGTGATCTAGTAAATGCCGCTCAATCTGAAAGCAGGTGATGGAGATTTACTACTAATCACGGAACCGGCTTTACTGACGAGATGCACATGACAATCGAATGCAATTAATTGCACAGCCCTATTTGAGACTTGTGAGACTTTAATTAATGTAGTTACACTTGTCGTTTATATGACAACATGAAAAGAATAGGAAGTAAGTAGAATTGTAAAGAGCAATCGGACCCAGTATTGGTATTGTTAAATAAAATTTAAATAAATGAATAAAATAAAGCTGAAATAAAATCAAATATTAATAAAAAGGGAATTGCTGCTTTGGGAACTAACTGAAATAAGTTTATGCTAAAGTACTAACGTGACTAAAACTGAAACTGAAAAATCGATTTAAGCTAGAGAGAAACATAAAAACTAATGTGCAAAAGTGCAGGAAAAAATCACTAGATCAGACTAAAATACAAATTCAAACTGAAAATACACAAAATCTAATTCAAAATATTAACACATACTATAATTGTATATAATACTAAAATAACAACTGTCAAAATCAGAATCAATAGATTACAATTCCCGATAGATCTGGGGCCTCATTTATAAGTTCTTAAATTTGATCTAAGATAATTTCTGAAATTTTCATGTGCAATTCAGTTTAAACAAACTTACACACAAAAAAATGTGCGTACACCTCTTTTCCAGATGTGCGATTTATAAATCACAAATTATTATTATTATTATTGCAGCTTGGATGTTCAAATACTTGCAGTACTTTGCCACAAGGAAAAGTGTGTACGCCTGCTTAGAGCCTGACGTGGCAGCAAGTACTTTTCCACATCAAAGACTGTTTTTGTAAATATGAACATTGCAGTGGATTTTAGCGTATGCATACTCTAAGATCACATCTGAGCATATGCACGCTTTATAAATGACGCCCCTGATTACATAAAATCTCAAATTTGCCATCAGTCTGGTATCATTTGTTGTCATAATTCAAGTTTCTAAATTATAAATTTACAACTGAATTCAGGAACTGATATGGATAAAAAAAAGATATATATATATATATAAATAATTCCCTTAAGAATACAGTCATAATTATAAAATTCAATATTGAGTATTTAGATTGATTATAATGCATCAATGCATTATTACACCCCTAAAATAATAATAATAATTCAGTGAAAATTATAGTATTTATAAGGTTTTATTAATCTTCTAATTATTTATTAATGTTTATTTGTGTTGTGTTTTATTGTGTTAGTTAGCTGTATTTAATTTTATTTATAAAAAAAAAAAACATGATTTTTGAGTTATCTGTTTTTGCAAATGAAGTCTTCATTATTTCAGTGAATATTAACCAAGCATAAATTTGGATATGCAAGTTGGACTAACTTATTCAAGAAAACAAAGTGAGACAAAGTAGAAGACAACATGAAAAAAAAAACTAAAAACAAAACAATATTCTCTGAGGACTAAATTTGACCAAAAAAAAACAAAACAACAACAACAACATTTAAGCAAGTAACCAACTTAAATAAATTGCACATGTTTGGGGAAATAATTAACTTTACGGTCCAGAACTCATTAGGGTCTTTCTGAAATCAATACCAGCAGCATGGTAATTGGTGTTCCAATGAGTGCAAAGCCATTACTGAATGATGTGATGCTTTTTACTGGGGAACGGTTTTAATAAACTCACTCCACTGAATGACAGTGGCGACCATTACAACACAGCCGGGTAAAATTCCTCTTTTTGTTTTAATGAACTACTAAAGGACATAAAAACAACAAACAAGTCGGAGGCAGAAAACAAGGATTCATAATTAGCTTGAATAGCCATTGCAGACCAGATCAAGTGTGGTGGGGAGCTCCTCTTTTAACACTTCTCGGGTAATGACGAGCCTGCAAATTGAGCGCATTAGAGTTAGATGCTAATCAAAAGCATTGTGCGAGTGCTAGTTTGAGCTCAGACGGGAATCGCGCGTCAACTACTGGAACCAAGAGGCTCCGGTATTCCTCTCTGCTCTGATCGAAGATGAGTCTCCATTGCTTTTCTCTGATAGAGTCTTTCCCTTTAGAGTTTGTGCGAGGCCATATGCGAGGTCAGAGCCTCCACAGACTGCCGAGCTTCAGAGTCAAGCTGCGAGACACTTGCGTGCATCTAAGGATGACAGCTTGTCTCTTATCTTCGGTGCTGCTCTTGTGGCCCTTTTGCTCCATTACTTTATCATTCAATTTTTCCTGGCTCCTTCCCAATAACATTTCCAAAACTCGATGCCTAGTGGAGTTATCCAAATACTGCAATGTTAAGCAAAACTGCCACTTGAACTTTCTCTCGGTATATAGACAGATTAGAATCTAAATCCTTTGTTTCAGCAGCCACCCATGCACCCCGCAATTTGAGACGTGACAACCCATTTTTTACTGCGCCACGCTGCCGAAAACAGACTTTTTTCAATGCTTTTCAAAAGCTCTATGGCTTTCGTGGAAGCAGCCTGACCCAAAATAGCTGACGTGAAGAAACAACAGCCGATCCCTGGGTTAGCTAACTACCTGCGTGTAGAAACTTCCTTTGGTGTGTATGCGAAGTGCATTAGGGTATTTGTTTTGTCTGTATGCGAAGAGCACTACAGAAATTGCACCTTATTCAGTGGCACTTGTCTAAAGGTCACCTTTTCAAACAGTCAGCCATGAGGGCCGCCCCACCTCCTGGACCAATCATGCCCTCTCCCACTGGGAACAGTGGCACCATGGAGCAGCTGGTATTAGCAGGTGGCAAGCGACTGGCCCAGGTCAAGAATTTTGCTCTGAAACAGCTGTCCAACCACTTGGAAGCTGCTGCTATTCTCTGTCTTGATGTAATCTATAGGAAAATATCATTCAAGTGGATATTGGATCAGTTCTAACAAATGCAACTCTGATACAGAGTTAGACTGGTGACTAAGGATAGTTCAGCCAGAAATAAAAATTCTGTTAAATCTGTATTTCTTTTTTCTGTGTTTCTTTTTTATTTTTTTTGGAACACATGTTTTTTGGTCCATATAGTGGAAGTCACTGGTCACCAAACACTTCATTCGGTTACCAACATTGTACAAAATATATATTGTTTGTATTCCAAAGAAGAAAGAAAAGCCATGCAGGTTTGAAACAACATGACAGTAGGTGAATTATGAACATTTAAATTTTTTGGCTGACCTATCCTATAACCTAACCTATATATAAAGCATTTGAATAACAGTACTTAATTAAGTATTTACCAAATTACCAAATGCAGTATGTAAGATTATACAGACAAAATGGCAAGACTCACAATACTTTCTTATCTTATTTAATTTTCTTTTATTTCTTTATTTTATTTATTTGAATTTATTTTCATTATCTTTGTTTGTCATTGATTTAGATAGAATGACTGTCGAAGGCTGGGCAGTATACTGATTTAGTTAAAAATATTAATAAAAATATTAAATATTGGTATATATTATGATTTGATATTTTTAATGAATATTTGTATTTTTTATGCTTTGTTTTTTTAACAGAAATTTTTCATTTTTATATAACCTTTGTTTCTAACACAGACATTTTTCATTATTAGATTTAGATTTACATATTAGATTTGTTCATTATTAAATGTGGATCATTGTTATACAATTTGAAGCAGTTGTTTCTGTACTTTTGCTTATAATTAACGTACATCATCATAATAACAATAGAAAATCCAAGTTTTGTACCATTATATCAAATTCTTCTGAATCCAAATTAATATCATTCTTATGAAATATTAGAATAATTATAATATGGTTATGTAATAATAATAATACCAGATTTGTACCATTATACCAAATTCTTCTTTACTGCTAAACTCACTGCAAGTAAAGCAGCTGAGCGTATTATATCATGTTACTTTAAAAGTACTGGTACCACGATGTGAACAATTGGACTGTGAAGAATTGATCATGCCACTTTTAAAAGTCCTAAGATATTCCCACAACAGGACTGAGAAGCAAGAAGAGAGTGAGAGGAAGAGGACTGCAGAACAGATTCTGCATTCCTCCATAGGCCTCACTGCATTTTATTTTTTTGTTTTCTATTTTGATGATGAGGGGGAGAGTAATTTGCGTGTCTATGAATCTGAGAAGTGTGGGGCTCTGAGAGCTGACACTGCAACACTGCTTTTGGCACGGTAAAGGACTCCTGGATGCTTCAAGGTTGCCCTCTGATTCAGTGGCGCTAGGTTATGAAGTAGCTTGTTTCAGTGAACTGACACTAAAGGGGGAGGAGTGTGTGTGGCGTGAGAAAGAGTGTGTGCTTGGAAAGGATCCCTCACTGCTGTTGTTTATATGTCATCTAACCAGGATGGCAGAGCCAGTGACAGATTTAACCATTTTCTAACTCAGACATGCTATCAGTTTGAAAGTGCAGCTTATTTGACTTAGATAACACCACTGACAGCTTCAGACTAAAAATTACCCTACCCAATGGCTCCTAGAAATAATTTTTTGTTCTTTGAAAAATTACAAAACTGCTTGATACAAACTGTTTTTTGTATCAGAAACGCCATTGCTCATGCTCCCTAACTTTTGTGGATGAATTGTATGCTTGATTCATTGTGTTTGTTTTTTTATGTATGTGTGTGTGTGTGTGTGTGTGTGTGTGTGTGTGTGTACATAGACATTTATAACATTTCAAAAGGTTTTAATTATTATTATTATTATTATTATTATTAAAAAAAAACACTATTTGTTTTACCTTTCTATTCATCAACCAGTTGTTAGCAGCTTCTTTCAACATTTATAATGACAAGAAATGTTTCTCGAGCAAATTAGCATATTAGAATGATTTCTGAAGGATCATGTGAATTTGGAGACTGGAGTATTGGATTGTTTTATTTAGGTTTTTGTGTTACTGGAATAATTTATGTTTAACAAATATATTCAAATATAAAAGATTTAACTTAATATTATTTTAAATTATTTAACGATTTAAATTAATTTTTTAATTAATTTAAATTAAAATTATATTATTATTTATTTATTTTTGTTGATGTATTTTTGATCAAATAAATCCCTGGTGAGCCTAAGAAACATTTCAAAAAAATATTATTAAAATACTTCACATGACAATAATATTTTAAAATACCAACTTTTAAACAGTACTTTATATTTTTCATAAAAAAGCATTGAATGAATGAAACCAGGATGATTTTCATTACATTGATACAATCTTTCTTTCCACAATAGCAATGACAATTTTGTGCTGATTCTTAATGGTTCTCAAAACTATTCTGATTGTACAAAACATAATCTCTTAATTTTCCCTCTGAATTTGAGTATTCTGATTATTTAAATTATAATTTTTGAATTCTCAGTAATATTTTAATTTTCACTCTTCCTATGAGGTGTTTTTTAAGAATCAGCTAGGGGGTGGAACATATGCTGTAGCATAAAGTACAGTATTATAACAATATGCAAAGGGGAACTTAATGCATGGTTTAGTAAATTGAGTGCATATATTCTTTGTTTGCCACCGCTTAAACCACTTATTGATATGTGCTGATCTGAAAGGACGAACAGGCACATGATCTGAAGATGTGATTAACCATTGTGTCCTCACCAGGTGAAATCTGATAAGCAAGCAGGTAAATAAGCAGTCATTTAACAGATGCTTTAATCCAAAGTGACTTACTTGTTACAAAAACAATCCCTCTGGAGATTAAGCTTGTTGCTCAAGGGCACAACAGTGACTGTTGTTCCTCTGGGGGTTTGAGCCAGCAACCTTTTGATTTACTCTGAACAATCCTTATACTTTGGCACTACGCCATGCCACATGAAACTAAATCATATCAATTTTAAATGTGTATTATTGATTTAATGTGAACTATTCATCTACGGATATTCATATGTTTATTTAAAATTTATTTTGCATATCTTGAGATCACATAACCAGCAAAATGTTTTTGATTAGCTTATTTATCTTGAAGGTTACTTCCATGCATACTTTGATTTTTTGAAGGTTATTTCCAATCATAGCTAAACTATGTGCACAAAACTGAATCTCATAAAATGTTCATTTTTCCTCGTGTAGTACTACCTGTGAGGCTTCTGCAAATCAACAGAACATCAGCACAAAAACGAGCAGTAAATAAATAATTAAAGAAATAAATCAGTGAGTAATTGAAAATTAGTGGTGACACATTGATCCAGCCAGCCTGGCTGGTGTTAAGCGGGCCTGTCTGAATGAGACGGCCGCCGCTAAAAGACGGTTTAAAGCGTAATTGATTTTTGTTACCAACCAGTCAGAGTCACAATGAGCTAATAATGTGGGATGATGAAGATCACTCTCCATTCTGTGTTCATTCTCCTCAGGCTTGTTTGACAATGCAATCTAGTGTACAGGCGCACAGCGAGTGTATGGCATACGATGAGACGAGTTTCACAACAAACTTAAGAGAAACAGATTTATTACTTGAGATTTTATTGTTATCTAAGTGACAAATAACTACCTGAAATGTAGAGTTGCTTATTAATCTTAAGAATACCAATGGTTTTGGACCTTCTTGTGTAAACAAGGTGCATCCTTATTATTAGTAGTAACTCGGTTGCATGATGTGCATGAATTGCATAAAGGCTAATTATTTGATATAAATGTGAGCTTTGTCTAGAAGACTGATATGACTGATGTTTGTATGAAGTCTAAAAAAACTGCTACACATTTCTATAAGTTAAACCTTTAAATTAGCAGAATGTGACTGCACCTTTAAGATTTTTTTGTTCAAGTTAGAGATTTGCCATGGGAAATGAGGAACTGAGTATTTAAATATATTCTAAAACTCATTTTTCAAAACTTTGTGCAAACATTTGAGATCAATATTTGAGCTAACTTTTCGGTGGCAGGCTGCAGAGTTTGGGGATTTTACCTTCATGCACGGTCACGCCACAGTTGTCACACTGGATGATCTCATCCGCATCTTCGCTGTTGTCTCCCAGACACACACAGCAGATAAGGATATGCTCCATCCGCTGGGAGCTCCAGGTCTGGGGACGTTCCAATAGAGAGTCCTGAGGAAAGCAATGGATAACTTAGCAATCCAACTCTAGTTAGGGATGTTACAACAGCATCAAAATAACTGCAATGGACCAGTGTGGACAAAAAAGTAAAGCCACTCAAAAGCCAAAGAGATTTGGAAGATTAGGCAATCCTATAAACTGAAGTTCTCAGATAAGCCAATTCACAAGGATTGCTCTTTTGTATCAACAATCTGATGGCATGTGAGCCAATGACTGGATTATCTGGTTGCTTGTGCATTACTTAACACACAATAATACATTTGCATTTGAGAATTCAAGTTGATTCCACACAACTGAACTTTTGGACAAATTGAAACGTGGATAGATCAGCTATTTGATTTGATCTGCATTCAATGTGAAAAATAGGGCACACACATAGCAGTTTTCAGTAAATGATGGAGACAGATGCCTAGTTTATTAATAAATCAAATCTGAATTGCACTTTGTGAAGTTGTTTGCATTAATTGTAGGTGGAATGTATTCAAATCTTAACAATAAACATGATGTATGAGTTATGACAGTTACAGTATGAGTATTTGAACAAACAAGAATCAGAAAACCCTTGGAAGACTGCCACAAAATATCATTGATAAATACAAAGATAAAGCCCATAAAGCATGTAGAAAGTAATTAAATTGAGCATTCTCAAGAATATTGATTTTTTGTTCTGAGTACGGATGAGTTAAGTTAATAAGGTGTTGATGTTTACATACACTACTATTGAAAATTTGAATTGAAATTCAGCTTGAATAATTGAAAAGTTTGTAAAACAGTAATATTATGAAAAATGATTGCAATTTAAAATAACTGATTTCTATTTTTATAAATTTTAAAATGTAATGTATTCCTGTGATATCATAGCCATTACTCCAGTCTTCATTGTCACATGATCCTTCAGAAATCATTCTAATATGCTGATTCACTGTTTAAGAAACATTTCTTATCATTATTATCAATGTTAAAAACAGTTGCGCTGATTAATATTTTTGTAAGAACAGTGATGCATTTTTTTCTGGATTCTTTGTAAAAAAAAAATCTAAATAAATCCTTTGTAACATTATAAAGTCTTTACAGTAACTTTTAACCAATTTAATACATCTTTGCTGAATTCCTTTTTAAAAACATTTCTTATTGATGCTAAACATTTAAACAGTAGTGCAATACCAGAGGAGATTTTACCTCATTGCCCTTCCCATGTGATGTGCTGTGGCTGTCATTGGTCTCCTCCTCATCAAACGCCCCTGTGCTCTTGTCTCCTTTCTTCTTTGATTTCTTCTCTTCTTCCTCACTGTCACTACTACTGGTCTCGTTCTCATCTTCCTCATTGTCCTCTTCATCACTACCCCCATCATCCTCTTCTTCACTCCCTTCTTTCTCCTTCCCAGATGATGCCTTTCCTTTCTTTTTTCCTTGTGTGGGCCTCCAGTCATTGTCATCCTCACTGTCATAATCATCCATTTCGTTTAGCTCTTCCATTGTAGTGAAGTCCAGCATGGGGCGGTTCCGCCGTAGGTTCCATTTTTTCGGCTCTGCTGAGCTTTCCTCTGCGGTGCCAGTACCATTTGGTTCTGTATCTGAGGATTTTTCTCCTTTTTTGCGATTCTTGGAGGTTCCACCTGCTTCTTTGCTGCTGGTCTCATCGGAAAAAGACTGGTCCTTGGCTTTCTCCTCTTCTTCAGTGTCTTCATTCAATTCTTTGGCCTCTTCGTCATCTATGCCCTCTTCATCAGCTGAGCCAACAGCGTCAGAGTCGCTCTCAGAGCCCGCAGCGCTGTCCTTTGCACCGTCCTCATCACTCCCATTGCCAGTGCCCTCTGAACCTAATACACAAGTATGTGAGATTACATTAGCAGTGTCCTTTTTGTTTTTTGAGTGCAATACAACATACTTCAGATCTGGGGCAGAATTTGTTTTTTGGGGGGCCCTAAGCAAATTTGAGGTATGGGCCCCCAACACAATATGCTCTTTTACGCCTAACCCTTCTTTTGCTCTCTCTCTCTCATAGGTTATAGCTATAACTAGTTGATTTACCCCTTCACAACTTAAGTATATAATTAGTCAACCTGATGCTGTTCTAAAGCCATATTAGGCTACCTTATTTTTTCAGATCACAAAAAAAAGACTTCATAAAAATAAAAATAAAATGCTTGCACTTGTCTATTTAATGAATTGTAACTCCTTCAATCTTTTTACAAAAAGGTTTCAAATGTCATAAAAAATTATCCCATGCAACTCGTTCCATTTCCCAAGTGTTCTTAAGGCATATGGTAGGGTTTGCCGCTAAACAAATCGAAAATGTAATCTATTTATTAAGGGATATCTTCAGTCATCGTATTCATGCATTTATATGAGCTGCCTGGCAGTTCGCACCAGCGCGCCTATAGGAAAAGCACACAAGCGAGTCATTTTCAAACATCAAGACAAATAAAATCATGACACGAAGCATAATTCTTTCTTCGCTGAGGTTAATATATCCATTCTGAGACAGTCAGACAGTATTATACGGCCTATTAATAGCGCAAAGAGCACTACCTCTATAATCACAAAAAGCTTTCATTCCAGATCATACACATTTTTTTTTGTTGTTGTTTTTTTTTTTAAATATAAACATTTAAATGGTGGCTGTCATAAAAAATATATATATATATATAAATTAAACATTGAAGAACAGTAAAAGTTATAATGAATATATATGCACCTTATAATATTTAGTAAAATGCTCCTCTCTTAAATTTTTATTGTTTATATTTTATTGTTTAAATACTGCAATACAATGAACAGTATTTGAAATCTGAGACTTTGTTTCATATTAAGCACAATGCTTATTGCGATTTATTGGATGTGAAGTGCCCTTCAATGTTCCATCCATTAACTGACAACAGGCTAGACTAATCGATTCTTGGGATTTAAGAATATACAGGTATATACATACATTTGCATCTAAAAAAATTTAATATTGTGAAAAAGTACGGGATTTTTTTGTAACTTATTTCAAAAAGTGAAACTTTCATATATTCTAGATTCATTAAATGTAAAGTAAAACATTTCAAAAGTTTTTATTTTTTATTTATTTTTTTTTTTTTTGATGATGATTAGAGCTTTTTAAAAAAAAAAAAAAAAAACAATATCTATAAATATTAGAATATTTACTTTTTTGTTTCATTAAATGACCATCCCTACAGTAAAATTATGGGTATCTCTTGTTCTTTGAAACCACAATAATGGGAAATACTGCTGACTTGGCAATGGTCCAGAAGACAATCATTGACACTCTCCACAAAGAGGGTAAGTCACAGAAGGCCATTACTGAAACAGAGTGCTGTATCAAAGCATATTAAATGCAAAGTTGACTGGAAAGAAGAAATTGGGTAGGAAAAGGTGCACAAGCAAGAGGGATGACCAACAAGCTTGAGAATACTGTCAAGCAAAACTGTTTCAAACACTTGGGAGAGCTTCACAAGGAGTGGACTGAAGCTGGAGTCAGTGCATCAAGAGTCACCACGCTCAGATGTCTTCAAGAAAAGGGCTACCAAGCCACTTCTGAAACAGAAACAACGTCAGAAGCATCTTACCTGGGCTAAAAATAAAAAGAACTGGACTGTTGCTCAGTGGTCCAAAGTCCTCTTTTCAGATAAAAGTAACTTTTGCATTTCATCTGGAAATCAAGGTCTGGAGTCTGGAGGAAGACTGGAGAGGCACAGAATCCAAGCTGCTTGAAGTCCAGTGTGAAGTTTCCGAAGTCAGTGATGATTTGGGCTGCTGTGACGTCTGCTGGTGTTGGTCAATTGTGTTTGATCAAGTCCAAAGTCAATGCAGCCGTCTACCAGGAGATTTTGGAGCACTTTATGCTTTCATCTGCTGACAAGCTTTATGGAGATGCTGATTTCCTTTACCAGCAGGACTTTAGCACCTGCTCACAGTGCCAAAACCACTTCCAAGTGGTTTGCTGACAATGATATTACTGTGATTGATTGGCCAGCCAACATGCCTGACCTGAACCCCATATGCAATCTATGGGATATTTTCAAGAGAAAGATGAGAAACAGTGGCTCCAACAATACAGATGAGCTTAAGACTCAATAGTGCCTCAGCAGTGCCACAGGCTGATCGCTTCCATGCCACACCTCACTGATGCTGTCATTTGTGCTAAAGGAAACCCGACCAAGTATTGAATGCATAAATACACATACTTTAAAGAACTTGAACCTTTCTGTTTTGCAGATCCTTTTTTTTTTTTTTTTTTTTGATTGATTGATTGATTGATCGATCTTAGGAAATATTGTAATATTTTGATATACTGGATTTTTGACTTTCATGAGCTGTAAGCTCAAATATTTAAAAAAAAAAAAAATGTGAAATGTTATACTTTACATGTAATGAATCTAGAATATATAAAAGTTTCACTTTTTGAAATAAGTTAAATATATATATATATATTTTTGGAGATGCACCTAAGCTTTCCCCCTAATATTTACCCATTGACTAGCCCAGGGGTCGGGAACCTACAGCACGCGTGCCAACAGTGGCATGCAGAGGGATAATCGCTGGCACGCGAAAAACAGGGAAAACTGCATACTGACGTACATTTTGAGGTAATAACTTATCATAGTCACACAGCCTGTTAGGAGCTATAAATACTATTAAAGTGTGAGAATTAACTTGCGCTAGTCTACGGGTACGTGTGTCTAACAGCGTCTAACAGCGCTCGTCAATGTCAAAATGACTGAGATGGCCAATCAAATCAAAGTAGGCAGGGTTTACTGTTGACAGAGGCAGAGCGCAATTCGCGAAGCATCAGTTTAACGTTGAAGACGAAAAGGTTGCTGACCACTGGACTAGCCACTCAACATTACAGCTATTAATTTTAACATTTATTAGACTACTTAAATATACAGAAATTGAATAAAATTATCAAACACTAAATTTTCAGTTAAATGAATAAATCCTTAAAGCTATAAATGTTATTGATTCTCTTTTATTTCGTTCTTTGATTAACATACATCACAGCAGTTTCACTCCTGCTTTGATTTGAAATGATACAGACTGTCTGCGAGCACACACTGGTGCATTTGTGCGTCCAATTGAAGAGCACGTGCTACAAGTACAATACCTAAAAAAGAGACAGAAGCAGCAGTTGTGAGTGCGGTGGCCAACCCTAGCCCCGCCCCTGCGTTAACTGCATTAAATATTTTTTACACATTAAACTACAAAAAATGTATTGCCTACGTTAATGTGATAATTTTGATAGCACTAATAATATATATATATATATATATATATATATATATATATATATATATATATATATATATATATATATATATATATCAGGGTTTTTTCTACATTGAAAATTTTTTGGCGGCCGCCAAAGCGAATTTTTTGTCCCGCCAAAGCCTTATTTGATGTGTAATAGGGTTTTTTTGAGTGAAGCAGGCTACAGACGGAGTGACGGAGAGAACGAGCACAGCGCCCCTCCCCCGTGCGCGCACTCTCCGTCTTCAGTTCTGTCTTTGCTCTCTCCCTCGCATCAAAATCAACTGATCCTAAAGGTCGGAAGACTGAATCCATGTTTCACGTGGTGCATTCGGATAATATTTTTCCTGAATTACCGCTGGGTGTGAATTGCAGTCAAAAAAAAGTTGCCTTATCTTCTTACAACTTGTGACAAGCGTTCCGCACATGCAGCGGACATAACTTTAAATAAACGCGAAAAAAAATCTATCCAGTTATGAAGTGTGTGTGTGTGTGTGTGTGTGTGTGTGGACAAATCTTTTGCGATGTCCTAACAGCCAGGATTCCCACACAACACGTCCCCTAAAGTTCGATTCATTATAATGAAGGTTAAAGCAGTTGGTCTGCCCGTCAGTGTCTGAATCGGTGTATAACAAATCATTACTTCTTAAAAGAATATACACATCTGAAATGAGAAAGTAAGTGTGCTTACCCCATTTAGCAAGAGTGTTTAGTAAAATTTAGCCTTAATAATCCACAGTATTTATAGGCCTCTGCCAATGTGTAGTAAATTACCTATAAAATCATTTAGTTTAAAGTTAGACTGGAGTGAGATGAAACTAGATCAAAGCACAAAGCAAGCTGTTGCTAGCTAGCTGCTAATTTTATTAAATTAAATGGCAAAAAATTACACTATTACACCTTTTAACGCTACGTTTTTAATGCTACTTTTTAATTGATATGATTACACTAAAATAATTATCAGGTCTATCAAAAAAGGATTTTATCTTTCAAAACTATGAAAGCCAGTCGTGGAAAAATCACAGCTTTTTTTGCAAAGAGGGCAAGAAAGGATGACTTTGTATTTATTTTAAATTTAACATTTATTGTCAATTTCGGGCTTGTGGATCATGTGGGTACTAGGGTACTCTTTGCTCTGTGTGGATGACCATGTCGGTCAGCCACCACCGAAGACCAATTTTGACCCAGCAAAAACCCTGTATATATATATATATATATATACACACACACACATATACATACATAACCATTTTCATTTATTAAATAAATGCATGTCTAAAAACATGCAAAATATGTCAAATAAAATGTTAAAATAAGTACTATATTTATAGTAAAAATTTAAACTTCTGGCATGACTGGGTCAGCATAAAAAATGCTGTCCAACACAACCTACATTTGGTTATGTAAAGATAGATGCTACATGATGAACTGCAAATTAATCTTGAAAACGTTGATTAAATCTGAGTAAATATCAATCTGAGTGATTAATCTAATTAAATCTGAGTGTATTAACATGAAAGCTCATCCTTCCATGTAACATCAACAGAAGGCTTCATGAAATGTGATTTCCATGCATTTAGCACCACCATGAACTATGAATGTGTGGTTGGTAATTAATACATCTGTATAATTTTATACGACCTATGACAATGATATATTGTCAGATCAGAATAATTTGACACTGCATTTTATTTCTGACCAGAAATTACTTCATGCAGCAAAACTTCAAGACCCAAAGGGGTCAAAGTGTTAGAATTTCATTATCAGGTTGCAGATATGTCTACACTTTTGTTGACAGCAGCTTGATGGGATAGCTTTTCGCGTTAACCTCCAGTCTGTCATGGTGATATGGAGCCATCGCCTGTGTGACTTCAGTGTTAGTAATGCATTGCAGGAGGTCTAATCTACAGGCAGGGGAAAAACAGTGACGCACGTGGTGATGAAGGTCTCATCTCCACCTCAGCAGCTGTTTTCATGACAGGTGAGAAAACCCATGCAGGGGCCAAGTCTAAAATGGCCAGCTGCAGTAAAAATATAAGTGTAACCATCAGTTATGTTTTGACTATTTCAACTGTATGAGACTTGCCATCACTACCTGGCATTATTTTACAGATCCACAGTACCATTTTTTGACATTTTCTCAGTGTACACTTACATCAATGTACCTATGAGTTATGAGAATCTTTTTTTTTTTTTTTTTACCTGATGCATCTCCAACTTCAAAATCACTGTCATCTGAGCTGTCATAATCCAGAGCATCCAGCAATGAGTCAGCCAAAGGCTTCACCTGCCGCCGCTTCGACCCCCGATCCACTAGATAAAGAAACAACACTTCCCAGTGAGACTTTTAGACTTTTTAGAAAGAAATGTAATAGTAAAATAGCACATATGAATGCACAATGCAATTATCTAAAACAATTTTAAAAAATAACAACTGAATGATTGCAAGTACTTAGAATTAGTTGAAAATTTGTCTTTTTGCACCAAATCTATTTAACTGTCATAAAGCTGCACTGCATATATAAATATATATATAGAGAGAGAGAAACTGACATGGGTAACACAAATTATGAGTGTGATACCTTCCTACCACCATGTAAACATTATCTTCACACTTGTGGTCTCTGATTGTAAATGTATTCAGTTTTAAACGAACAACAAATAACGACAGACTGTAGCTGTGTGTTTAAAATCCCTCACTCTCACACACACACACACACACACACATTATGTTGGCTAGAAAGGCAGCACACACAGGTCTCTGATGCCCTAAGATGCTGTTACAGTAGACAGCTCACAGAGAAACGCAGTGTTTATTTTATTAAGCTGGCAACAGAAGCTTTCTGGAGATACGAGGACGCACTGTGCTATATAATCATATAAACATGAGGTGGAAAACTGTTCGTATTTCTTTGAAATATATGATATTATGTGTTTGTAGGTGAATGATGGAGAAAGGAACTTCGCATCTGTTAGCCAGTAAGCTAAAGCAGCAGTAGCCTCATGCGATCTATTAACGCTTATTTCTCTCATTTCACATCATATGTTGTAAATTCTAATGGTGATTCAGTTGCGCTATTTTTTCTCTTTCAAGATGTATAACGTAACAGCGAGGATTACTCACTTTATGGGATTTTCGCGTTTGGATAGTTTGCACAAAGGTACAACGAACGCCTCTTCAACTCATGTTCTGCGTAGTACGTCTACGGTATTGTGTATCACGTGTACACATTGTCCTGACGTTGAGCTCACAAAGTAGGAGTTGGAAGCCATAGCAACCGCGGCTTCAGTTAGATCAGCGACATTATCTTCTTGTTTACATTTTGCGTCGTAGTTTTAAAACTATAGGCTATTTCACTTATTTATTTCATTATTTGTAATAATAAAAAATAAACAATATTAGTCCATAATCGATAACGAGGCTTCCAAAAGTCCATCCCCTGTTATCCTCTCGCATCATAATCCACTAATATATTGTTTAGAACTGTTTGAACAGTTTGCTTGTAAATGGTGTTTACTTATATATTATTGTGATGTTTTATCAGCTGTTTGGATTTTGATTCTGACGGCACCCATTCACTTCAGAGGATCCATTGGTGAGCAAGTGATGTATTCTTTTCTGATGGAGAAACAACCTCCTCTACATCTTAGATGTGTGAGTAAATTTTCTGCAAATTTTAATTTTTGGGTGAACTATTATTTCAATCACTGTGATTGATATACTGTAGAGTCATAGACTGAAAATTGATGTACCACAAAATGATGTAAATAGATTATCATTTCTCTCTATTAGACGGTTTCCTCTCTTTTATTGTTGTGATACAAATCTGAATGCTATTTCATGGGCTTGCTGTGAATTTAACTTACTTGACACTGCTTAGTTTATTTGATTGACAAACGTTACACTGGTATATTTAAATATTTTCATAGGGTCACTCTAGTTCTCAATATGATGAGTCTTTACTTCGTAACTATGGTTGAGTCTGTCTTGTAGTTCAAATAATATATTTAATAATTAATTTCACTACCTTTTTTTTCTAAAAAGTTGTTAGAAAAGAAAATTAACTAAATTTAATTTACATTTAAGGACACATTCAAGGTTGAAACAAATCTTGAAACTATACGTTGAATAACAAGAACAATATTATAAGACTGGAAATGACTGTTTTTGGCTTGTTTTGAGAGTGAGGCTTGTTTCTGTCGTCCTCTGTTGACTTTGCCATTTTAGCAAACAGGAGACGATTAAAATAAATGAGCCTAGATTGATCCTGATACACAGCTAGGAGAAGACTGATGGGGAAAGGCACGCGCAAAGGATGATTACGACTGTCCTTGCCCGATGACAAATGGTACTGTTTTGTGCTGGAAAGCCACAGTTTTTTATCCCTTGGCATCAAAACACTTTTCGGATATCATCATAAGCATCATCGTCATCATCACTGTCACCATTCTATTGCCAGCATTTTCCGTTGTAGATGACGTGTGATATTGCCAAAGAATGAATTTAATGTTTCATATTAGCCAAGCAGAATATGATTGGAGCACATATCTGTCAGCAAGTGCTATTTATATGTTTATTTGTATTTGTATTTTTTATTAATAATACATTATTCTGCATCTATGGTGCAGTTTATGAATTACTGTATATTGCATTATTAATGCTTAATATATTATAATATACAGTATTAATCAAAACTGACAGTAAGACATTTGCATTGTCACAAAAAAATACAATAAAATAAATACTGTTCTTCTGAACTTTCTATTCATAAAGAAAATAAAAAAAAATCTGAAAATGGTTTCCACAAAAATATTAAGCAGTGTTTAACATTGATAATAATCAGAAATGTTTTTCAAGCACGAACTCAGCATACTAAAATTGATTTCTGAAGGATCATGTGACACTGAAGACTGGAGAAATGACTGCTGAAAATAACATTTTAAAATATCCTAAAACAGAAAACAACTTTTTCGAATTATAAAAATATTTCACATACTCTACATAATAAATCCCAGACTTGCCCAACTAACAAAAAATATTTTCTAAGAACTTATTATTCTAATATTAAATTCTCATTAAGTAATGAGAACGTTGTTTTGGAAAGTTCTCTAAATGTTCAAAACGTAAATGTAAAAAAAAAAAAAAAAAAAAAGAAAATCTTGGATCTGTTAGAGTTAAAAACAACATTAAAGGGAACATTCCATTTGATTATTTTGCAAAGATTATTGAAATGTTACTTCTGTATGTCCTCTGAACTATAGTAAGTGTTAACATTTAAAAATAAAATGTTCCATAAACTAACATTTTGAGAATGTTACTAAAGACCAGATAACTTGAATGTATGTTCTATTCATGTAACCTTTGTGCTTATATAAATTTACATTTATGCTTATAATTCAATACAATTCAATTCAATTTATAATGCTACCTTATAATGTTCTGTTAGCTGGTGGGAACTAGATAGACATTTTCAGATTACAAATAAAGAAATTAAACAGAAAAAAAAACCTTCACGACTATGTTAAGTTTGCATACAGCATTATTCAGTATCTAGTGATGGACCGAGATGCCGTAAATGGAGAAACCCACAGAGGAGTCGCATGAAGATCTTGAGAAACTATCTTGCTGCAGATATCTGTCAGCTTGATGAGGCAAAAGACAGAAGCAATTACACTAAGAACAAGAATGACACAAGGTTTAGGAAATCAAAACATTACTATAAAGACGTAAGCTGTGCCACGGCAGCTTTAAAACCTCATTTGAAGAGGAGTAATTGCATGGGCTATTATTTATGAACCCTTAAGATGTATGTTATGGAATGCTTGCATTGATCGACTGCCTCTGCCAGTTTAATGTTTTGCATTTAAATTGAAATATTTATCCATTCATATGGTGTAAATCATACCACGTTGGCCACCGTTTATCTTTGCTGAGGTGCCCATTGCTTTTCTTCACGAGCTCTTTCACTGGAGCGTGTGGCTGAAATTGAGTGAATTTGATTACAAACACATTGCTCCTGTGTGGAGATGTTATCTCTGTGTTGTTACCTCCATGTGCAGGGCTGCGCTAATTTAATCGTCATTTTAGATATGATTATTTACTCCTTTGGAAAGAGACAATCTTTACCAATGCACAATCCTTTATTCAATTGGAAACTGAAATGCTTGAAATTAATTGGCAAAGAGAAGTTAAGAAATATTCTTATGAAAGCTGTTGAAATGATTAGCGTGGAGCTCATCCGAGCAAAACAAAGCCATTAGAGGAATAGATCACCCGAAAATGAAAATTCTGTCATCATTTACTCACCCTTTGTTCCTCAGACTGAGCTACCGTGTGGCTTCAGAAGACGTGGAAAATGGTGCATGAATCATAAGGTACTTTTCTCATTTTTTGGAGCTTGAAAGCCTCTGGTTCTCATTGACTTTCACTGTATGGATGAGAGCAGCTCATACATTCTGGTAAACTTCTGCTCTGGCATTTGACAGAAGAAAAATGCATTAATTAACTGCAGGATCTCTTTACACTTATGTTGCAGAATCATGATTATATTCATGCTGTTTTACAATCACCTTCACATTACTACAAAGAATAACTGATATGCTTGGCAGTATATAAAGAGCTTATTAAGGAGTACAGGTCTCATTCAGAAAAGCTTCTGTTCTTCATTTAAGAAAAAGAGCTGTTGAATAAAGGGGGTGAAATTTGTGCTCTTGAACTTCCCTTCTTTAATTGTTCTAATAAATACTTGGAAAACAAAAGTACAGTGTTTTCAAATAGGGATTGTTCCAATATACTGTACATATAAAGTGGCATTAAGAACAAAATGTGTTAGCATAATGCATTTTTTTGTATAAAATACCATTGACAAAATACATATGCATCTGTATGCACTCTCATATATGAACAGTCCGTAACTTGACTGATTTACAGCAGGTATCACAACTACATTAACTGATTTATAAGTGTTTACAATCCACTAAAAAGAACCAACTCATAGGAGTCATTCGTTCAGGAATCAGACTTCACTGTTTGCGCTGCACGTTTTGATTCACTAAAAAGAACTTACTGATACGCTCAGGAAACGGACTTACAGTAACTGTTCATGCATAGGGCCTCACTAGACCCTTTACTGAAATAGAGAAATATTCTTAATCTTATTATGGAGATTACTGTATACCAAACTGATCATTTTCCCTGATGATACTGCAGCAATCATGGCATGCCTGTTTTCTATCAGCTGTTTAGATTCAGAACTTGTGATTGGAAAAGTGTTTACAAAAAGGTTTGAAATGCTTTGCAATTCAGTTTGATTAATGTGGAGAGTACACTGAATCATTTGACACGCACTGAATCAGTTGCAATGGTTTCTCACACCTTAGAGATACTTTATGAGACAGAAAACAGAAAGTCCCTGGATGAAGTAGTTTTTGTCTACAGTATGAAACAATACACAGATGTGTTCTATTAATATGCATTAGTGACAAAACTGCTCTTTATTGCACCATTCATTTTGTAAACAAGCAACACACTCTGTTCTCCAGTTAAAGACCATTTATATCCATATATCTAAAACAGTATCATGAAAGAGTATCAAAATATGGGTGCACTTTTGATGGGGTGGGGGGCCTGTGCACAGGTACTTATGAAAGGCTAGAAATTCTCCTGGTTCGCACTGTATATTTTTGATTCACTACAAAGAACCACCTTACAGGAGTTATTCATTTGGAAATTGGACTTCACTGGTCGCACTGTATGTCGCACTTTTGAGTCACTAAAAAAGGGTTTATAGGAATCATTCACGAGTGGCGCTGGGTGCTTAGTGCTGAACAGTTCAGGGAACAGTCTGAGAATGTTTTTCATGCTATAACCAAAGAAACTGAAAGTCATGAATATCATTTTTTAAAAGAAAAATTAGAACCGGTTCTGAACAAGATTCTGAACAATAACAGTTCCCTGCTTAAAGCCCTAATGATGTGTAGGTCTGATGATTGAGGAAGCTATTTGAATTTGACATTTGAAACAAAAACATATTTTGGTACTTATTTTGTCTGTACCTAAATGAGCAAAACTGTATTGCATATTCCTTCAGTCGCTGGACCTAATGACTCCCATGCGATGGTGCTAATTTTCAGGCCTCCTTTATCTTACACCTTCTGCTAATTGGTAGTCAGCTTAATGTGACTGCTTTTGCAACTGCTAGCAGTTACTTCAAAGTTAAACTCCTTTTTCATGTGGGTTCAGTTATTGTCCAAAAAGAAGAGTGGGAAACATTCCTCGGGGCATGGCATAATATTTGACTTTCAGGCCATGCTAGTTTTGATGAGGTTAATAGCGTAGGTCTCGCTGGCCATGCACAGATGAAAGGATGACCACACGTCCATGTAACATATTTTGTTACTTTGAGGCGGTGTTATTTTTTTTGACTGTTGATTTCTTAGGAGTCTGCCTAACATTTCCACATGAGGAGATATTCAGCTTTAATCAACTGCCTCTCCTGCCTATTTCACTCCGCTATTCTTTGAATTAGATACACTGTTTCCTCTTTGAAGTTAAATTTGTATTTCATTTTTGTATCCTCAATGATCATTTCCATTTTTTTTTCTTCCCAATTGTAAAAATTCAAAACACTCATACTCTGTATGGAAGTTTTGATTGAATTTGATGATTCATATCTAAGGTAGCAACCATTCACCATGTTGGGTGTCTCTTGACAAAATTAAGAAAACATCCTGACATTCTTACTTCTTATTGACTATATATATAGACCATAATCAACCCGTTCCCATTTTATCTTTAACAGTTGTATCCTGGAACCATATTGTCCCTGGCTGACCTCACTCTGCCCTGGCTGGATCAAAGGAACAAATCCAATGTTATTAACCAAAAAGGCTTAACTTTTCCACATTATTCCATTATATTCAATTAGTATCATCCCTTCATTATTTCTAAGAATTGTTTTTTTATTTTTATTTTGTTTTTTTCATTCATTATAATTAGGTGTGGGGTTTTCAATTTTTTTGTTGTCTGAGATTTTAATGTTAATATTTCAATAAGTAACTTGCACATTTGCATGTTCACGGTTCTCTGATGTCAAGTCAAGTAAACATTATTTATTATATAGCACTTTTTACAATGCAGATTGTGTCAGTTAATGGCCACACGACATGCAAGTAAACAGGTTTTTATATCCACTACCAGTCAAAAAATTTTATTAAAAAGTTCTTTTTTTTAAAGATTTTTAATGTTTTTTAAAAAATTATCTTATGCTCACCAAGCCTGCATTTATTTGATCCAAAATACAGCAAAAGCAGTAATATTGTGAAATAGCTTTTACCATTTAAAATAACTGCTTTGTATTTGAATATATTTTAAAATGTAATTTATTCTTGTGATCAAAGGTACAAGGTACAGGTCTTCATTGTCACATGATTCTTCAGAAATCATTCTAATATGCTGATTTGGTGTCCAAGAAACATTTATCATCATCATCATCATCATCATCAATATTTATTGAGTTTTTTTTTTTTTTTTTTTTTTCAGGATTCTTTGATGAATAGAAGATCCAAAGATCAGCATTTATCTGAAATAAAAAGCTTTTGTTACATTATATATATAATTAAAAAATAATACTCTTATTTAGCAAGGACACTTTAAATTGATCAAATGTGATGATAAAGAAATTTATGATGTTACAAAAGATTTCTATAATATATCAGATAAATGCTGTTTTTCTGAACTTTCTATTCATCAAAGAAACCTGAAAAAATTCTACTCAGTTGTTTCCAACATAATAATAATAATTATTATTTTTTATTTTATTTTATTTATTTTTTTTGAGCAGCAAATCAGAATATCAGAATGATTTCTGAAGGATTGTGTGAGTGGAGTAATGATGCTCAAAATTCATCAAGTAATTGTTCAGTCCAATTAGTTTGTTTTAATGTTACATTTGATTTAAATTTTTAGGTTTTCATTAAAAATCCCTCAGAAGACTGAAGCTGAGATCTGCTCTAAGACACAAGGCCACAAATGTAATCATCCCATCATGCCCTTCCATACATTAGCCTACAACCTTCCTACTTTGTATGCTTTGATGTTTCAGTCATATTCAGCCAGCGTGGCCACTTGGATGATCAACAGAAAGACTGCAAAGCATATGTCTGACAACTTTCAATTTCCCTTAAAAATGCGTGACTATTTATAAAAGTTCTGGCCACTCTCTCCTTGGTGCAGTAGACAGAGCTTCCATTTCCCTGATGGATTGGCTGTCATATTCCGACAGTGCAGTGCTTCTTTTAGTTTATAGACGTCTCTGTGCTCCTGACTCCACAGTGTGCACTGTCGTTTTTCTCCCTTATCGTCCTGCTGCTTTGCTCGGCTCCTAGTCATAAACACAAACAAGCAACTAGGGAGGAATATCATTACATATTTTTACAGCTCTGAAACATTCTCTTTAATGTTAGTTACTAACTAAGCAGCACAAAAGGAATCGCTATTCCCTGATTATATCTCACTTAATTCACCATTAGATTGTTTGGAAGAAACTTAAAGGGATAGTTCACCCAAAAATAAAAATTCTGTCATTAATTACTCTCCCACTTGTCGTTCCAAACCTGTAAGACCTTCGTTCACATTCGGAACACAACTTAAGATATTTTTAATGCATTACGAGAGCTCTCTGACCCTCCCATAGACAACAAAGGTCCTTACACGATTAAGGTTCCGAAACGTAGAAAGGAGATTGTTAAAATATTCCATGTGACATCAGTGGTTCAACCATAATTTTACAAAAATAATGACTTTGTTCAACAATTCGTCTCTGCCGCTTCACCCTATAGAACCATTTTGGAGAGTATCACAAACGTAAACAATGTATGCAATGTATGTACGTGAATATGTTGTTTACATTCAGATCAAAGCATAAACAGTTTATCCACATACGGTGCTGCTGACACAGAACAGCATATGTTGTTTATGAAAATTCTGCTATTATTTACTTAAATTATTTTCATTCTTTGTGAATTGTGATACACGAAAAAAATTTAATTAATTAATTAATTAAATCCTTGTCACTCTTCTTAATGCAATAAGAGAAAATTAGGGGCTGTAAACCTCCAAAATTACAAAAAAATCATGCCACAAAATAGCATAAGTAGACGTTCACACAGAACACATCCTTGCATTCCACTGCGCTGCTTTTTCCATCGTTTTTCTATTTGAACACATGCTAGATGGATGGCTTTGACCGTTGTTTAGAACTCAAGTAAAAATAAGTTGAACTTCTAAATGCTGTGTTTTGTTTTTTCTATTCTATTTTTGTCATGCTCTACGTTTCATGTTTTCAAATGCAAAAACGTGTTGTGTGTGTGAACAGCCCCTAAAAGTGGTCCAAATGACTTCAAATTCACAATATTTGCTTTAAGTGATAAACAATGTGAAATTTAATCATTCACTAAAAATGTTGATGCCCAATAGCTTTTTCCTGAGAATTCATGTAGCGATGCAAGTATTTCTGCTTTGTGAACAATTTATTCTTTTTCAATTGATTCAGTTCATAAAACAGGTTCAGTTCACTTCGGTTCTGTTCTGGTTCTCAGGTTCAACTCACTGACTCAGTATTTTGGTTGCAACCAGTACATAAGTCAGAATTTATCACTTTGTGTTCCATAGAAGAAAGACTGAAACATGAGGGTGAGTTGATGATTTGGGTCATTTTTAGGTGAATTACCCCTTAAAATGGTTGATTGTTTTGTGGGTCGGGTGGTGGGTTCACTTGCTTTTATGTGTTATATGATGTTATACACATGTGTAGGTGATATGTTGAATGATTGTGCATGTTTGGCTCCTGTAAGCATGTGTTAGTCTGTTATCTGTTTATTTAAGTTTATCTACAGTGTGTTTGTGCAGTAAATTACTCCACTCATGTGTCCATGTGTATGCTCACGCATGTGACCTAGTGGACATTGTCTTCCTGGTAAATCTGGTCCCTCCTGCAGGCCTGTATGTGAGCGTGGGCTTATCAGCGTCGACCAGAGTCTCCCACATTCCCAACCACCTCCATTGCCTGAGAGGAAAATAAATTGCACCCATGCAGTTAATAAGAATGAGAAATATTGTGTGAGACTCACAGAACCATTACAAAGAGTGAGAGAGGGAGAAAGAGAGAGAGAGAGAGAGACAGAGAGAGAGAGAGATGTTTTGAAATGTCTGAGATAAACCTAAGTGTCACAAACATTGTTTTTGGTCCATGAAACGAAACATCTCCCCATGCCTTCATTTTCTTCTATGGTTGGTCATAATGAACAACTAGATGCAGTTTCTCTGGCACCAACAAACCACCAAACTACACATGCACATACACTAACCTAGCTCCCCCTCCACCTACCGAAACAAACACTTATTTCCATCACATTATGCCGGAAGTGTCACGGTTGCATATTGAATTCCCTTCACCGGTGTGGCTGTGTCTATGACAGGTAATTACATATTGAATGCTCTTTTTGTTCATTTGTTTCCTGGAGAGGGAAATCCATCTCTTGCATGGTGAGACTGTGTCAAGAAATGTCTTTTTTTTTTTTTCAGTTTCAAACGTTATACATGTGCTATCAGAGCCAAGTAGAGCTGGAACCACTATTCACTGATTTATAGTGAAATTGCATGAAATTACCATAGTTATTTTATTTGCGATTTCAATGCTCTACATTATGCATAGTGCAAAATGGTCTAAAATGGGCCATAAACAGCCATAGCACAAATGTTGAAATTCAGATTAGTCCTCTTTGTTTGTTTGTTTTGATGTATGTATCTGTTGTATTTTATTTGGTTATAAATATGTATATCCCCATTATTCCCCATAGGCAATGATTTTACCACATTGTTCTGTTCAAAGATTCATAAGATTCAGACTGCATTTTTGTCTAATCATATCTGTTTTACTAATAATACTAGGATAACTTTACCTAAGAGAACTATAGGAAGCACTAAATAATGTTAAATCTTTCATTTTCTGGCTTTGATTCTACACAAATGAAGTATCAGAACTACTTTGGCAGCTCTAAATGGTAAATTAGGAATACCACAATCACAACTCAGTATGGAATGATAATGCATGAAATAAGACCAATCACAATTCTGTATGCAGATGACAATCATAATTGATTTAAATGATGTACTTCAGAATTAAAATAAATAGTATATATATGTGTATGTATTTGTGTTGCACCTGCATGTATCTAAATGTGTGAGTGTGTGCTGTACTTCTGCCAGAGGATTCAGCAGAACGATGCATTGCTTCAGTGTGTTGGATTAGGGATGGTTCTGCTTCCGTTTGGCTGGTGTGTGACAGCCCAGCAGGCACACACTGCATTCCCCTTACAGAAGACACTGCAGACTGCCTGAACTGCTGGCTGCGCTGCTGTCTGTCTGCTGGAGAGCTAAAGTGTGTGTTTTCAATTTGATGCATGAACATCTCCTTTTACACACACCTGCCAATGATGTTGTTAGTATGCATTACTTACAGCACTGAACAATAATTCGATTTTTTTTATAAATAGGTTGATTTGCGTTAAATTTAAATATCATAGTAATAATAAATTTGGCACAATTAAGTAAGTAAATTCATGTAGTTATTTAATATTACTCTGTACTTACATGTATACTGTAATTACACTGTAACAAGGACACTGTAATACAAAAAGCGTAACCAAAATAGATTTTCCTCTATATAATGACACTATATTTCTATACAAAATGGTCTATTAGTATTTTTCAAAGATTCTTCAATGAAAACTTTTTGTTTTTATTGTAGATGTTAAATCTCAGATTTTCAATATGACTGTAATTTATAGGCCTACATACAATGTTGTCAAAGCATTCATCATTTCTTATACTACACTGCTATAATAAATTCAGAGCACATGTTCTCCTGCAGTTTTCCTCAAAACCTGATTCATTTACACATGCCAGTCCATTATGTACCTGTTTCACTCCAATACATTTCATACGCCCCACATTTGATCTATACTTCACAGGGAAAAATATTCGCGAACGATCACTCACATCATTCGAATTGCCCTGCATCCATCACAGTCCCTCAGATCGCTGTTTGGCTTAAAGTGTGCTGTGAAATACTCATATTCATTTCCTCCTGATTATGTCAAGCTGATGGCAGTGATTACCCTCCCTTACACACACACACACTCATGCTAGTGCTGCTCATTGCACAGAACATCATAAACAATTTACACGTCATTAGCTTTGTTTTGATCATATTTGTTTGACAAAGTGTCTAGCTGCGTGGCAGGCAGGCCTGTTATTTGCCATATCAAGAGGAAGAGCACAGGGAAAACAGTCTGTTGGGGTACGAGGCATTGGTTTGTGTGATTAATTAGCATGCATCTGTCTGCTTAAAATTCATATAGGCTCTGTGCGTTCTGAGTGGTGTTTACATTTTTAGAATTGGAGTGGATGTGTGAGTCTGTGTGTTTGTGTTAGTGTCTGTCATGTCAAATGTCCAATACAAAAAGTATTAAACCATGTTCATTTTGTTTATACATGTATTTCAGTGTGTGCGAGTGTGTGTGTCTATGAGTTATTATGTGCATACTGTGTTCAGAGGAAGTGAAAATGTTGCCAGTTCTGTCAAATTTGAGGCTTACAAATTGCCTGCAGAGGGCACTGTACATTAGAGCAAAGACATGGAGACTGCTGCCATCAAAAAACAAATTCATAAGAATAGTCCAGCCAAAGCTCTGATATGTAACTGTAGCTCCTTTAACCAAAGCTAACAATAAAAATGGGAATGTATCAGACAATGCTCACATTAAAGTTGATGTATGTAATTTTGTGGATGTTGAATATTTTCTTTTCCCAGCTTAGAGACAACTTTAAGTAAGCCAGTAGTACATTGTGTTTTTTTTCTCTCTCCAATGGGCCAAGGTTTAGCTGGTTAGTATGGCCCAGCTAGCCTCTTATGGTTGACTAGCAACACCATTCAAAATGCATGCAACTGTCATTGAGGTTTGGTTGGCTGCTAAATTATTTATTCATGTATTTGTGATTGATTTGGAGTTATGTTGATATGCTTAATTGTGTAATGTTTTATACAATTAAGTAGTCATGTGAGTAGCATATTTGCACTGACAAATGTGCAGCGTAGTGCCCTAGAATGTAAAAAAAAATATATATATAAAAAAAAAGAAATGTGCAACTATATGGTAACAAAATAAAATATAAAATAAAATGATGTATTACTCTGTCAAATATGATTAAATCTGTTAACTAAAACAATTTATTATCTAGCATTATCTGCTATTATCTCAACCGATGGTGTTGTTGGTGGTTTTTTTTTTTTTTTTTTAAATAATAGAGGGCAGTGTTTGGGAAACCTGTGTGAAACCAGTCATTGTTTTTTCACTTCTGCTCGGTGGTGCCTGCAGAACAAAAAGGTCTCACCTTTAATATCAACAGAAGACATTCTGGTGCGTTAGCCACTTTTTGGAAGCACGTTTATATCTTCTTTTATAAAAAGCATGTTATTTGGTATGCCAACTAGTAACTTGACAAAGCATCTTTGAAATGTGGTGCTCATGGGACCAAAAAAATAAATAAAAATGATATGATATGATATGATGATATTCACAGCATTAAAACTAATTGGCAGCCAATGAGCTTGCTGCTCTACATTTAAATGGCTGTTTAGCATTCACTAGAGCAGTTTATATATATGTGCTACTTGTGCAGCAGCAGTCTTAACTACACACAGCACTTTATCAACGTGTATACTTGCTTTGCAGCAGCAAACAACGACAGCAATAACCAACAGCAGCAGCAGCAGCAGCGTAGCAGATTTATTCTGCCAAGGCCAAATCCATTAACATTCCATATCCATTACCATGCTAAAATCTTCACAGAGTTGTCATAATGAAAATGTATGTACTATTTTGTAAAAAAAAAAAAAAAAAAAAAAAAAAATATTAACTATAACAAAACCATTAAAATTTGTATCTGTTAACTGAAACAAATCTGAAATAAAATAAAATATCTAATCTAAAAAATTTTTGTCCTTTTTCCTGAATTGTAAATATTTGTACATATTGGTTATTTCTTTATATGGATTATTTTCATTTTGTACATTAAATCACTTTCGTTGGCAGTTAGTTGTCCTTGCATTGTTTCTTGCCTCCTCCACCATTTTCAAATTTGCCACACAATTTGAATGTTACTCCTTCTTCCTCTAGACCAGGGGTCTGCAACTTTTAATGTCAAAAGAGCCATTTTGGCCCCTTTCCCACTGAATAAAGTTCACGTGGAGCCACAAGATATTTGAACCCCAAATAAAGATAACACGGCTTATAGCTATAGTGTTATATTCAGTTATGTTACAGGGCAGGGGAGTAGCAATCATTTCAGAAGTGAGTGGGACAGAAATGTCAAATGCAATAATAATAATAATAATAATAATAATAATAGGCCTAATCTATTTATTTATGTATGTCTAATTAACAGGAAAAAAAAAATATCTTATCTCTTACTTTTACTTTGCTAAGAAATAGAATACACTGCTGGACAATGACCAATCATTTGTCTTCTATTTTTGATATACATTTTACTAATGACAATTATATGGTCATGATTGTATAATCAGTATAATAGTTTATATACTACAAACACTTTTTCCATTTTTATCACAGAATAAGGCAGAAAATATATTGTATAGCTCCTTTACTGTAATTAATGCTATATCAGTTACCACTGTATCACTCATATAAAAGACTTGAAAAACATACATAAACCATATATTGTCTCAATCGTTTTTTTGTCTTCACATTTCATCAGTTAGGGTTCATGCTTGTTATTCAGCTTAGCTACAGCGATAGCAGGATGCCTTTGTCCATATTAGGGATTTCCTGGCATCAAAAGTTACTTCTATCATATGAGTCCGTTTTAGACTTTGTACTAGAGCGCCCTCGGGCTTTGAGTATGAATTAAACATACAGTGCATGAGAGTGTTCAGCGCTCTGTGATGTTCACATCGTTTTGGATAAGAATAAAACGTATCCAAAATGATGTGTCTATATTTATTCACATTGGCCCTTGAAAACCTCTACATGAACACACTTGTGCTAGAAAAAGTGCATGGGAAGAGTTTGAAGTGCATGGAAGTGCATTCTAAAATAATGGTCGCCTAAAAAACTCACGCCAGGGGCTCAGCTAGAATATTTTAAACTCAAGTGTGAAAGGGTTAACATAGCAACAATGGCTCAACCAACAGACAGGAGAGTTACTGGGAAACCTGTGTGATAACAGTTATTTTTATCTGCACTTCTGCTGCAGAACAAAATTTCACAACTTTGGTATCAAGAGAATATGAAGACATCTTTATAAAAAGCATGTTATTCCAGCATCTGGTATGAAAATTAAGATGCTTGTTAGTTATACCTTGAAAAAGCAAAACAGAAGTTTGCAGGGAAACTGGGTAAATACAGATATTGGTAGTAAACCTTTCTGAAGCCTGTACTTAAGCTCTTCTGCTGGCATCCACCACCCCAATCAGGTAGCTGGCAGAGAGCTTAAAGCTGCACATTGTCAGACTGAAGGCGGTTTGGGAGTCTTTGTGCTGTGTTTGTGTTGACAGCGGGTCTCCAAGTGACTGTTCCCAGAGTGTGAATCCGCAGGCTGGCACTTACACAAAGCTAGTCCTGGATGAAAGTCTGAGCTTGCATTCTGGACCTGGCTTTCCAGCCAAACAACCCCCAATACAGACTCGCCATTATTAAAAAACTAATAATAATAATAATAATAAAAAATTGGGTGGAACAGTTGTTATCACGTGTCTTGATGTCATACGTACATCACTTGTCTATTCAATGTACTGTATGCGTTTTTATCAGGAAGATGGCATTTTTTTCTTCTGTAATACATCACTTCTGCAACATTTATGATAAATACAGTGCACCCTATTCTTTAAGGTGTTTATTTGTTTAATAAATATGTTATTGAAAGTTTATTTGTATATTTCTTCAATTTTTTTTAGTTGTTTTTTAGGTGTATGTTGAAAATGCCGTCCTTATTTACTGACCCTCATGTTGTTTTGAACCTGTATGAACCTGTATGCATTTATTTTCTCAGTGGAACACAAAAGGAGATGTTTTGAAGAATGTTCTTGTCACAATAAATGGGAAATAAAGATTCCAAGCTTTAACAAAGATGCAGGATCACAATAAAAGTGATTCATACAACACATGCACTGTATTTCTTTGTTATTTCTTCTCGCCTGAAGTAGTATACTGGCTTTATATAAGTAATAGACCAAATTTGGTCACACTAATGGTTCTGAAATTACATGTTTGAGGCATTAAAATACATGCTGTTCCGATAGTATAGCCACAAGATGAACAATATTACTTACTAACCTTTTCTGTGTAAGCTTATGATTAATTTTACATGACAATGATCATCAAAATCCCGAAATAACCAAAATCATGATTACAACAGTTTTACAACTTAAATAACAAACACATTTTAACAGAAGAATTAAATTGATTTGATTTGCTTTTATGATTTTGTTTATTTGATTTACTGGCATTATTTGTTTTATTTTTTTTTTTTTTTTTTAAGAAAATTTGGGACAAGTCTAAATTCTCCTTTGTGGTAATCAACATTGTGCCACAAATGCTGTTGATTGAGCTTAACTTGTATTGATTGTATTTGGTATATTCCTTTAATTTAATTGCATATTGTATGAACCTAAAGGCATTAATAGACCTACAACAACCAACAGCCCATCACACACATGCAGTAAGCTTTACAGAATGAGGAAATATCCTATAAATGGTTGACATGCTAGGCTGCATTAGCCGTCTAACCGATTATCAGAGGTGATTTAGCAGCCCCTGTTCCTCTGCTGGCGAGGTGTGATCCTGGAATGAAATTCAAGGCATGGCAGCTATCACGCTGCTATCAGCGAACACCCCGGATCGGGGGGAGAGTCTGGGTGGCCTGGGGGGTGGATAGCAGAAGCTGAAGAGCAAGATATTAGCCATCGCCAAACACATGCCACCCGCAAGTAAATTAGCAGGGCAGGAGGGGAAATAACCTCGAGTGTTCGAGATGTCCGGCTGATGTGGAAGGAAACATCAGGAAGGAAAAACCTCTGAGGCCATATAAGCACTTCGCTCCGATTTATCTCCCACCCACCCTCGCTCCCTCCAAACTTGCCTTCAAATGCCTACAGGTAGAGAAACGATTTCCACCTTGTATTTGAATAATTCCCCCTTCTAAAAAAGTCCCAGGAATATTAAACTAAAATCAGCAGAGATCAGAGAAAAGGGATTATGGCTGAGTAGTAATCAGAGCGTCTCTCTGCTGTGAGTTTTTCCCCTCCGTGCGTGAACTGAATCTGAATTGACACTATATGTAAGATTTACATGTGGCTCATGCAGACATTGTGTGATAGCGACAAGGGCAGATTTGGAAGGAAACACAAATACTCTATAAATTAACGAACAAAATTTCAATTAAACTTATGGTTGTCATTTCAACACTTTCATTTGATGCAATTAATTATGTTAAAAATAATGTCAAATGAATTTAAGCAGGCAACACAAAATGAGTAAGCAGCCGTACATGAGGGTCAAATGCATTGCAATCAAAAATAGCTAGATGGTGTCCAATGGAAAATGCTTTTCCCCTCACATTTTTAAAGGAATACAAATTAAATGGATGACAAAGCATCTTAAAATGTGGTGCTCATGGCACAAGGCACTGAAAAAAAGTGAGATGCAACTTACTGTATGTGTATTGTTTACTGTATGATATGGAAATGAATTAAATGTACTATTTTATAAAAATGTTCAATAATCAAATTATGATTTTATTATTTTAGCTATCAGTGTTACTGTTTATTAAAACTATTAGAAATTATTTTCATAAATTTAATATTAGATGAAAAATCTGACTTAAATAAAATAAGTTGAAGTACTAAAATGACAAAAACTGAAATGAATATTAATCAAGCTAAATATAAATATAAAAAACTAATAATATAATATAATATAATATAATATAATATAATATAATATAATATAATATAATATAATTGCATGACCAAAAATTTCATTTATTGAAATAAACATTAATAGTATATAAATAACAATACAATAACACTTTATTTATTTAACAAAATGTTATAAACAATTAAATAAAGTGAAAAAAAAAGCTTCTAAAGCCACTTTTTAGCAAACGCTGATATATTCTTTACAATATAATTACAAATAATTTGATTAAAATCACTTGATTACATTTTGATTAGTGGAATGTCTTGAATTTATTATGATTATGCCTTCAAGGGACCTGGAAAAATTAAAAAAAAATATATTCTGTGAAGCATTTTAATATTAAATGTACCAAAAATAATGTATTATATACCTGCATAAATATAAAGCTAATAAAAATCACAAAAGCACATAACTCAATTACTAAAACGTTAACTTAAATTTAAATGAAATATAAAATAAAAGCTAATTTAATTTATTGAAATCACTTGATTAATTTATAATGGTTATGCCTTCAAGGGACTTGAAAAATGACTAAAACATTCTGTGAAGAATTTCAATATTAAATATACCAATTTTTAAATTATTGATTTTTAAATTGATGAATTTATATATTTAATATATCAAAAATAATTTATTGTTTGATCATAATAATTGTCGTAAAATTGTTATCACCACACCATAAAGGCTGAACATAGTGTGCTTGATTGTCTTAATATTTCTTATATACTTGCTGAGCAGTGGAAGGTTCACCATGCTGCTGAAAATTATTCAGAACTGAATTCATCTTGAAAAGCCAGATTGATCTATCAGAGCTGCACTGTTGACATGCTCTACACCTTGGCCTGTGCTTAAGATGCTAAAAGCCTGCTCTCGGGGTGAACATTTGTGCTGAAATAAGCAGCGCACTCTCCCTCCATCAGTTTGAAGGAGTCTTTCTCCATCGTATGCCCAAGTCATCCATAACCGGCGGCCATAAACATATGCCGACCCAGGCAAGCAACCCTGGGAAAAGTTGAGCAAAACAGCGCATCTCTTTGAGCAATGGATAATGCATTCATTCAATCACAGGCTTGTCAGAGGAGCATCCCTCCCTAGATAAGAGTATGTTTGATTTCTTAAAGCCCGAGCACTGATTGGATAGGGGAATTGTTGTCTGTTGTGGGGGGATGCAAATGAGTATTTTACAATCTTCTCCATTGCTTTCTATTAATTTGTTTTGATTTTTCTTGTATTCCTCAGGGCCCGTAGCTCATTAGCAGTGATTAATCGGCGAGTGACGCTGCTTTGGTGCTTCCATTTGCTGAGCTTCCATTTTGAGCCGGATCCCGTTCCAGAGTCTAACTCCACCAGCAATATGTTCAAAGTTAATTCAGCCTTCATCTTAAATGGAAAGCTCAAGGCATTGACATGCATTATAACTTTTCTAAAAGGAATTAACAGTGATCATTGGGCTAACTGTGTTGGGAAACATTAATATTACATTATTGTGACTCCTTAAAATAATAAAAAAAATAAAGAGTTATATTATTTTTTGGCTTGGGTTGGTATTTTTTTGTTTTTCTCTCTGACACTTTCTATCAAAGTTGGGAATTTTCATCGTCTCTTCTTTGTATCTTGAGCCAATGGTATTTTCTATAATCAAATCCTTTTTACATTTTTCATTTTCATTAAAGGGACAGTTGTCTCTTTTTTAAGATTTTTAATGTTTTTGAAAGAAGTCTCTTATGCTCCTCAAGGCTGCATTTATTTGATCAAAAATAGTAAAAAGATTAATATTGTGAAATGTATTACTATTTAAAAAAATCTGTTTTCTATTTCAATACAATGTTAAAATGAAACTTATTCCTGTGACACAAAGCTGAATCTTCCGCATAATAACTCCAATCTTCAGTCACATGATCTTTGTAATATGATGATTTGTTGCTCAAGAAACATTTTGTATTATTGAAAACGGCTTAATATTTTCAAGGAAATATATATACTTTTTTTTTTCAAGATGCTTTGGCAAATAAAACGGTCAAAAGAACAGCATTTACCTGAAATAAAATATTTTGTAAAATTATACTGTAACTTTCTATCAATTTAATGCATTCTTAATTTATTAACAATTAATTATTAATAAAAAATCCATTATTAATTTAAAAAATGTAGATAGATAAATAGATAGATAGATAGATAGACAGATAGATAGATAGTATCTACACTATATGTGTATATTTATACATAAACATATACATCTTTCTTTCTTACATAGTTTTATTTTTTTTCTTCATCACAATCTTGCTTTGTTTACCAAATCCTGCCAGGAAAGGATGCCATAGTAACAAAGTAGGTAGGAACTTTAACTTATCACAACACTGCAATATCTCCAAAGTGCTCTCTGCTTATGACAGATTCATCCTTTCAAATCTGAAACATGCGGCTCTGTCCTCTTCAAAATCCACCTCAGTCCTGTGAAGCACAGCAGCCGCTGCCTGTCTACAACCACAGAGAGAGAGAGAGAGAGAGAGAGAGAGAGAGAGAGAGAGAGAGAGAGAGAGAAGGCGAACACTGAAGTGAAACATAGAGAGGAGGAAAGTAAGGGAGAGAACCAGGCGATTTTATTTGCTCTTTGGAGCAAACATGCACCGCTTTATGATGAGAGTTGAATCGAGGAGGTTAATTGAAAAATTAGATAAACAAAGTCCCTGAAACGTTTCAGAGGAGATTGTGCCTGGCAGCTCAGATGGGCCACCACCATTTTAGCAGTGATGCTTCTCCAGACTGCACCAGCCTGATAAAACCACGCAGTTAATTGTCTTGCTGTTTCTTCAACTTAATTTCGCTCCAATTAGGAAAAAAAGGCAAGGAACTGTCTGGTAGTCATTAGTATGCATGCACTTATAGAAAATATGCACTGGAGAGCTTTCATAGATTTGGTAGCAGGTGATGAATGCCATCTGCTTCTCTACAAATGCTAATGTCATTTCTTACTGTTCCTTGAAATGTGCCAGACGATTCCTGCATGCCAAATTCTTTATTTTAGGACAGACATAGTATCGAAGTTGAAACATATATGCAACAATTTTACCAATAACTTGTATACAAATCTTATGGTATATGTCTAAACCTTAATATTTCGTTGAGAATGATTTTACTGTCTGTATTTTCAGGGGCCCCAAAGATAATATTATCTGTCTGGTGTGCTTTGATTTAGTTAGAAGAACATTTTAAAAGTATTTGAAGGGGAAATGACAGTAAAATCACTCTCAATGTCAAGGTTTAGACATATTCTGCCTTTTGAAGATATATACAGTAAGAATAGTATATAGGTTATTTATTAAATTATTGCATATGCTTCAACTTTGACACTAAAAATGGCTGTCCTAAAAATCTGACACACAAAAATCTGGCACATTATTATTATTATTATTATTAAATTGGAATATAATAATAATAATAATTATTAATAATACAATTTAATAATAATAATAATAATAATAATAATAATAATAATAATTTAGCCATCTGTTTTACCATATAGCATTTATGCACTTTACAGAAATGTGACTGGCATCCATCCACACTGAACCCTGTAAACCACACTGTAGAAAAATACAATTAAAAGAAATCTATTAAAATAGACAACTGGCAGGTTTGGATAACAATCTTTTGAAGATTTGATAATTCTTTGGATTCATTATTGTTTTATTGCTAGTGTCCCATCAACTTTTTCGTAATCAGTTCAAACAAACAAATAAATCCTGTCAACCTGACACAATATTTCAGTGATACTGCAAATGGCTGTAGGGTCTCTGAGACCCCAAACAAGGGTATAAATGGATAGTTTAACCTAAAATGACAATGTGGTTTTCATTTATCACTTGTACACATGCAAACCTGATGCCTCAAGACACATTTCAGTGAATGAAATTTGACAGCTATTTTATATTGACAGTTCATTTCTCATATATATGAATATATGGACTTTTACAAATGTTTTTTTTTTTTTTTTTTTTTTTTTTTTTAATAACTTTTGTCTATTTCTGTAGCTTGACACCTACTATTTTATGGAAAAGAGCAGCTGGGACACTATGCTACATTTACATCTTTGTGTTCCACAGCTGAAAGAAAATCGCTAATTTTGTCATCATTTACTCACCTTATTGTGAGGAACGACATGAGGGTGAGTAAATGATGACAGTATGAATTCATTCTGGGTGCCACTGCGCTTTCCGTAGTGGCAGCATGCCATGACTGTGCAGAGATTGTATGCTCAGCTCATTTTCTGGACAACAATGTATACATTAAATGAAATGAGGTGTGTCCTAGATGGCCTTTTTGAATGCTTTAAAGATTTTCTCTCAAAACAAAGCATATCTACTGTCACTGAGCACCCCTCCTTATGTTGGGGTGGGGTGGGAGTCAGTGGAATCCAGGGATAGTGAGGTAGGTATTTTAGTGTTAACTAATTAACATCCATCCTTCATGCTGTCTGGATGAATGCGCTATGGGGGAGGAGAGAGAGGGAGCTAAATGCCATGACTCGTGCATGAATTTCAATTAGTCCAATCAGCCGTGATTTTCATGCCGCTGTCAATAATATGTTGAATTGTGGGCTTATCTGTGTTTGCCATGCTGTTTGTGATTTTCTTTCTGATACCCAAAGGAGTGAACCGTGCTCTATCCTTGCAGCACAAACTGAGGAGTCAGCAGGAATATGATGTGTATTCTGGGCTTCTTAAACGCCATTTTAAAGTGGCTTATATGGTGTTGGAATTATAATTTGAAATTCAATATTTCCGCTTTACTCTTCGGAAGTCTGTTGGGGAAGCGACTTATTGTAAAAAAAAAAAAAAAAAAAAAAATATGTGCATTATTACACCGTAGGGAATTATATTTGTCTTTTTGAGACTAAATGTAGCTGTTTTCCCTCACAAACTTATGAAAACAGCAGGTCTATATTTAGTTAGCGATGAGAAAAGTTCAGCACAGTAGCAAATACCTTCAAAGTTTATCCTAACTAAGTACAGTAAAACTCCTGAAAGTGAGCGTTTGGAAACCAAAGTCTACATCTCTCTCCAAACCTCCCCAGATTTAAAAGGACACGTCATCTTCCTGTCTTTCTACAAATACTCGAACATCAGAGGAACGTTCAGTGTGCAATAAAAAGAGGCTTTAGCATTTTCAAGCTCTTTTATTTAGATTTTATATTTAATCTTTATTTGTGATTTTGATTTGATACTTTGAAGCCTCCTGCCTCACGGACACTGAGGAATGATTAGCATATGTTAGCATACGGGCTTGAAGCGACTAAGCTAGATATACATACATAAAGAAGCAGCTATTAGCAAACGAAAGCACAGTCTGATACATGCTCTGTTGTTAACTTCACCTTAAAAGATGGACACAGTGATGCCAATGGTTAACAGAGACCATGTTAGCAACACTGCAGGTAACCACAACAAACCCTGAAATCAGAGTTGCAAGCCACATTGATGAAAAAAAAAAAAAACAAAACATATGCATGGGTTGAAATGTATTTGAATATAAATGTGATATATATATATATATAACCCTGATTATTTATAGAATATATATATATATATATATACATATATATATAGTATACTTATTTCTTTCTAGGCTGTGTAACACTTTTTTCCAACATCAGTGTAAATGTTGTCAAATACTGACGTCAAGTCGATTTTCATTCTCAACCAAAATGCAACATCTGTCTGACATCATGTACAACATCAACCTTATGTTATATTGACGTCATATGTCTGCTGGGAATATATACTAGTTAAAAAGCATATTGATTTCTTCTCTTATTAATGTAAACTAACTATTGTGAAGCAACAGTTTGAAAGGACTAAGTTAGTCAGTTTGTAATATATTGACTTCAAAAGCAACTTTTTGAAATGCCTATCCAGTGATTCACTCTGCCACATTAATGTACGGTCTTTAATTATTTTAATTTGGGGGGGTTTTCTTAGCAAATATTTATATGTGCAATTAACTGTGATTTAATGTAATTAAGTAATAAGGGCATCATATAATTAATTTGATTAAAATTTGTTTTGACTTGCAGACCTAATTTATCTATAATAGTCATGCTCTTGGGAATAATAATGATAACGATCATGACTGCTCTACAACAACAAAAAAATAGCAAAATTTAATGGACCTTCCGGGCAAATAATGACCATGTGATCACTGAGAGCGGGACAGAGAGAGAGAGAGAGAGAGAGAGAGAGAGAGAGAGAGAGAGACTGACATGCTTTTGATTAAACAGAATTTACACTGAAGGACACATTCAGTTGTGTAATTGTGTATAGTGTACATTATCATTCATGTATAAGGGCTTAGTATTGGCCTTGTTTATTTATTCTGTCAAACATCGCTCCAAGAACTCTGTTATTCTCTGGGTTACTCTTTATGGCCTCCTCTCAGAGGAGGGGAGGGTGAACGTGAAAGAGAGAGAGGGAGAGAGAGAGAGAGAGAGAGAGAGAGAGAGAGAGAGAGAGAGAGAGACTTAGAATGAGAGCGGCAAAGGGATTTTGAAAAGGATGAGAGAATTACAGGGGTAAGTGAGTAAAAAAAGAGGGGGAAGAGAGAGAGACAGCGAGAGAGAGAGAGAGAGAGAGAGAGAGAGAGAGAGAGAGAGAGAGAGAGAGAGAGAGAGAGAGAGAGAATCAAACACTCTCTGAATTGGGCCCAAATATCCAAGGTTAATTTTGTGAGAAAGCTGCAGTGCCCAGATAAGACCATCCCTGCAAATGAGTTCTGCCTGCCTGGATTACAGTTAAATTTATGCAGCTTTCCTTATCCTTTCACAAGCTCCTCTGAAGTGGCATAATTAACTTGCACACATAAAATGTGCACATTTACTGCTTGGTGGTAACCATTCCTCATTTCAACACTTTGATTCTTCCGACCCTGTTCAAAAAGGTACTTTTTTTCCGTCGCGTTCTCATAAGTTGAAAGATTTAACAGACAGCTGAAACAACACTGATCCTTTAACTCCCTTTATCGTATTGTGTTTCTGTCATAATGTGAAATTATTTTCAAAAATATGTTTACCATGCCGATTAACATTCTAACCCCGGAGGTTACGGTGGCACGGTGAATTTACATTTCACTTATGCGGCAGAAAACAACAGGCAAAAAAGCTGGCAAAAAGCCAGCTTGACTTCGGCGGACCGGAAGTGCAGTGTGTCCAAGCACGGTGTAACATTGCAGAAATCTTCAAAGTAAATGCGACTGAGATGCAAATACAGTAAGCTTCTCCTGAGGTTCTGCTTTGGCATTACGTTTGATACCCCTCTCATGAAACCCTGGGCTCTATAGGCTACTGTGTTTATCGTCTCATGGAAGGAGGCCTCTGTCACCCTCTCTCTACTCCTCCACTCAGTTATCCGACCGTCCTTCGACAGCCCACTCTTATTTTCTCAGGGCATTGCCTTGAAGTTCTTCATTCGAGACTGAATTCTGTCTTTTTCTTTGCATTATGACTTTGCAATCTCTCAATCATTACTTAGTTTCCAGGGCTGCACCTGAGTTTCAGCTTAGTTCACACATGCTTATCAATATTAATGGACATCTATTCTTCTGAGTAGCACAGATTAACCTGGTATGACCTGCTTTGTGTTGTTTAACAAGTGTTTGAGGAAAGGAAAGCTTACTCAAACAGCTTGTGTGAAGGAGTGGATCACAGTTCATTTACTTCAAAGTGGATGGTGGATGTAGAAGAAAGAAAATAGATTTTCAAGTCTAGAACTGACTGATTATTGTTCCAAAAGGTCCAGTTTACAAAGCAGCTTATTCTAGGTAAGAACCTCCCACTTAGACTGGAGTATTAAAAAAAAAAACGTTTGACATGTAAGTTGAAAAAAGTTTGGAAAAAAAAAAGAAAAAAAAAGTTTGGTTTGGTTTAATCAAACATGGATTATACAGCAATCATAAACTGACAATAATTTAAATGAAAGAAAGAAAGAAAGACTATTTTAAGTTATATATATATATATATATATATATATATATATATATATATATATATATATATATATATATATATATATATACACACACACACACACATACATACAGTATATATAAAAATAATAGACTGGATTTCAAATCGATTAATCGTGAGTAACTACATGCAAAATAAAAGTTTGTTTGCATAATATATATGTACTCTGTATATTTAAATGTGTATATATAAATAAATACGTTTATATTTAAGAAATATATGTAATATATATTTATAAAAATATAAAACAACATTAATATGGCATTCATGTAAATTTTTCTTAAAGATATGTGTGTGTATTTCAATATATTATATTATATTTTATATATATACACACACACACACACACACACACACACATATAAACACACAATAAATATATTAATCGCGATAAATCAATCTGACAATCATAAGTACATAAATAATATACTGGATAAATGAAAATATACAATCATAGAATGGTACAGAAAAAGAAATAATAATAAATAATTAATAGACTGGAATAAAAAAAATACAAATAAAACAAAATAAAGAAATAGAAATGAATAAAAGCCAAATTGCATGCTAGATCAGGGGCTTTCCAGTTGTGTGTAAAATATTTATCAGACTGATAAAAAGAAACTATTATTGAATTAATATTGAAATTCACAGTCAAATGAGTCTGTATGCATGTAGAAATACACTGGCATAGAGAAAATATTGAAAAACCAAATGTAATTACAGCAGTAGATTCAACTTAACTCTCCCACTAAAATGAACAATGAACCTGGCTATTCATTTAAAAGATGATTTAACTGATGAAAGTATACAATTATTTAAGTTTATTTTTATTACATTTTTTTTTATTAAGTTTTTTTTTTAAAAGTGTTAGCTGTGATTGTCAGAAATACAGCTGAGAAGCTCTGAATTTGAGATCACGTGTTATTCCCTCAATTTCTTTAGAAGAAGTGAGTGGCACAGCAGAGCCGCAAATCTGGCACTGTGATCCAGCTCTCTGCGACCAGATAAAATGCACAGTGCTGTTTATCTTGATGAAAAAGCGGCATGAATCTTAATTTAATGAGCAAAAACTAATTAGGTGATTTAGAGAGAATGCTAATTCTATTCAAAGTGAGGAGTAAGATAAATTGGTTCCACCTTATGAAGTCTCAGTTGATATTATAGATGCATTTAAGGGGGGAAAAAGTGCTTTGAAACAATCAAATCTGCAGTTTTGAAAAGCCACTGGGATGTACTCCTTTGTTTCTAAAGCAGATACCATTTTCCTGGAATGTTCCTTTTTCTTTCCTTCTTTCTTATTTTTCATCTTACTATTATTATTCATATTTTAATAGAGGTTTTTAATTGTACTAGTTTTTAATCATGCATGGTGTTCAGTGGACAGAGCCATTTTAAATACTGAAAAATAAAATAAAATAAAATAAATAATCACTACAACAGAGACAGAGCGTTACTACAGTACATTTTAAATAATATTATATAATAAAATGTGTATTTAGGAAAAAACAAAAGATTTTTCCCTTTATAATTCATACTATTATTTTTGCATTATCTACCAAAAAGCTCCTGAATGTAATTGAGAGCCAATGCTCTCAGCTTCTATATTAAAGCATAATACTGTATATAACGTTTCTATTCTTGTTTTATTCTTTAGCAAAAATATTTTTTTTTGAATAATTCATAGTATCCTTTCATTATTTGCCTAATCTACTTTAAACCACTTGAATATACAGAGGGCTATGAAAACAATCCTCTCAGCTTCTTTAATAAAAACAAACGGCATCCAGTATCTTTATGTTTGAAACGTGTGGGATGAAGCTAATGTTCTGGGGTAGGCCAGTTCTTCGAATGCATCTTTAGCAGTTCCTCGCCATTATTTGTGCCTTAGGTATATCAGCGGGAGAGCTCAGTGTTAAGTAGAACACATTTAATGTCATAAATTATTTAACATTTTTGCCACCGAACACAGGAGGAAGTCTGAAATCTTGGTACACCTTAAACCTCCAACCAGCATAAAAGATGCTACGGAGGACAAATCCCTCATGTGGAGAGGTGATGTGAGTTATTCTCATGAATTATGGGAATTCCATGCTGTGCTCTAAGAGTGGAAAGACCCTCTGTGGGGACACGGAGCGACTGGATGTTCTTGTTTCAGGGATGGGATTGTTGTATAGCGGAGAAGGAATTCATTTTTGTCATCTAACTTGTCTTTGGCTTAAAAATCTTGTTTTGATGAGATGAGAAAATGCAGATGAATTTGGCTAAACCTCATCTGCCTGACTCCGTGAGACAATGAAGTCATGAAAACCACATGGAAACTGGTTCATCACTTTTATTTCAACAGAGATCTTTGCCCCTGGCAAATTTAATCAGGAGAGATCTCTTTTTCCACCATCTGTACTGAATAGCAGAAATAGATTGCCACAAGATCAAGAAAGTGACATTGTTTGGAATCCTAGTTCTTCAATTCGGATTTAAAGCTAATACTGCAGCGATACAGTATAGGAACAAACCAAATAACCTACTTTGCACTCAAAACAAGCCAGTTTCTGCCTGTTTGATGGCAGTATAATCCTCACGTAAAAGTGCATCTGGGCAGTTTTTTTTTGTTTGTTGGAAATGGTGTCAGCATTTTTTGTAAATAATAAGTGGTATAAAAAGTGTTTTTTGTGGGTTTATGCTGCAGCAAATGCTTAAAAAAAAGAAAAGCAATCAAGCGCAAAGCTCGCCACTATGACGCTCATGCCGATCTTGTCCCGCAGCTATGATTACTTTTGTAATCTAACATTATTTATGATCCAGATGACAGTGATTTATTTTATTCATTTGGATTATATTCTTCTGGTCTGGGTTCAGCTGAAACAATTGCTGATTTAATTCGCGATGTCTAGGTCATTTTGTATGAAATATTCTCAAAAGACCTTGAGCTTTGCTTTATTCTTTTTTGTTACTTTCTTTTTGATTTTTCAATGTGTGAGATTTTAGTGTAACTGTTCTCCATTATTTCGCCACTAACATCGTGACGGGGAAGTACTGTAAGCTTCAGTCTGAGTTCTGCTCACAATATAACAGTCAGGACAATCCTAAGCTGCTTTAAATGAGACAGCGCTGGGTTTCTGCAGGAGCATTTGAGTGAGCGAACAATGCACTGGATTGTCTCTTAATGTCTCTCTCTCCAAATCTCCGGTGGCTTGGTCTAAAATCACTGTGCTGATTGCAAAGACAACCGATGTGTTTGATTTGGCTGTGCGATTAAGACACTTTATTAATTTCACTTCAATGGACAATCAACAGGAGACAGAGGACTCACAATGCTCAATCTGCATTTACAAAGGAATAGAGCGCAGAACAATATTTCGAGTTGTGAAAGGAGGGCTTGTTGTTTGTGTAGAGAAACAGTTTTACAATAGAAAACAAAATCTTCTTCCATATAACCCAGGGAACATACTGGAGTATGTGTCACTCTTCGTCATCAGACATTATGAATCAGAGTGCACTAGAGTGATTAATAACACTCTCAACTGAATGCAATATTTCATGGTGATAGTTCATTGATAACACAATAAAAGTCTACATATTCTGGTATGTTAGTGTAATATCTACTGTAAATGAAAGAACTCCTTGCCCCTATTACCAATGTAGTGCACTACACGAGGTACTGGCTATTGTGTAGTATGGTTCAAATTCTGAGTGAATAATTTTATTCCCTGTATACATTAATTCTCCAATAACATACAAGCATGGACGAGAGAGTAATAATAATAACAATAATAATAATAATATTTAAATTATTATTATTATTATTATTATTAATATTAATAAAATAAATTAACATTTAGTAATTTAGCAGATGCTTTTATCCAAAGCGACTTACAAATAAGGACAATGGAATCAATCTAAATAATCAAAAGAGCAATGATATGTAAGTGTTATAACAAGTCTCAGTCAGCTTAATGCAGTTCACATAGCATGTTTTTTTTATATATATATATATATATATATATATATATATATATATATATATATATATATATATATATATATATATATATATATATTAAGAGAGGACAGAATAGAAAAAGAATAGAGCAAGCTAGTGTTAGAGGTAGTGCTGTCAAACGATTAATCATGATTAATCACTTCCAAAATATTTTTTTGTTTATATATATACACATATACATGTGTGAACTGTATATATATAATTACACACACATGCATGTATATATTTAAGAAAGATATGTTGTTTATATATTAAATATATTTATATATAAAATAAATTATATGAATATATATTTATGCATGTAAATACATGTAAATATTTGCAAAATATATACTGTATGTGTGTGTATTTATATATACATAATAAATGTACACAGAACACACACATTTATTATGTAAACAAAAACTTTTATTTTGGATGCGATTAATTGCGATTAAAGGGGTCATATGATGCTTTTTTAAAGATCATTATTTTGTGTATTTGGTGTAACAGAATATGTCGACATGTTTTAATGTTCAAAAAACACATTATTTTTTAAATACCGTACATTATTGTACGTCCTCTATGCCCCGCCTCTCTCAAACGCGTCGTTCTCTATAAAGTCCCTCCTTCTGACAAGCACGGTCTGCTCTGATTGGCCAACTGACCAAGTGCATTGTGATTGGGCAATCACCGCAAGCCCTTGTCGGAAATGTAACGCCCCTTTCCATAATCGCCAGCTTAATCTTTCAAAATAAATGTATAAAAGACAGTTAATAATGTCCTGAGATTTACCATCAGTTCAAGCCCGAAAGAGGAACAGAGTCACGTGACAGACACAGTGATGAAGCTCGTATGTGTTTGCAGTACACAAACCACGGACGGTTAAGACAGCTGACTTCACTGTGTGACCCTGTCTCTCCCTCTCTTACACGTGCGCACACACACACGACGCACAAAACTCCACATTTGAACAGTCAATAGCAAATACTTAAACTAATAACAAAACATATTACAGTAGCTGATTCAGAAGCGCAAGATTGTCGTAGCAAAGTCAGAATTATCTCCTCTCCTAGGTTCACGAAACGGTCGTCCATAAAATGCATTGCTGTTCTGTTGTAAGAATCTTAAAGAGTCCTAAATGCATCTACTTTCAGAAGGCCAAATAAAGTGCTTTTGCTTTCGCCTAGATACACACAGAATCTCCCTGGCATGGCTGCTTCAACACTAACTGCAGTTACTGAAACCACGCCTTCTTTCTTTGTGTGAACATTTGGGTGGCATTACGCAAATACTTCCACATAGGGACGTAGACATGTGGGGGCGTGTTTGAATGAGCCATTTTAGGAGGGTGTGGCAGAGTCTTAACTTTGATAAAGAATATCTCTTTGGATTTGAGACTTTAGTCTTTGCAACTTTACAGATCTTCTTCATGCACCAAGAGCTTTTTTTTTTTTTTTTAATCGCATCATATCACTAGTTAGAGGCCTTTTTATTTATTAATTTTTTTGCTTTTGTTAATTGTATAATAAATAAAAAGAAAACAAACAGTTAGTGTATATATATATATATATATATATATATATATATATATATATATATATATATATATATATAGTTGCAGTAGTTTCAGTCAGTAGTTTCTTATATTGTCCAAAACCACATTTATTTGATAATATGGTGAAAACAGTAATATTTTAAAATATTATTACAATTTAATATATATATTGACATGTAAATTATTTCTGTGATGCAAAGATGAATTTTCAGCAGCCATTACTCCAGTCACATGATCATTCTGATTTGCTGCTCAAGAAGCATTTCTTATTATTACCATTGTAGAAACACATCTGCCTAATATTTTGGTGTAAACTGTGATACATTTTTTTTCAGGATAATTGGAAAGTTCTAAAAATCCTTTGTAACATTATAAATGTTTTACAGTCACTTTTGATCAATTTAATTTGCTGAATAAAAGTATACATTTTTTAAGAAAAAAAGAGGAAAAAAAAAAAACTTACAGACTTGCATACACATATATGTTAATTGTTGTTGATCTTATTTTTAATGATTACAAACAAGAAGATATCACACCTTCACATTAAGATTCACATCTTCCACATCTGAGTGCCATAGCTCAATACTGTTCAGACTGTCATATGCTTTTATATGCTAACATTTCAAAGTTAAAAGAAAATACTTGCATGTTTGTACCAGCACTTAAAAGCATTTGCAACCAGTTCCGCAAAGATTACTGTCACAATGTATTCATGTTTGAATATTATTGCACACGCTTCTAGGCGTGATAGGGCATGTAAAACTCACACCACAGGGAAACAGGACCTTGTTTTTCCAACATTCAAATTGGCCTTGAATCAAGGAGCACTTAGCGAGGCCTAATCAGCCCACTATGTCTGCAACCTCAAGAAATTAACCAGGGCTAATTAGCATCTGAAAGCGTTAATTTGTTTTGCAACAATTCCAGTGCTCTTTAAATACCAAATGCAAGAAGAAAAAAACCAGAGCGTGCTTCAGTTTAGATTATCTCATCGACTGTTGGCCTTTTTTGTTGTCTTCATTCATATTCCCTTTGGTCTTATCTATCACCTCCCCCACCAGCATTTCTCTCCCATGTGCCACAAAATACAGCAACAGCTTGTAGGTAATTGATCAGACAAGCCAACTGTAAAATATTCATTTTCTACTTCAACAGCCAAATAAATCTCTGGGGAGGTTTTCAGAGGACTGTGCTCAGATATTACTTATGCGTAGCCAGGTTAGCGCGGCACTCATTGTGAAGAGTCAGTCGGGAGGGGGTTCTGCTTTAGGATGGGTGCTGGTCGATGGCCGGCCAAGCAGGACATCAGCCTTGGTCCTGCCTCAGCAGCACACACTCGGACCTAAGACAGGATTCAGATGCGCACAGCATGCTTCACTTAGTCTCCAGTGTCCATACAACATCGGGGTAACAGCCTGAACCAGTCACAGAGAGAGAGTAATGTACAGATAAAACCCAGCAAAAATATAAACTATTCATACAAATGAACAGAAAGAAGCTTTTTAAAGAGAGTTGGAATTAGGGCTGGTTGGAATGACAATATACTGTGTGTTGATAGAAATGTTAGACTTTAGTTCCATAGTTACACTCTGTTTGCATCGCAGTAAATACATTCACACAGATATCAGTGCTCAGGACTTTTGTTTTAGATGATTTACATGTTAGAGCAATGAAATAGAACAATGTGGAAGTTAGATACTGAACATTTATGCCACTATTGCCAAGAAAAAAAAAAAGTATTAAAAACATATTGACCTTTGTGAATAGTGGGACATGCTGTCACACTTTTACACTACCGGTCCAGTTCTCACTATTAACTAACTATTAACTATAACTTTTGCCTCACTAAACTCCTAATATGCTGCTTATAAATAGTTAGTTATATGTTAAGTTTAAGTATGTTGTAGGATTAAGAGATCTAAAATATGATCATGCAGAATAAGGCATTAATATGTGCTTTATAAGTACTAATAGAAGCCAATAGGCTAGTAATATGCATTCTTATAAGCAGCTAGTTAATAATGAGAATTGGTCCTTAAAATCGGTCCTTGAATGTTTTAAAAGATTAAATTTTATTTACATGCTTTTTCTTTTCTTTTTTTTCTTTTTGAAATATATTCTTTAGAAGTCCTGCTCACAAAGGCTCAATTTATTTGGTCAAAATATGTGTGAAATATAATTTAATATAACTTTTCTATCTGAATATATTTTAAAAAATAAAACTTATATTTAAAATAAAAAAGTTAAAAAGAAAAACATTGATTTGAAATAATTGTCTTTACTCTCACTTTTGATCAATTTAATGCATTCTTGCTGAATAAAAGTGATAATTTCTTCCTTTCAAAAATAAAATAAAATAAACAAATAAAAATAAATATAAATTGTCACAAAGGAGCCAATTATAGGCTTTAAAGTGAAATTTAAACAATATAACAATAAAAAAAAACACCATAAAATGGCACAAAAAAAGTTCAAAGGGTGATTTATTTGATAAATACACAATATCATTTATAACTGAATATCTTAGTTAATACAGTTCATACAACCCTTGTCTAAATTTGTCTATTTTTTATTGTGATCATTTGTTTACCCAAGGGCTCTTATATAAACAAAATAAATAAATAAATGATTAAAACAAACAAAAAAAATCTTATAATTTTATATTATTCTGACTTTAGGAGGTTTTAACCAGGTGTTTGAAACCAACAAAAAAATAACTGTTAGAGAAAAACATTTTTGTGTTACTGAGATATAACCCTTGTGGCAACTAGTCCCAGTATCCCCTTTATAAGGTCTTTCCCACTGCAAAAATTCATGCTCATTATATGTTTGACTGCAGCATCTTGCTGAGCAGCTCTGAGGGGTTTGGACCTTCAATGTCTCCTTCACCTCGTCTTGAAATACTTTATGGATGACCTTGTTGATAAAAGTGTCAAACTCATTCCTTGTTACACACTTACAGCAGCAATGAAGGGTATTTTTCATAACATGTATGACAGAAGACTGAGAGGAATTAGACAATGTTCTTGTCTATCAATTATACAGCATTTCCCCTGAGCATTTCAATATTCCACAGACATAAATCAGACAAGCTGTGACCACATCTGCACTCACTCTATGTGTTTATGCGACATGTTTGTTCTCCCACAGTCTTTCATGAAGTGTTTGTATACTCTTGAAAATGAGAAGGAAGCACTTTGAAGACGCATCATTGTGTTTGTAAAAATTAAACATTTAGAAATCAAAGCAAAAAGTGAAATCATCCATATTTAATAGAAGAACGCTTTTACAGCCCGGTTAATTAAATGCCTTATCTATATTATGCAGATGCTTCATAAATTTAAAATATTACATATCACTACTACCTGCTCTGGAAAACCTCACTGAAGCATTCAGAAGTATAATTAAGTATAAGGAAAAATAAACCAGTGTTTTATTTATTTATTATTTTTGTATAAGTAATCATAAACGCTAAAACTAATTTAAAACTACTCCAATTTGCGTCATATATTTCATATTTTTTTTCTCCTCTCAGTGACTTGATCAATTGTGCTTTATAAATATCTATGTAAGCTCATGGAATGGGTTGATTAAACTTAGGTTAATCTCTGCTCATCCGTTCAATATCATAATACTTAGGATGTAATCCCCTTGTGCACTGGTCTGCTCTTCCTAGAGTACTGGATTAGATCCTCTACTTTGTTCATTTATATATTTATATGTGTATATATATATATATATATATATATATATATATATATATATATATATATATATATATACACACATTGGAATATGTGGAATATGTCCTCTACAGTATTATTATAATAATGTATGAATGATGACCAGATAAACCAAAAAAAAAAAAAAAAAATTTACAACAGAAATATAAAATTAGAACTAGTAACTTCAGAATTTATGGCTTTGCTGTAATAGCAAAGAAAAAGTGTACAAGCACTGCAAATTATATTCAGCTCTAATTTGTTTATTTTCTGAACTGTGATTTAAAAAATAAATAACAATAAATAAATAATTTCAATAAAATAATTGTAGTTAATATTAATATTTAGATTTTTTTAATACAATATTATTATTATTTTATATTTATGAGTTATTATTTTTAGATTTTCTAATGTCATTTAAGTTTTAGTAATCTGTCATATAAGTTTTAGTAATGTTTTAGTAATCTGTTGTGCATTTTTTGTTATTTTTATTAGTTTTTGTTTTATTTGTTTCTATATAGTTTTACATTAATTGTTATTTCAGTTTTAGTTTTAGTTATTTTTTGTAAATTAAGTTAAACTAAATTAAAATTAGAAATGTTGCATTGCCAACTAGCTGAAATTATTTTTATAGTCTATATATATATATATATATATATATATATATATATATACATGAAATGGTTTATTTTTTAAAGTTTTAGTTTTAGTTTTAGTTTCAAGTTCAATTTTAGTTAACTACAATGACCCTGGTTAAATACTGCTTGCAGGTACTAGTGCACATTTTCGTATGGAGGATTTTAGTAAACATTCTTGGTTTAGATTTTTTGATGTTGTTTGGTGATATTTGTGTTTATTTTTATTGATAGTGTGGTTTAATGTCACAAAGATTTTTGGATTGAAAGTTTGATAAGATCGCACACCTCTGGTAGGCGCTCCAAAAAGCTTTAGGGAAATACATCTTTGAGGAAGACATTTTCTGGTGCTGATAATCCTGCAATATAATACGGCTTTGAGAATGAGTGTGTTTGTTTGTGCAGGAGTGGTGGAGCAGTGTGTTCATTTATAGTGACCTTTGTCTGAAGGAGGATCTGTACATGGGCTGAAAGAGCATGATTGACTGGTTCCATTGCAAAGTGTGTCCTTTAGATCTGTGAACATTGTAACTGTGTCTGGAAAGCTCAGAGTGTGCTAGCATATAAACATATATCAACATATAAGAACTGCAGTTCTTATTATGCACAGGGGTTATTTTGGGGTGTCGGTGCACTTGGCTCAAACTCCTTATATTGATGCTTAATAGATGCTTTTTAAGTAGTTGTTAAGTTTAGGTAAACTGTAAACAATGACCTTGAATTTAACGGTAAAAGACTTTAAAAATGCTACAGTAAAAAGCTGTTAAATGGTTAACGGTAAATTCCCCTATTTTAAATGGTGAAAAACTGTACTGTATTGCATTACATGTAATTTTACGGTAGTATACCGTTTTTTGAAGTGGAAAAAGGACGTATAATTTACAGTGAATAACCAATTGTAAATTGACATTCCCAGATTTTCCTGTGATGTAGTTCAAATTTGACGTTTTTTTGTTGTTGTTGTTGTTTTTAATAACTATGCTTTTTAATTGTTTCTAATCAGTTTTGTATATTAGGGTTGTGTGTTACACCTAATGTTGTTAAATTAATGTTTATTGCATTATTTCACTTTCATGTGTGTTACCATGATGGTGTTTAGTGTCTGTGTGAATGCAACCTGTCCTCCAACTAATACGCTCGTATAGGTCGTTTGTCCAAATCCCTGAAATACGACCTATCAGAGCGTATACTACAATTGCGCCCCTATCGGCAAAAGGTCGTGTTCATATTAATGTTTTGTACTCTTTTATTTGCACTGTGATTTGCGTTTCGTGTAGCTCAGTTGGTAGATTATTGCGTTATACCTTGATATGCAATCATGCTATCATGGGTTCGATCCCCGAGAATGGACGTGCACGTAAAATGTATGTGCTCAAAAAATCATAATTTAGCATGATTTCTGTGAGGGTTAGGTTTAGGGGGTGGGGTTAGGTGTGGTCATTCGAACGAATAAGCCTCCTAGTAAAATATGTACGAATTACTGTGAGATCGGTGTGTAAAAAGTCCACACATTGCATTTAAATAAACATGCGTTTTGATTGGTAATGACGTTATACGTCATTTCATGACGACAGACGCAACGCGATACCTGTCATTATTTTTACGCCCGCTAGAGGCCGCTTAACGTTAAAACGTAAAAATAGGTCGTTATAAGGTGTTTGCACAAACGACCTATATGGTCGTTTTTTGTTGGAGGACAGGCTCTGTGGATGACACTGTGCACCTTCTATATATGTTATTAATTAAAAGCTGCTTGTGATGGGCTTTGGTTTATCATTTGACTTTCTCATCACCACCTGCATTTGGTGGTTATCAGTGTATTACAAAGGTGCAAAACAGATTTCAGTACTTCAGTAGGTTGGTATGTTAAAACCCTCTGGAGTCTAAGGGTATTTTTGGGGCCTGGAGAAGTTTTGTCATGCCCTGACATTTGTGCTTTTTTCAGTTTCTTATAAATATCTAAATGGCTAAAGTCTAATCTCACTGTAATCAGCACAAACTAGGCTATAATAATTTGTGAGCAGCATGTATGTACATGATTGTGTTTTTTGAGAAAAAAAAAAATGTTATGCGTGGTTAGTGAAAAACTAAAAATGTTAAATCACTTGAATAAGGCAATAAAACACATACAGAAAATTGGTTCCCGGGACTTTTGAGAACTGGAGCTTGTAGCCTAGAAATTTTTTTTTTCTAAATAATGTGAAAATCATCTTGTTTACTCACTTACAGAAAACAATATATTGATTTAAATTTTCTAAGACACTTTTTGTTGCTAAAAGTCATATGCGAGTAGGTGTCAACTATCATGAATTCACACCTGAGAAGACAAAAGCCTGCATAATGAGCTGCATAATGAGCCATTCAGTCAGCTGTGTCACTGAGAGGGATGAGTTACAAGAAAGAATGTGAGGACAAAATAAATGTAATTTTATGTTTGTAGTTTATTTAGAATATATTTAATTATCCCACAACATAATTTAATATTCACTTGTGAGTGCAGTTAAACAGTTTGTTAGGAACAATCAAAGCTGACTTTCAAACTGAATTTTTTGCATCATTACTCCAGTCACACAATCCTTCAGAAATCCTTTTAACAATCTTATTTTCTACAAAAAAAAAAAAACATTTATTGTTATTATTATCATCATTATTATTATTAATGTTGAAAAGAGCTGAGAATATTTTTTTCAGGTTTTTTAGGGGGGATAAATTGAAAGAACAGCAATGTTTGTTACATTTGTTACAGTTACATTTATTGTTACATTTATATTATTTACATCAAGCTTTTGAATGGTATAGTAGTGTATATTGTTATTGAAACTTAATAATGTTTCACTTGATTATACATTTAGTCAGGAATTATAGTTTGGAAAAAGTATTTGGAAAAAGTCTAACTAGTAAAATGTTTACACGTTATGTGAACACTAGTACAAGTATATAAATAAATAAAAAGAGACTTACTCATGTTTATGATCTCTGCTGAATAAAGTGCTTCATTCTTTTTTCTGGGGAAATCCAAATCTCAAATCCTCAACCACATCTTTTTGGGGTGAATTATGTCTTATTCCTCTCATCGCGAAGCAAACAGTAAAATAAAAAAAACTTGAAGAACAGTCTCGCTGCGTTGTCTTCTGTTGTGTGGGCGTATTCAAAAGCCACGCGCTTCAGTGAAACATTTGAATCTCAATAGAGCGCTCTCGGCGCGGGGGCGTGGTCGCATTAGAAGATAATGAAGGGAGACATGAAAAACGGATATCGCGTTGTTTTCATATGTATTACTTTATCACAGAATATTTGTTTTCGGCAGCACTTGTTTAGTTTAAAAGTAGACATGTCAGGCTTTCTATAGATATCTCTCTCATGTCTCTGTGTTGAGTATTCACTGAGTTACAGTTCATTTTAATGACGCGTTTGTAAATAAAGAGCAGCGCAGACAAAGGCTGCAGACAGCACTCCTTGATTGTTATCTTTATTTTATAAGTGCACAAAGTTTTGTTGTTATTATGTCTGTATACAAAAAAAGTAGACCCTTTACAGATTCGATTGATGTATTGCTCTTAGCTGTACGATCAAAACTGAAAGTGTAATTTAAGTTCTTTTCGGGGTTATCAGGAGAAAATACCCCAAAACGCGTATACGCGTTAATCGACTTCAGAGGGTTAAAGGGGTTTTGTGGTTATATTTAGATTTTTCCTTTATATTTGTATTGTTGTTAGTTGTTTTTGCATAAAGAAGATCTTTAAAGTTGCAAAGACTAAAGTCTCAAATCCAAAGAGATATTCTTTACAAAAGTTAAGACTTGTCCACGCCCCCCTAAAATGGCTTGTTCTAACACGCCCCCACATCTCTACATCACTATGTGGGAAGATTTGCATAACGCCGGTTTTATGGTTTTATGTTAAGCGGCACGATATGCAAAGTATAAGTCATTATAATCAGTAATTATGCCCACTGGATGCAACAACTGCCCCGTTTGTGATGGATTTTATTGTTTTTGTCCTGTCATGCTGGTGTTCTGACCGAGACACACAATAACAGTATATGTTGAGGGGCGTAACATTTCTGTCACACGCTTGAGGCATTCGGCCAATCACAACACACTGGATAGCAGGCCAATCAGAGCACACCTCATTTTTCAGACCAATGAGCTTTGTAAAAAACGATGCCTTTCAGAAGGCGGGGCATAGAGGAGAAACAGTATGTGGAAAATAATGTGTTTTTTGAACCTTAAACCACATAAACACATTTTATTACACCAAATACACAAAATAATGTTCTTTTTAGCAACATCATATGACCCGTTTAACATTATATTAATGAAATTACGGTATTTAACTGTAAATTTTTTTTTAAACCATTTAACTTTTTATTTTTATTTTTTGTTTTTTTATGGTAAAATTCCACCAACCACAGCTGCTGTTTTTTTCCCCCATAAATTTTACGGATGTTTTTTTTTTTTTTTTTTTTTTTACAGTGTTGTATTGGGTAGATTTATATGTTAATAACTGTCATGCTAATAATCCCTAAATTAAAGTTTTACCATATATATATGTGTATATATATATATATATATATATATATATATATATGTACATGTGCTTCTCAATAAATTAGAATGTCGTGTCAAGTTAATTTCAGTAATTCAACTCAAATTGTGAAACTGGTGTTTTAAATAAATTCAATGCACACAGACTGAAGTAGTTTAAGTCTTTGGTTCTTTTAATTGTGATGATTTTGGCTCACATTTAACAAAAACCCACCAATTTAATTGTTGGCCTTCTGGAAAGTATGTTAATTTACCGTACATGTCCTCAATACTTGGTAGGGGCTCCTTTTGCTTTAATTACTGCCTCAGTTCGGCGTGGCAAGGAGGTGATCAGTTTGTGGCACTGCTGAGGTGGTATGGAAGCCCAGGTTTCTTTGACAGTGGCCTTCAGCACACACCAGTCTGTGTGCATTGAATTTATTTAATACACGAGTTTCACAATTTGAGTTAAATTACTGAAATAAACAAAATTTTCCATGACATTCTAATTTATTGAGAAGCACCTGTATATATATATATATATATATATATATATATATATATATATATATATATATATATATATATATAAAGTTGAAAAACTGTTTTTATGTATTTACAAATGTAATTTAAAAAATATATTTTTTTTTTTAATGTGAGCAGTTAGTTAAGATAAATACAACTGTTCATTGCTAGTTCATATTAGCTGAGCTTATGTATTAAATAATATTTAAAGATACAGCTACAGATAATGTATTAGTAAATGCTGAAATTAATAGTAACATAGATTAATACTTTATTCAGACATAATTTTCATTGTCAATTAATGTTAATTAAATTAACTAACCCTTTTGGAACCATATTGTAAAGTGTTACCATAACATTTTTAGTAACATTTCTAAAAATCATATAGACACGCAAATAAAAGAAAAATAATCAGAAGAAAAATTTTTACTAAAACTTTAAAATGAAAAAGAAAATAGAAAATAGAAAAACCAAAACTGATGCAAAACATTAATAAACTATAATAGTATGTCAATTATAATAAAATAACACTGGTATAGTCTATTAAAATCGAAATCAAAAATTAAATAAATAAACACCATATATGTTTGTCAAGATACAGGAAATGTGTTCATATATTTAGTGAGCAGTATCTATCATTAACTTACTGCTTCAACCCTCAACATGGCCTACAAACTGCAGAAAAATGTATCCATGCTAACCGTTTTCCCACTGCACTTTACAGGCTTTGTGAAGCTTTGGATTCCTAGGGTGACAGTCATATGTCCTCACACACAGGAAATCCCCTTCTCCATGGCCACTGGTGGGCTGCTGGGCTTTCTGAGAGTTGATGGCCCCTGTATGTTTCAGTGGGCAGTCCTCCCACTCACACTCATCTTAACGGAACCTGTTCGCCCTAAGCAGGACCCAACAGAGACATGGTGAGGGCCCAGTTCTGCTGTTATGTGATTTACACTGGTAGAAAGAGGGAGGCGGTGGATCAAAGACAAGCATACTTTAGGGCTTTAGTTATGTGTGGCAATGTTATAAAACTGAAGAGAGGCCATTTTATGAAAGTATCTGAGTCTATGGTGGCCTCAGAAAGATGTTAGGATGTGAAGTCCAATGTAAGTATATATATGTGACCTTGGACCACAAAAAAATCTAAATGTTGAGAAAATTGCTTTTAATGTTGTCCAAATGAATTTCTTAGTAATACATATTACTAATCAAAAATTAAGTTTTGATATATTTACAGCAGGAAATTTACAAAATATCTTCACAGAACATGATCTTTACTTAATATCCTAATGATTTTTGGAATAAAAGAAAAATCGATAATTTTGACCCATACAATGTATTATTGGTTATTGCTACAAATATACCCGTGCTACTTATGACTGGTTTTGTGGTCCAGGGCCACATACTGTATATGAATTTGTTTTTTAAGGTGAAACCCATTAATTATTAATTCACAAATATCATTACATATTTGCAAAGTCACAGCACATTACCTTTTACAACCTAAATTTGTCCTGCCATAAAAATGTAAAATTTTCGCTTCACTGACCAAGGTTTGCAGTCAAAAACTGCAATAATGCTGTTAAGGTTTGAGTATAAAAGATAAAAAATATTGATGTTATGTAAATGGTAAGCCTGTGGGTAAACTACTTTGTTTGGTTAACAAACACACATCAGTACACCAACACGCTTGTCTACTAGTATCGTAGGTGATGTTTTCTCAAACTAACCCAATAAAGATCCAACAGAGCTGCAGCTAAATTTTAAAATTTTGAAGCAACTTTGCACCTTAACACTTTACAATGAGGTTCAATTTGTTAGTGTTATTTAATGTATTAGGTATTGTGATTTAACAACAAACAATACCTTTACAGCATTTGTTAATGTTAATATTAATTTCACAACCACTAAAACATTTTGGGTATGTAAGATTTCTGAAAGAAGTCTCATATGCTCAACAAGGCAGCATTTATTTGATCAGAAATACAGCAAGAACAAGAATATTGTGAAGTATTAATACTATGAAAATAACTGTTTTCTTTAATTATGTATATTTTAAAATGAAATTAACTCCTCTGATGGCAAAGCTGAATTTTCAGCATCGTTACGCCAGTCTTCGGTGTCACATGATCCTTACGAAATCACTCTAATATGCTGATTTGCTGCTCAAGAAATGTCTTATTATTATCAGTGTTGAACAGTTTTACTGCTTTTTTTTGGGGGGGGGGATTCTTTGATGAACAGAAAGTTCAAAAGAACACTATATCTTTAAAAATAATTCTTTTGAGACAATGTAAAAGTCTTTGCTATTAATTTTGATCAACTGAATGCATCCTTGCTGAAAAAAGTATATATATATATATACATGTTATTATTATTATTATTAATAATAATAATAATAAAAAAAACGTATTGACCCCAAACCTTTGAATGGTAATACTGTATATTATGAACATGCATGAATTAACAATGAGCAAAAGTGTATGTACTTGTACATTACCATTATATATATATTTTAAAATGGTTGCTTTTATTGGATCATACCCAAATAATTAACAAATTTATCCTTAATAAAAGCTGAAGGCTATCAATGAAAACACAACCACATTACTGTAACACCCACCACAAATGCATTTCTCCTCTTGAGCTTTTAACTGCATTTTTCTTCTTTCACAAATGAGAAAGTTAGAGATGGAAGGAGGGAGAGTGAGAGATAGAGAAAGGGAGAGAGAGGTAGAAAAAGAGCAGGAGATAAAGAAGAAGAAACGTAATTAACCTCCTTTGCGGGGAGAATTCTATTACAAAAACCTATTCTGCCATGCAAAGTGGGACTTGGAAATGTGACAGGCCGTGGAGGGAAAAGTCAGAGGCTGTCTGCATCTTAAAACAACTTCCAATTTGCGTCCCCTATCTTTCCTCATCCTGACTGAAGCTGGAAATTGATCAATGCACACTTAGAGAGAGGAGGGAAGAACACAGCACACACTAAACCAGCTATTTCATGTTTAAGTGGCATGTGCCGTAAAGAAATAACCTGCGGATTGAGGAGATTTTGATGGTGGTACAGGTTCCTCCCCCCACCCCCCTCTTACTTTTTCATGGCAGTGGAAACCGTGATGCACCGGAGTGACATTCAACCACGAAACACATCAAGCGTAGAAAAAAAATATCCTTGCGATGAAAATGTCACAGAGTCCTTCCCCCGGTAATCAGTTTGCGATAATTTCTCACTCATTACATGACAGGATGAAAAATTGCACTCTATCGTTTTGCTGTTAAAAGGGAGACTAGGTGCAGTGAAAAGGCCAGCAGATGCTTCTTTTGAGGCGCTTCCATGAAGAGGCTGCGCTGCATGAAAGCCCCGGGAGAAAGAAGCCTGAAATGGCAGGGGTTAATAAAGTCCATTTTGTGGTTAGAAATACCACAAGTGTTCGAGGGGAAATTACAGAGAGGGCATCAATATCCTCCAAAAATAATTACAGTCCAAATACTTCCTCTCGCTCTACCCCCGCCACTGCTCGCCCTCAAATGGCCCCCAGCCCTGGGGGTTTGAGTGACAGCTCCGCTGGGGCGAGTGTGCCATCCGTGCAGCCGGGGAAGAGAAGCCAAAGGAGAGACAGAGGGACAAAACCGGCCTTTGTGGCTCAGCGCTGGCAACAACTGCTACAGGTGTCCTTTTCACCAGTCGAGTTTGTAAACCATTTGGGAAGATACTCCCATTTTGAGTCAATCCTTTAACATGACCATCCATCTTGAGCGAAGTTAACAGCTGGGGTACAAACATCAGAATGGAGTCAAAACTGAACTAGAGGTCTACTATTACATGTAACTGTACAATAAACAATTTACAAATGTAAAATATATCCAACTAATTCTAAACATACAAGTAGTTTATTTTGAGGGCTTAGATAAATAGCCTGAATGCTTTTTTTTTTTTTCTTGAGGTACCAAGATACCACTAATTATATGTACTGTATAAACAGTATATACTGTTTTTATATAAAATACATTAAAAAATTATAGTATGTTACATATTATATTTACTAATATAGATTTAGAATGATTTCTGAAAGATCATGTGACACTGAAAACTGAAGAAATGGTAATTCTATAGTTTTTTTTAAGTCTATAGTTTTATTCTGTTTTCTCCATTCACAAGCGCTGCAGGTGCGTGTGATCTGTTGAATCCATCTCATACTATCCTGGGATAAACTCCAATGCATTGCCATTGTGTACCTATGATGAATACAGCTGAGCGCGGGCCTTTTAACATTTCAAATTTTCGATTTCGTTCAGAACTATACAATTTGATTTTGTTTCTGTTTATGTTCCTATCCAAATTTCGTTTGTTTCCGGTTTACGTTTCGGTTCCTTGAACCGGTTCAGAGCCCTGTTCAAAACTTTAAACCTGTAGTGTATAATATTTTTCTTCTAGATTTGGCTCAGTGATTTATTTTGTCACTAATTTGCATAATAAATAAACAAACAGATAAATTATTAGAAAAATGTTTCTTAAGATTTAATTTTTTTTTTTCAGATATAGAATGTTATTTCTAGCAAAAAAAATAAGGTTTCGGTTTTAGTCAGATGTTAGTTTTAGTTCTTTTCCATAAACAAACCATTGCAAAACTGTACTTTTCTTCAGGTCAAATAAGGAATGGGAAGTAATTTGCTGAATGCAATGTTTTATGTTTAATGCCGCAAATAATTACAAAGGCTGATGAATTGAACTTTCCCACATGAACAGAAATGTATATTATCATTAACTATACCCTGCAGAATAATACAGTTTGCTCCACAGACTGTACCTGATTGGTGTGCATGTGTGCGTATATGCATGTCTCTGTGTGTAAATTACTAACAGAAAGTGACTTGACCGGGTAGCATCTGCATGCTTCGCGTTCCTCCATTTCTGAGCTTATGAGAGTAGATGTGAATGTAAACCACATTAGAGTGTTCCCCAGTCAGGAAATATACTAGATGTCAGTCTGCATTCCATTTGAGCTCTCAGTGATTGGTTCCTACATTTCATTATGCTAAACGTGGTGTTTTACAGAAGACGAAGAATTTTACAGGGAGGAAAAGCCAGAAAAAGCATCATGGGAGCAGCCAAGCGTTCCAGCGCAGAACACAGACTGCCCGCTGCCAGCTGCTTCCCATGTGCAGGTTTTTAAAAGCACCTGACAGCTACTACAGTAACAAATATAACATGTCTAAGAAGTTAAAGCAGTGCTGCAGTGGTTTTCAATGTTATTAAAAACTATTATATTGTTCTGTCCTGTTTTGTAATAAATTACAATAATGCTTTATTTTCTCTCAGTGATGTATCCTAAATATACTACTGTTTAAAAGTTTATGGTCTTTTTAAAAAAAAAAAAATTAATACTTTTATTCATCAAGGGTGCATTACAGTAAATTGATAAAATGTGACAGTGAATTTCACAAAAATTTCACGCAGCACAATAGTTTTCAACACTGTTTCTCCAAATCAGCATATAAGGTTGATTTCTAAAGGGTCATGTAACACTGAAGATGGCAGTAATGATGCTGAAAATTCAGCTTTCCATCATATATTCAAATAGAGACATTATATTAAACTGAAATATTTCACATTATTACTATTTTACTGTATTTACTCAAATAAATACAGTGTATATACAGTACAGGTCAAAAGTTTGGAAACATTACTATTTTTAATGTTTTTGAAAGAAGTTTCTTCTGCTCATCAAGCCTGCATTTATTTGATCAAAAATACAGAAAAAAATGTAATATTGTGATATATTATTGCAATTTAAAATAATTGTTTTTAAATTTATTATACTTTAAATTATCATTTATTTCTGTGATGCAAAGATTAATTTTTAGGATCATTATCACATGATCCTTTAGAAATCATTCTAATATGATGATTCATTATCAAAGTTGGAAACAGTTCTGCTGCTTAATATTTTTTCAGAACATGTGATACTTTTTTAGGATACTTTGATGAATAAAAAGTAAAAAAAAAAAGAAGCTATGTTTTTAAAATATAAATATTTTGTAATAACAATATACACTACTGGTCAGTAATTTGGGGTCAGTAATTTTTTTTTTCTTTCTTTTTTAAAAAAAAAAAATAAAATCAATACTTTTATTCAGCAAGGATGTGTTAAATTGATAAAAAGTGATAGTAAAGAAAATATATTATTAGAATATATATTATTAGAATTTTTTTTTTACATTTTGAATAAATGCAGTTCTTTTTAACCTTTTATTCATCAAATATATTAGACAGCAGAACTGTTTCCAACACTCATAATAAATCAGAATATTAGAATGATTTCTAAATGATCATGTGATAGACTGGATGTTACATGTGACAATGAAGGCTGGAGTAATGATGCTGAAAATTCAGCTTTGCATCACAGGAATAAATTATTTTTTTAAAAGTATATTCAAATAGAAAACTATTATTTTAAGTTGTAATAATATTTCACAATATTACTGTTTTTTCTGTATTTTTGATCAAATAAAAGCAGGCTTGATGAGCAGAAGAAACTTCTTTCAAAAACATTAAAAATAGTAATGTTTCCAAACTTTTGGTCTGTACTGTATAATAGACTTCTTTCAAAAATAGAAAAAAATCTACAACGCCAAACTTTTGAATAATATATTGTGAAAAAGTCTTATTTATTTATTTTAACTCAGGACATAATCAGAACATGTCAGCATTATTATTATTTATTTTTTTTTTGCAAAAAATGTGATGAATGCCGAATACGGACATCTTACCAATAATAATAATAATAATAATAATAATAATAATTAAATCATATATATATATATATATATATATATATATATATATATATATATATAGCAATATCAATTTCAATTTCGCATCATTGGCTGTTGAGAAATGTAATGTAATAAAAGGTCAAATTAAAAAATCTAAAAACAGAAGCTTTACTATAGTATGTGTATGATGTGGTAAGAATTGTTCAGAGCTTATGCAAGTCTCAGAAACCTTTCAAACTTCCTCAGCTGCGCACTGATCTCTGAGGAAGGAAGTAAACATCCCCAATTAGAGGTTTGGCAGCTGTTTTCGTCCACAGCTTGTACTTCTGTGGAGCGCTCAATGCCTGTTATTATGGACATGTACATACACACATACATTGTTTTTATGGTAATGTACATATAAGTATACAACACACACTACTGTGTGTACAAGGCTGGTAAAAAGGCTGCCTTGCTCCAGTCTGCCTGTCATTTTCAGCCCCTGGTTTTTGTTTGTGCAAAGAGGGACTGGGAATTGCAAATGTGACCAGTTTTACTCAACCATTGCTGACATTTCCTATCTATGCATTCGGAAGGTCATAATTTGAAAGAAATCGGTCAATATGCTAAATGTGCACCTTTATGTCTTGTGAGAAGCGATAAGCCCATCTCTAGATTTTCCTTCTGTCCACTTGGGTGTTCAGACAAAACAATCAAAATCCATTTCAAAAGACCGACCACTTAACATTTAATTTGTGCTAACTAAGCTACATAATATTGGCATGACTGTAAAACACAGAGACTCATTAAAAAATGACAGACAGAAGCAGAAATAATTAATATTTATAATACATTTTAAAGGAATAGATAAGGGGAAAAACAAAAAATTTAAAATAAAATAAAATAAACCTATCCAGGTTTTCTAGTTGTTAGATAAAGGAGAAAAATCCCTATATTTTCTGAGAATAAAAATCTAAAACTCTCAGCATAACATCATACAGGTTTGCATTGAAATAAGAGTGTTTAAATAATGACAGATTTTTCATTTTCAGGTAAATTATGCCCTTTAGGTCTGTCATAAAGCATTCAAAGATTGCACACTAATCTGATTTAGATGCTCCATGTTCAGGATACAATAATAAGGAGGAGGAGGTCCAGTTGTATAAATACACAGTTCCAGTAAAAGAGAAATGATTACTTTCCTAATCAATTATCTTATACCAGACAACGAGACAGAATAAGTAATAGGTGTTTAACTCATGAATGACTAATTTATCCCAAAGCCGTACACTGGTAATTTCCCAGTTATTGCCATTTACATTGTTGCTGATTGCACAAGACAGCATATTTTTACCAGTCTTAATGGTAATTACGTGTTGTGTGAGCCTGTGGTCACTGGTTGCTACTTTGTTCCCTGCTGACGAGTCAGAACTTTGATTAACCTGAACCGTGACCGAAGTTATTTATTTCATTATATATATATATATATATATATATATATATATATATATATATATATATATATATATATATATTTCCCCCCGTTGCATTTTAAAAAACTATGAAAACTTGTAAGGACAAATTCCCCTTATCTAAATGAAACAGAACTAATTACAAATTCCACACACTTCCTAGACTGATGAAATAAAGAAAAAATATAGTAAACATCCTATGCTAAAATGCAAAATAACATTTTATTATCAACCGAAAACATTGCAACAGTTTTGGTGCTAAAAAGCTACATGTCATTTCTCATTAGCAAGGTGGTAACATTTCTGTTCTTGAAGCAGTTAAACTTACAGTTTGATAGACACACATCTCTCTCTCTCTCTCTCTCTCTTAACTGCATTAGACTGCATTAATAACTGCATTATCAATGGCTCTAACCTCCATTACTAGCTCTAAAATTATATTTTGTAGTATAGGTGAAATAATTGACTCCAGGCTGTTGAATTATTAGAAAAATATATAAGTATATATTTCCAAGTAGCTTTACAGAAATTCAGGAAAAGATCAGAGCTGGGTGATAGTATAGATTGTTCATTTACATTTGGCAACAATGTAAACGATCAAGCAGTTGACATTTACTTATATTAACATTAGGTCGGTTTCACATAGTAAGCGTGAGCGACACAAATTTTTTTAAGCATGCATCTTAACAAATGAGTGCATTCACACTTGGAGCAGGAGCAAGGTGTGAGCAGCAGTGAAGCAGTGGTTTTGGGATGTCTAGTTTATATTTAGTCTATTTTAGACTAGTCTATTTTTGCAGTGCTGTAAAAAAGTAAAAAGAATAATGTAAAATATGAATAGAAGATTTACCTATTTAAACTTGTTTTTAATTATTCAGTTTGGGTGAAAGTATGGTGTATTATAAAAAAAAAAAAACATTATAAACTGCACATTCTATATGAAAGTATGACTGAAATGACATGATTGCAGCTGTTTTCATGGTTGTGTTTCTTATTTACTGTTTACATGTGAATTCCCATGTTAACATGCAAATCCCCAATAATCGAGTTTATAGATGACCAACTTCTTAAAACAAGTTTTAAGTTATCTTTGTAAAGAAATATGTAGCTTTAGAGCCACTGTGGTTAGCAACATGGGCTCATTGGAAATATTTGCCTCTAAATACATTTCTGCAAAACTGAAAAAAAAGATGTACCTATACATACGAATTACTGCAGTTTCCAGTTGAAATAAACCCTAGAGGCAGTAAAACTCAATTTTTATTCCTTTTCACACAAAGTATGATTTGCAGGTCCATAGTATTGAATAATAAAGCCAAATTTTCTCATAATTACTTGAGGAATATTATGTTATGAATTTTTTTTTTTTTTTTGATTTTAACATGCTGTGAGATTTGATAACTGATACATTTGAAGGTTAGTGTCACATATCCAGCTTCATATGCACAAGTTTTTTAATTCAGTAGATAGCTCAGTAGCTCACACGATACAGCATTGCACTTGAGAGGTGAAGAGCTCTGGTACAAACCCTGTAAAACTACGGTTCAACAAAACAGCTCAAATATGCATAAGTAGAAGTTAAAGAAGTTAAAATAGCATGGCTGCATCAACAAATGCGTTTTTATATCACTTGCATTTGTTAACACTATCGGGTAGGTTTAGGGTTGGGTCTGATGTAGGGGATATTTCCAACACAATGGAGCTCCCCGTACATTTGAATTATGAACCACCACAATACGTACCTGAAGCAACATAATAAAAACACAGCGATGCGTGCCTATACCAATGAACAAAAATGTGCCAGGGTCACATACTGAACCCGCATTTTAGTGGCACTCACTGGACGTTTCACTTTGAAACTGCCACGAAACGTGCAGTAAGGTGTGTAATAACGGTGTTGCAGAAATGTATTTAGAAGAACATATTTTGAATGCTTGGCCATGATACTGTGAAAAATTTAAAATCATTCACTTCCATTACTGTCTTTCTATACCTGTATGTTGTTATTTTCCCATGCTGCACAAAAGTAGTATCATTAAAACCCACTTGAAAACTATATAGCATATATTTTGGTAGTGGCATTCCAACATGGTAAGATAAGCAGGAGAGAGAGCAGGAGAGAGCGAACAGGAGAGAGAGAGAGTGTGTGTTTGTTTAGGCCTCGGTGCATATAGCTGATAAGGAATGTGCAGACTCATGCCTGCAATAAACAAAAGCAGGAGCCTTTCCCTGTGAGACTACCCATCTCTCCCAGCCCTTAATCCAGCCTGTGCATGCTACAGCAATGCCACCCCCAAACCCCTGCCAAACATGGCCTGATAAACCATGTTTCCTTGATGCAACACCGACCGTTAAGACCCCTGGGTAGCTACATGAAATTAAAATTACCTATATGGTCAAAATAGATAAATAAATAAATAAATAAATATTTTGAGTCTGCATGGAATTAATGGTGTAAAAGTGTAACTTTTTGAGTGTGCAAATGTTGATTAAAATTGGATTTTATTTATATAGGTGTGCAGAATTGATTAAAATGGGGTTATCCTTGTACTCTACAACAAAGAGAACAGCCTATTTTAGTGCTGATTGCTCAAACAGTGATTTAATTATTTACAGCCTTGTTCAAAATATATCCTTGAATGACCACAAGTATGGTTATTGAGCGAAGGCGTGAATTATGCAAGCCTTGAGATCAATAGTGAATTATTCTCAGTGAAGCTATTAGCTTATTCATCCTGGACATGTTGAATCTATTGGATATGTAATTGCTGTGCATGCGCTAAATGTCACATCTGGTTTTCTGTAAAATGAAATAATCTTTTAATCGATGCCTTTTCATGCAATACAAAGCAAACAGCTGGAGAATTTGAACCTGAATCAATGCACACAAAACTACAGTAAATGTGACCATATTTATAATTCTTTATTTGGAATGTGAACATAAACTGTCAGTGAAGCAAATATAAACTGTACTTGTTTTACTGAATGATCCTATGTCAGCAATGGTTAGGGGGAATGGTTAGCATGACCAGTTAGCCCTTACTGGCAGTAAAATAATTTATTATTTTACAAAATAAAATAATATTTAGTGTAATAGGTGAATACAATACTGCATGTACTAAATGTTATTTACTATAAATCTAATGTTTTTTGTAACATTTCAAGTTGTATAAATTAAGATCAGTTATTGTATCATGCTAAGAAAGCATGAATAGGTTTTTTTTTTTTTTTTTTTTTTTTTTTTTTTACTAACATTAACCTAGATTAATAAATGCAGTAAAAATTATTGTTCTTAGTTGATGTTACCTAATGTTAGCTCATGTTTGTTTATGACACTTACCCCTGGTTTCACAGACAAGGCTTCAGCCTAGTCCCAGACAAAAATGTAAGTCTGAGCTGTTTCAACTGAAAGAAACTTGCACTGATTGATCTTAAATTATATCAATGCCTTAATTTTGTCTCAAGGGGGACACCAGTAATGTTTTTTGTAAGGCACATTTATAAAAGATACTTAAATGTCCTAATTGAAATATGGTTTAATCCTGGCTTAGTCTAAACCCTGTCTGTGAAACCAGGCCTTAAAGTATTAAAGTTGACAATCTGAACCCTACTTTAAAATGTTACAAATTAATTATATATATAAAAAATAAAAACAATCTTAAAGTTAAATTTTGACCATTAAAGTAATAATAAATAAATAAATAATAGCAGAATAAATAATATTGTTAGAGCAGATTTCAAAATGCACACTTTCTGCACCAGCCAGAATACCATAGAACTACTAAGAAAAGTATTTAATTATTTTACTCTCTAATACATTCACATTGATAGGCCTGTTGATATATTGTATTTTATGTAAAGTAATCTTCAAGTTTGTGTAGTTGGTTAGCTTTTGATGGACAACAAACTAGTATATGTGTCATTTTTGTACTCTTCACTTCCCTGCATCATTGCTATGCTTTATTTACAGTAGAAGAGAAAGAGAGGGCTTTCTCATCCATAGCATCAATTCTGCTTCCCTTTTGATAAGAAATGTATTCAAATATTGCCTTCTAATACTTTTTGCCCCATTTGTCTATGCACCATTGCACACGAGATTAAGCACAAGGTGAATTTTCCCACAAATCCCAGGGTGGAGAGGCAAGATAAACACACTCCATTGAGTTTGCCATTGCAATTACCTTATAGGAGTTTTTAAAAAAAGAAAGAAAGTAAAAAAAAGGAAAATGGAAAAAGAACTTATAGGCTCCATGGAAGATGTTCATTTTGTTTTGTGCAGTTCACAGAATGATGAATTGTCCCATAGCGCTGTAAACTAAAATCTAAACATGCATTTAAGGTTTTAACCTTAATCTTTATCTACACAAATGTAATTTAAATACCAGTTGAATGCGTTTTGTAAATTTTTAGTAATGTTACATAATTCAGCTCGTTTAATTTATATTTGCTTTTTTTGTAATAATTGGATAGTTTAATTTTTAGTAGATACTTGTTGCTGTATTATGTGTGAAATGAGAAAAGCAAACAGATTTAATAATGCAGACACAGTTCACCGTAAAAGCTTTCCTTTTACTATTAATATATGTATGGAAGAATGTATCAGTGTTTCTTCACTCTAAGTCTGCCTCATAAAATGATCCGGCCCACAGATTGACTTATCTATCTGAATCCAATTTTCATGTTCACTGGCTGCAATGAGTGCCCTTATCCCATGATGAGTTACACCTCCCCTATCAGCTCCTGATAAACAGACAGAGCAGGAGCTGGCCTCTGAAGTGAGAATGCAAGCATATATACTTCCATGAATAAAACACCACAGAAGGACATGCACATCACCTCACTTCAATGGATTCTGCCCATACCATTCACCATACAGATACTGAGTAAATGCTGGCAGAAAATGGCTTTACATACTTTGTTGTTGTTCTGAATAATGACTGAATCAAGAATTTGAACTACATTCACCCCTGAATGCATAATTTTGTGCTATACTCAAAAAATGAACAACATGGACAATTTCTTTGCCTTGTGGGCTAAAAGTTAGTTTACCTTGTTTGTTTTTTTTTAAAGACTGATTCATATTTACATGCAGAGGTAATCTCTCTTTCTCTCTCTCTCTCTCTCTCTCTCTCTCTCTCTCTCTCTCTCTCTCTATCTCTTCTTTATATATATATATATCTCTCTCTTATATATTAAAATTAGAAAACAGAAAATAGATTTTATTACAGTGATCTTTGTGTAGTTTGCATACTTTATGTAACATCTGATTTTATGTACTTCTATACAATGTATTTGTCCATTGATATGTTTATTTTATTTTTTTTCTAAAGACGTGTGAGGAAGGTATGACCCTAAAAGTTCTTCCAGAGAGAGAAAAAGTCTTCCTGGAAGTAGTGCTACCAGTCATTTGGCTAAAGTCCCAAATGAAAATAGTCTCCGTGCTTTAATTGCACTGATAGCAGCCGCTTCTTCCCCCAGAACATTCTAATGTCATTAGTGAGGAAAGACATTAGAGGCGGGAGACGAGGAGAGCTGGCAGAGGGAAGGCAGAAGCAGCAGGTGACAAGCCCTAGGATGCCTGGAAAATCTAGTTTATGGACTCCTGATTGATGAGGTGATCCTAAACCAGGTGATGAGTAATTCGCAGTTTAATTGAAAGAGATCAGTGGTGGTCGGCATCGTTTTCTACACGCTCGAAAATTGACTTTTTTTAATGCCCCCTTAGTTTAATTGCAGCAAATATTCTGGGTTGTTTATTAATGTCTAGTTTTCAGGCTATTGGGCCACAGCATTAAAACTTTCCCATAACTGTGTTTCTACAGTAAGCGTCCAGAGTAAAGAAATCTGCTTTGAATTCAATCACAGATTTGAAATGATCAGTCCATCTCATTTGAGGCATTGGACGATGGGCTTTCAGATTACCAGCATAAGCTGTGGCACAAAAACAATCAGAGCTGTACAGAGGCTGTGGTATTATCACTTCAGCGAGAGAGATGAGAAAATGACCGCACATCCACAATGCCCAACTGATCAGTGATCGCTGCTGGGTGTGCCAGCCATGATGACAGACAATAACAATCAGGCCATGTGCTTAAGCCACAAGAAACATAAGCAATCTAAGACAAATCCATTTCCACCACCCTGTTATACTGAGAGAAAAGATTCTTACGAAAATCCTAGACATGAAAAACACATCCTGACAACAAAAAGATAAAACATATACAAAAGAAATTGGAGGGAGTTCATGAAGAATGAATTACGTTGTGGCAGTTATTTGCATGAAATGTCTGCATAAGAGATAGGAATAGAAAAGAATTATTCAGATTCCTCTTTGAACTCTTTTATGATTTTTTTTTTATTTATTTTTTTATCTGCACTGTAAATAATGTTTTTTTTTTTCAAGATTATTGGACTATATTTTACAAGAAAATACTTTTTCTGTCTTTCAACTTCAAAATTGCACATTCTATGTGAAGCATTAAAGTAAATCCTACACTTTTTTTTTTTTTTTTTAGAACACAATTTTTTTTTTTCTTAAATTAATGTTGTTTCAGAGCCCATTGACTTTCATTGCAAGTTCAAAGCAATACTCATAATATCTTCTTTTAGGTTCCACAGAAGAAAGAATACATGAGGGTGAGTAAATAACAGAATTTTCAATGTATCCCCTTAACAGTTCCAGTGATGACTTTAAAGAAAGAACTATCTGAAAATGTTAAGACATTTAAATAAATGTAAAACTAGTCTTGTGAATGATTCTGAATAAGAACCAGACCTCAGTTCCCAAACCCTGTTGTAGAACCAGATTGAGATTCACTAAAGGAATTATTCAAATCAGATAATGCAATCTGCACAACATAGTTTCTAACAAAGTTTGAGAACCAGGAACCTCTTTTGTTTTGAAACCAACTGATTTTCTTTTCTGCAGTGTGGAAAACAGAGAAACATTCTTCTCCTTTATTTAGTAGACAACTGCTGCCATGATGAATTGAAAATAAACAAAACATCTGGCTAAACTGAATTGTGGGTTGTAAGTAAATAAGATTCTGTAAAAGTTTAGTGCACTTTATGGAAGTCAGAACGCTTGTGAATTTGTGGATAATGAGAAAACATGTCTTCATGCTGTACAACAAAACAAACTTTCATGTCTGTTCATATTATCAAAGATAAACCGTTTTGAGAGAGTAATACTAGGTTTTATTTTAAGCTACACTTCAGCTACAGGGATTTCCAACCTCCGCATGAAATATATGTAAATCACCTTTATCACAGCGAGTTTCTTAATGAACCACGCTGCACGGGATAGCTTTTGGGAACTGTAAAATGTACCCCTGGGGAGACAGCAGAGCAAAAGAGATTGATGTGTCATTTGAGAAATGGTCCACTCCAACCAATTTTGTTTCGATAAGACACAAGATTGATTTCAATTGTTTCATTAAATAGAACTTAGCGGGGTGTATGTAGGGATGAACAATGAGAGTGTCAAAAAACAACATCTCTCTCTGTTTGTCGTGCTCACTGGGGTGTCGGCAAACTGATATTCAACGGGAAACCGTTGCTTTGAAATTCAGTTTGTATTGCTAAGACTCAAAGGTTTTGTAGCCCGTTCAGATGCACTGCCACTTAAAGAGCCGTCCTCCACATCCATCATTTTAAGTAAATATGCTGTATTGTTTTAAGGTCAAAGCATTCATATGGTTTTATGGGCAGCTTGTCAGAAATACCTCTGGGAGTTGCACAGTAAAGCATTTCGCCGATGAAATCAGGCCCTGGTGAACATCAGTGAAATTAAAAAAAAAAAAAAAAAAGTAAAATTAAAATAAAAAAATAAATAAAAAGGGCTATTTCTCAAACTTGAGTATTAAAACAAATAAAACCAAATCAAGATTGTTTTTTTTTATTGTATTAAGATTATTTTTCAAAGCATTCCCTCAAGGCACCATAAAAGTGATTTTGTTGAATGATTTGCAAGTGAATGATTAATTTGATTTAACCTTGATAGACCAATCAGATACGTGATGTCTCTCACTGCCAATGTCAGCCCAGCTTGCAAAGACTTCTGATGAGAGATCTGATGCGATTTGTACCCAAGGACAAAGCAAAGTGGCCCAGCAGAATGTCACAGCAGTTTGAACTGCAAAAGGGCTCAATCTTAAGACTCACTAAGCTGGAACTGGCTGTAATACAATGCCATTACACTGGGAAAACCAGGTCAAGGCATAGTTGAAAACACCATTCTGCCCTTTTCAGTCTAAACCCACTTCACTGTCCCAAAAACACAGGCATGCACAAAGACCTAAAATGTCCTTTATTTGACCTTTTGCTCGACTTGGTGAATATTTCTCTCAACTGAACCTGCAGTACACCACTGAATCAAATCTGGCATACTGTGTCAGTATTACTACCATAGTAAGATGTAAAGATATTCTGTCATCATTTACTCACCCGCTAGACATAATAAACACAATAAACAAAAAAATTGTACAATTATATTTCATCACACTTCTTGCTACAGTATTAACAAACCATTAACCACAACTTTTGCCTCAATAAACATCGAATTTGCTGCTTATTAATAGTTCGTGAGGTAGTTGTTAAGTTTAGGTATTGCACTCAAAAAATAAAAAATATTTTAGTTCTTTGCTCAGATTACTTAAATAAAATAAGCTAAAACAACATAAATCTTTAGTTTTTTATTCAGTTGTAATTTGCACTCAATTTTATTATATTAAATTAAATTACATTTGTAAAATGTTAACTTATGAATCATACATGAATCATTTACGTTGCACTGACTGAAACTGGGCAGTGGATTTCTAGTTCCCAGAATGCTCTGCATAGGGATGGACCAGGAGAACAAATGTTGAAATTAAGTGCTGTTTAATGTGTTTTTGGTAAAGGGAAAGACATATTAAAGTTTGTTGTTTAGTTATTTTTGACGTTTAAAAGAGTTTATGTTTATGTTGATTTTTGAGGTTACCATTATGGTGAAGTATAGACTTTGTGGTAAGTATAGACTTGATCATTACTTGCATGCTACAAAAACTGTACTTAGCATGTGAACAAGTGTTTTGTTGGCTGTTACATTCTCATAAGAATAAATAAAAGAAATCAGTTTGAGGGCCAGCATGTGATTTACACAGTCTGTATTGTCAGCATTTCTACCCTTCTCAATAAAACGATCTTAGAACATTTACATGCGTGTATGACAGCTATTGACAACCTAAGAACAAGCTCCACTCTTCACCACAATGGTAACCAAAAAAAAAAAAACCATTAACTAAATAACTAAACATTAAAACCTTAAACACTAACAGGCCTTTCCATTTTCATAAAAATTCAGAAAACTCACGCAACTCTGCATGAAGGCACCAGACTGAACAGCAACAACACTGGTTGGATCAACAAGAGTGAATTATGTTCAGGGAACATTCACAGAATATGTCAAATGAAATTGGTGTGATCTCATTAAATAAGCATGAATTTTACTAATCAATGCATTTAACTTAATTTTAGTTCAAATAAATCAGTTTAAATGTGTGGAAAATGCGTCATAATTTTATTAAGTTAGACCAACAAGCTATTTTTTTTGAGTGTGGGTAGGATTAGGGATGTAGAATATGGTCATGCAGAATATGTGCTTCATAAGTACTAATAAAGGGCCAATATGTTACAACTTCACAAAAGCACCAAATTTATACAATTGTTTACTGAAAATCTTGACTCCCACCATGTATCAACGGTGCATTCATAAGAAAAGCAACAATGTTTGATTTATGAATGACTCATTCTTTTGTGTCAAATCGTCTCAATAAATCTGTTGATCTCATTCCCAAAAAAATTCAGAATGATTCATTCACAAATCAGACTGAAATTGATTTTTTGACACAACTAGAAGGAAGATTTATTATTTAAATTCCTTCTTTAGTGTTGCATGTAAAGGTGGGTGATATGACATTAAATCTTATATTACTATACGAAAAATCTTTTTCAACAAAGTGATCATGATATGGTTATTGTTGCTGGACATATACTACTAACCTAACCAATGTAAGGTTTTAAAAAAATGTATAAAAACATCTCAAGATTATATTAAGGTAAACAGTCATTAATCAAATTACAACAAAGAATCTGATCACATAAAATGAGACATATAAATACAACAGAAAATAGTTACAAATGAAGTAAACAGTACTTAAAGCTTTTCAGGTAGGACTATTTCACAGAATACAGAAAACTACAAAAAGCTGAATACTCAAATGTAAAACAAACAAACAAAAACAAACACTGCATAGTCTGTACTGTACAAATTAAATATTCATGGATTCATATTTAAGCTACAAAAGTTAGTGATTTTTCTTTTATTATTCAGTTGACATTATGGCTGCTGTCACTTTAAGACCTAATGCACAGATCTAATATGCTGACACAGTTTCGATTTTCTCCCAGCTGTTTACATACAAGACATAACCGACTGTGTAAATACTCGCTAAAATGGGCGTTGGGTTTAAAATCGCTTGAAAGTTTAAACTGTCAGGCTCAACAATGCATTTAAAAGATTTCATGATTACACAGCACAGTAACGTCACACATGCATAACCACGGTATTATCAATAATCCAAAATTTGTCATTTGTCAGATTTCTACTGGTTTATTGTGTTTAATCATATTTCACCTACTCCTAGTTCCATGCCAGAAAAACGAAACATAAAAATTTCATTTCTAGTTGTGGTCCCAGGACATGTACTGTAGGAACCTCATGCCTACCAAAAAGCCTTATGGAGCTATGCTCCCTCATACACACCAACCTCATTCTCTCACCTGTCTTCTCTATTTCAGCTTCAAACCGGGCCTCTGTGTTCGGCCCCAGGACAATAGACTCTGACAGTGTTGGGCAGCAGGCAGTTTTCTCCCACTGACGAGATGAACACGCAAGCAAGAATGTTAAGAGTCTCTAACGATTTTTCAGCTCAAGTGGGCAGGTGACTGGCATCCTTTCGTGAAGGCTTTGCGAGATGCTACCCCGCCCAAGATAATTAATGAGTTTCTGTCAAGTGCACTGCTCCAGAGGAGTGCAGAAGGGGTTGCCCTGTCAAAACCCATCCTGCTCTCCAATGCCAAAGAACCCAATTCAACATTGCACAGCATGGAGAAGGGCACAATGAAAATTGTTGCTGAAATTTGAAATTGAGATATTATTTGGGATTTGGTTTTTTAAAGGTTTTTGGTTTTTTTAATGTTGAGCGGACTCATAAGGTATACTACTTCATGAATACATTGCGGTTTCTACAGTCTTACTGAAATATCAGTTGTCCCAGTGGGACCTGCACTTAGAAGTCACTATTTGCTGTCATTTCTTACAATGAAATATGATATGTGCTGTAGTCATGATCATTCTGGATCAATGAGTAAGCTGTCACCACACAGTGGAAGCCAGAGAGGAAGCCAGCGGGGGCAAAGACTGCATTCTGAAAGGCAAATTAACCTGTCGTCAGGTCTCACAGAACTATTAAAATAACTACCTTGCTCCCTGTGGAGAGAGTGGGCAGCTCAGAACACACAAGCATATGATGTTAAACCCCCTGTCTACTATCTGTCCGCTTTGGACACTGATGCTGTGCTCTAAACATGGGCCAACAACGTCTAAAATTATGCCCCAGGAGATTAAAAAGTCTGCGAGAGAAAAAGTTTTTGCCAAGTCTAGCATTATTGTGAACTTCTGATATTAGGCCAAGTTCCCTCTCTGGGTTTGAGTTTATAAATACACTACTGGTCAAAAGTTGGAAACTTTTTATTGTTACTGAAAGAAGTATCATGCTTACCAAGACTGGAGTTATTTGATCTACAGTAAAAACAGTACTACTGTGAAATATAGTTACAATGTAAAATAACTGTTTTCTATTTTACTGAATTTTCTCAATTTTTACTGAATTATTTCAATCTTTAGTTTTACATGATCTGTCATAAAGGAATAAATTACATTTAGATATACTTTATAGTAAATCATAAGTCATCATCATCAGTTGTCCATTGTTTCTCATATATTACACTTGGACAGTTTTATGTTAATTTAATTTAATTTAATGTTTCAAGTGACCTAAGTCAGGTGAACATGATAGGTTGGCATTATACGCACTGACAGAGTAATCAGCCAATCACAGCGATTTGGAGGCATTGCTCAATGTTGCACCTCTTTCGCCTCCTCTGATAAAATGCCGCTGAAGTCTAGAAAGGAATTGCTGAGGAAAAGAGACAACAGCAGCACAAATGCAAATACTGAATTAGGCGGCACTTCCATTTTACCTTGTCTGATTCTGGTGACCTCATGTCTTTAGACAGGGTCGAGGGTAAGGGTGGGTCGGAAGGGGGTAATTCATAATGACATGACTGACAAGTAAGACCCCAGAGTCTGTTCCTGGACCCCCACAGTTCATCATAGTGCCATGCAGACTGTATAATTGTTTTCCCCCTAAAGAACCGGTGTGTCAGTCTTTTTTAAGTATTTTTTAAGGTGGTATGAATTGGAGTAGATTTGATGAGTTCTGCTATGTTGAGTTATTTCAGCAGGGGGCCATGAGGAACAGCAGTGAGCCATGTCATCTCACTCCAACAGCAGATACAGGGCTCCTGTTCTCTGCACGGTTACTTATGATGTCTAGACATCATTAAAAAGGTCTGTGAGAACACTTAGTGTTCTTCTCCTGAAACATATGGAAAGCATCTGTTCTGAGATAAACATGGGTTGACACACCAGATGCGAGCTTTTATTTTTTAGTGAATAACAGCTTACATTTTGGCCTCTGCCTCACATAGAGCTATTGTGTGGCTTTGAAAGACCTCTGAAAATATAATATAATTTTATGGTATTTTCTTTTTTGAGGACAAAAACATCCTCTAATCCCACTTCCCTCATCAATTTTCTTTAGTGTTCCAAAGAAGAAAACTGGAATAAATCACAGGTTTGGAAAGACACGAGGGTGAGAAAATAATGAAAAAGGTTGTTTTTGGCTGAACTATCCCTTCATTATTGGCCCTGTAAAGCATAATTACATTTTCTTAATTAAAAACTTTCATAATGTAATTTTTGCAACACAAAGTACAAATAAAATTAAATATAGGCTTAATATTAAAAAGGTTATGATGAATTTAGGTTCATTTTATTGAACTAAAAGTTTTTGCCTTTGTGACTCAAAAAAGAAACACTGTCTTATTATAAAAATAAGTAATAATAAAAAAGAAAACAAATAAATGCTTATTATTATAATTATTTAATTATTATTATTATTCTAAATATTACTACTACTCCAATACAAATAGTGGCACGTAACAGAAAGAAAATCCAAAAGTACTGCAGTTTTGTAGATTTGATTATATCATAAGCCTACTATTACATTTATAGATATAAATAAATCAGTGCTGTCACTGAACTCATCGCAATTAATCGCATCCAAAATAAAAGTTTTTGTTTACATAATGTGTGTGTGTACTATGTATATATAAATACACACATACAATATATATTTTAAAATTATTTGCATGTATTTACATGTATATATTTATATTCACACAATTTATATTATATATAAATATATTTAATATGTAAACATAACATTCTTAAATGTATACACGATCACATGGATGTGATTAATCATGATTAATCGTTTGACTGCACTAGAATAAATAAATAAATAAATATTTCTGTAGAATAATATATTGCTTCTTTTATATACCAATAATGGCAGTAACATGGTGATGCTAATACCCTGTTACTTTTATATATTTAATAGTGAATAACTACCATATTTTTGTAAGTGCAGCATATGAAATGAACCAAGCTACACAAAAATGCTTATCATAAACAACTGTTCAGAAAGGGACAGACAGACAGAGACAGCCACAAGATGATGTGGGAGCTCGTGGGCGAATGAACATACTGAACCCTTTCCCGTGGGCTACCTAAACACATTCTGAGCAGGAGCGGCCGCACTGCCTGCTGCTCCAGTGATTAGCTCCTCCATCTGGCCTCGCTGCATCTGGCCTGGGCAGGCAGGCAGGATGGCCAGGCAGTCAGCCCAGAGCAGCCTGCAAGATGGATCTCAGGGCTGGAGGTCTTGCCTGCAAGTTGGAAAAGTGACAGAAGGGAGTTCACAGGCCCAATTCTGACAGCACAGAAGTTATTACAAATCAGAGATGTCCAGCAAAGTTGAACTTTTCATGAATGATGGAAAACAAAGTGCCAGACTAATATGAGAGTCGGAATCAAATGTGAGAGATGTTCTGCTCATTTTGTGGAGGAAAGATCCAGCAATCTACAGTATGGTCTCTTTTTTGTTTGTTTGTTGTTGGCTTAATTTAACTTGAATTTGATTTAATTAATTATATTTACACCAAGATTTAACAAAGGCATCTATCTATCTATCTATCTATCTATCTATCTATCTATCTATCTATCTATCTATCTATCTATCTATCTATCTATCTATCTATCTATCTATCTATCTATCTATCTATCTATCTATCTATCTATCTCTAATGATATAAAACAATGCAAGTGCCAGACTAATATGAGAGCTGGAATTCGACTGTGAGAGAAGTTCTGCCCATTATGTGAAGGAATGATCCAGCAATTTACAAACCCCCAATGGTCTTTTTGTTGGCTTAATTTAATCAGAATTTGATTTAATTCATTATATTTACCCTAAGATTTAATGAAGGTATGTTGCTAAGCAATAACATTTGTATTTTCTGCATTGATTTTTTTTGGCCATTCTGAATAACGAATTTAAACATGGAAAATGTTTTAAATAGATCTAATATTACTACACAAGCTGAAAAACAAAACAAACCAAGTTATTTATGAATAATTAATAGACGAACACATATGGTGCTAGAACGTAATAAATGATAGATGGGTACAGATTCTGTGCAGCCCTGGTAATGACAAATTCATGCAAAAAACATTTTGATGAAATTCATGAAGTGATGTAATAACTTCAGGCAGGGAATAAAGAAGCAATTCTCTCCCCTGTCCTTGATAGATTGTATAATGTCAGAAAAACTAATGTGCACTGTTGTATATCACAAGACTACCTCCTGGAAACAGCACCCAGCATGCTTTTGAAGTCATTTTACCATAAATGCACTATGCATGTTGGCATCTCTGCAGGGAAATGTGTTTGATTTCAGGTATTGATGATTTGGGACTGCAGCTCTGGTCAAACTGACACGTTACGAATGAAACATTTATTGGTTATGTGTTATTATTTTTGGTCACAGTAAAGCAAGACAGAAAGCAGACATTTCATTTCTTGGGGAGAGGGTCACAGCAAATGTTTCTTTTTCATAAAATCTTTGTTTTGCCGTCTCTCAGATTCTGTTTGTTTTCTTCGTTCACTTTTTGTCATTTATTGTTACTCTGTGTTGTGCACTGCAACATCGGTATCTGTCTCTCTCTCTCTCTCGCACACACACACCCCAAATTACGCACACATGAGTACACACGCTTTCACAGATAAAACAATCTCTAGGAGAGTGAACACGAGCGAAAAAAGAAAAATGACGTGCAGTAATCACACTGAAGCATTACCAGTCATTACTCTGTGCTGTCACTGGTGGAGGAGAATTCAGTGCGCCGTCTCTTCTTTACCTCGCCTCCATCGATGCCTGCAGTAGCGCTCTACTGGAGTGAATCTAGCATAGGACCCTGTCAAAGACGTATATACAGACAGACACTATTTTCTTTAACATGCTCACTTTTTTTCATCATACACAACCATTAGCGCAAAAATGCTATATGGATATCTCTGTAAATGAATATGTGTATCAGATTACAGTTAGCAGGTTGTTTTATGCCAAGGAGAGCACAGGACTATCCAGATCTCACCTTGTCCCAGTGTGACCTTGGGATACTAATATTATTTACTGCCATAAATGAAGAACTGAAAAAGTAAGTTATTAAATTACATAATATAATGCAATTGCATTTTATAACTGCATAATCTATCTATCTATCTATCTATCTATCTATCTATCTATCTATCTATCTATCTATCTATCTATCTATCTATCTATCTATCTATCTATCTATCTATCTATCTATCTATCTATCTAACTGAAATAAGTCATATTTGGTAAATTTGTTTAATGAAACAGGCCCCAGGTTTCACAGACAGGGTTCAGACTAAGCAGGATTAGGCCATAGTTCAGTTAGGAGATGTAAGAAATTTTATAAACGTGCCTTAGAAAAAAATATAGTCTGGGACTAGGTTTAAGCCTTGTTTGTAAGACTGAGGGTAAAACTAACATTATAATTTAGTTCCTTTAATAATTATGATATGATCAAGGTATCAAGCCTGATACCAGACTGTAACCCACTCCTGAAGGAATAAATACACTGAAGTAACAATAACAGAACACTCCAGCTGACAGTGAGACCAAAAAAAAAAAAAATTCCCCTGGAGATTGACTTCCCTCCCTTCACTTGTCCCCACAAGAGAGCACATGGCCTAATCCATAGAGATGGCTTGATATGTTCCTCCACATTGCCCCTGGAACCTGCTGGATAAAGAGTGATCTCCCAGATTAAGGCTCATTGCAGCGGGGCCATAGCCCTTCATTGAGGACAGAGGGGGACCAGGTGCAGAAGATTCAAGGAGACAGTCTGTCTCATCCGGCAAACAGAGCCCACTTTACCTGCACCGTTTAACTCAACTCAACAGGCACCTGAGCAGCAGACAAGACAACTGAGATGGTAAAGCCTTTTGTGGATATGACTGAAATGGACCTGAAACAAGACGATGGGTTCAGTCTTGAATTGGTTGATCTAGTTTGTATACGCTTTACTGACTGGCAATGTTGGTTAGTCTAACAAGCAACAAATGCTGATCTAAAATACCAATGCTAGTTACATAGTCTCAAAAACACACTGAGTCAAACAGTAGTAGTTCAAACAACACCAGTGCTGACATTGTTCATAGACTGTCAAACTGCGTGACCACTGTAATCCAATTCACAAATAAATGACTCTTTTGAAACAGATTTAGCGAATTAAAACATACAGTGCGCCACTGAAGTACTATTCACAAACAAACAAACAAAAAAACTCTTATTATTTTTAGTAAATCAAAAACATACAACATGGAGACTATAGTCTGATTCACAAATGAATGTCTCTTATAAACATATTCTTTTTAGTGAATCAAAAACATACAGCAAGACCACTATTGCCTAGTCTGATTCATGAATGAATGACTATTATGAACTTGAGTTTTGACTCAGTAACTGTAGAGATGGATTCATTGACGTTTATTCAGTGACGGAGACATCACTCTGATTCATACCAACTGATATCATAAAATTTTATCTATATGCGGTCTCTACACCCTTTTGTGGAAATGGCTGTCATTACATGAATGACCCGATGGTCATGCACATCTGCCTTTCTATGATGATTTAAGATTTGCCCCTTGAGGTCACATAAAGAATGACCTGTGTTATTTGGTGCCCTCTTGTCTAAGTGGATTGTAGGATCCAGACATTATGTGACTATAATCAAATTCTGGCTCTGTGAGACATTTATGGATAGAATCAGCCTGCCATCTTTCATGAATCCAACATATTTATTGAGCTTAACTTAATTTAGGCCGATTTGTGGTCTATTTACACCATGTCTCTGTTAATTATCTATATGGTACTTTATCATACAGTTTTTTGACTCAGGCCTGATGGTCATTGTGATTGGCAGTCCACAAGAGCAGCCCTGCACAGGTGTACCAGTCATTCAAAGTGAACAGTCGAGTGTTTAGAGGCAGGCATGAGCTTGAGCGTGTTTGAACATTATACTATGTCCAGATGGTGTGGGAGAGTGCCAGATCAGTCACTCCCGCACGCCCCACTGCTGCAGAACACACAGGAGTGAGGACTTCACACTGCTCCGCAATGAAGTGATCCCCACATGAACTTCAGCTGAGCTAGAACACGCTGAGACAAAAAAGACCTGCATTTACAAACACAGTCCATTTGGAGTGCCGCCCAGCCCAAACCTGGCCACTTTGCCTTCAGGCAAACCACTTTATTGCTCGTTTCAGTGTTTGCCATAACAACAGAGACAGCTGGCCATATTAAGAGACACTTTTAATGCATGTTCTGGCAATTTAGTTTCATTGAATTGCTCTTAATGAGGAACTCAAAAACACTTAAAAGGTATCAATTGTAACAAAGGATTTTCCAGTGACGGGACATGGTCAGTTAAAAGATGTGATTTTTCCTATTGGATGAATTCACTGAACAATATTTCAGTGCCAAAACCTGAATCTTATTCACTAACCCGAGTTTAATCAGGTGCTAAATATGAAGATACCAGTACCAAACTTTTGAATGGTACTACAATATTTTTAAATGTTTTTGAAATAACCCTTTAATGCTCCCCAAGGCTGAATTCATTGTCATTCAATTCATTGTAAACAATATTATTTAAAACTTTTTACTATTTGAATATATTTTAAAATGCAATTTATTCCTATAATGATTAATTTTCAGCAGTCAATATTCCAGTCGTCAGTAGCCCGGTGCATCCCAACACATGACACTTTTAATGGCTCTTTGGCGCTGACATTGTACCTCCAGCAGCAACAGCAAGTAAACGTAAATGGCGGACCGCTGCTTCTCACTCAGGGCTATGTATATGCTAATAGGGCAGAGAGCATCACAAATGGGCGGGACTTTCACCGAGTATGACGTCATAGTCTGGAACTTCTTGTGTGGAGAGACTGTTTATGATTTTTTTGGGATTATAAAACAATGAGTGAGTGGATTTTTACCATTATAGGCTGGTTGTTTTCACAAACTGTGGCCACACAACTGTGTTCAATCACCTCATAAAAGTGATTTTTGCATTCTATGGCATCTTTAAAAAGAAACATTTCTGTGGCCTTTTAAACTCAGAGGGCATGTTTGCACAGTAACCTGACTTGCATAAAAGTACACATTTAATGTAGCTCCTAGTAAATAAGGAGCTAAATCAAAGCAAACAAATAAGCAACATTATCAGCAGGCACTCTATGAAATTCTAAAAGTTTGTGGTCTTGATACAGAGGTGCATCTCAATAAGTAAGAATGTCATGGAAAATGTCATTTATTTCAGTAATTCAACTCAAATTGTGAAACTTGTGTTTTAAATAAATTCAGTGCACACAGACTGAAGTAGTTTAAAGCCCTATTCGCACGGGATAAGCGAAGCCTGTAATTTTACTCTAATTTACTGACTTATCCCCCGGATACCCGGATGTCAAGGCTTTAAGAGTCCCGTTCTATGGTCTGGTTAGATGGATTTTAAAAAAAGAAACTAATATAGTCTTGTACGCTGTGTCATTTACATTTCACCAGGTTAAAATAATATCTCAAGCTTTATGCTTGATTTATTTGCAATACATTAACCTCAAAACCTTTTCAGCTTTCTCCTTCTGGAAATTGTATGGTGTAGTGATATGACAGCACCCAAAATACTATCAACCACTACAACGCAGCTTCATTCTTCGCAAAAGATGGATAAAAAGGAAACCAACACCTCGAAAAATTATATACGACCTGCCAAATACTGGCCAAATCACAGAGATGCCGATTAGCACGGGACTAATATTATCACAGGACCTCAGTGTTCAGTGAAAAATGGTAGGTCATTTGCGGGGGAATTTTTATTTACAAATTACAGACATGGCAGATTTGCACGGGATTAAAATAACAGACAAAATCCGCAATTATTACAAATGACTGGAGGTCACCAGGTAATATTAATCCCGTGTGAACAAAAACCCACCAATTCACTACTTTAACAAATTAGAATATGGTGACATGCCAATCAGCTAATCAACTCAAAACACCTGCAAAGGTTTCCTGAGCCTTCAAAATGGTCTCTCAGTATGGTTCACTAGGCTAAACAATAATGGGGAAGACTGCTGATCTGACAGTTGTCCAGAAGACAATCATTAACACCCTTCACAAGGAGGGTAAGACACAAAAAATCATTGCCAAAGAAGCTGACTGTTCACAGAGTGCTGTATCCAAGTATGTTAACAGAAAGTTGAGTGGAAGGAAAAAGTGTGGAAGAAAAAGATGCACAACCAACCGAGAGAAGCACAGATTTATGAGTATTGTCAAGCAAAATTGATTCAAGAATTTGAGAGAACTTTACAAGGAATGTACTGAGGCTGGGGTCAAGGTATCAAGAGCCACTACACACAGACGTGTCAAGGAATTTGGCTACAGTTGTCGTATTCCTGTTGTTAAGCCACTCCTGAACCACAGACACATCAGAGGCGTCTTACCTGGGATAAGGAGAAGAAGAACTGGACTGTTCCCAGTCGTCCAAAGTCCTCTTTTCGGATGAGAGCAAGTTTTGTATTTCATTTGGAAACCAAGGTCCTAGAGTCTGGAGGAAGGGTGGAGAAGCTCATAGCCCAAGTTGCTTGAAGTCCAGTGTTAAGTTTCCACAGTCTGTGATGATTTGGGGTGCAATGTCATCTGCTGGTGTGGGTCCATTGTGTTTTTTGAAAACCAAAGTCACTGTACCCGTTTACCAAGAAATTTTGGAGCACTTCATGCTTCCCTCTGGTGACCAGCTTTTTGAAGATGATTTCATTTTTTCCAGCAGGATTTGGCACCTGCCCACACTGCCAAAAGCACCAAAAGTTGGTTAAATGGCGATGGTTTTGGTGTGCTTGACTGGCCAGCAAACTCACCAGACCTGAACCCCATAGAGAATGTATGGGGTATTGTCAAGAGGAAAATGAGAAACAAGAGACCAAAAAATGTCAAAGGCCACTGTCAAAGAATCCTGGGTCTCCATACCACCTCAGCAGTGCCACAAACTGATCACCTCCTTGCCACGCAGAATTGAGGCAGTAATTAAAGCAAAAGGAGCCCCTACCAAGTATTGAGTACATGTACAGTAAATGAGCATACTTTCCAGATGGCCAACAAATCACTAAAAATGTTTTTTTTTTTTTTTTTTTTTTTTTTATTGGTCTTATGAAGTATTCTAATTTGTTGAATTGGTGGGTTTTTGTTAAATGTGAGCCCAAACCATCACAATTAAAAGAACCAAAGACTTAAACTACTTCAGTCTGTGTGCATTGAATTTATTTAATACACGAGTTTCACAATTTGAGTTGAATTACTGAAATAAATGAACTTTTCCACAACATTCTAATTTATTGAGATGCACCTGTATGTACTGTTAATAGAAATAACAATAATGATGGCCAGAAACACTATGAATTTAGCTGGTTTCTGAATAAACAGACCAAAATTACCTAAACACATGTAATGTCGTAATTAAGATTTCCTAAATAGTAATAGGAATCTCCCAGGATAACTTCAAAAGAGGCTGGATTTGTTTGATAAAAAATACAGTGAAAATGGTAATTATATTATTAAATAATATTTCAATATAAAATAACTGTTTTCAGTTTTAACATAGTTTACAAATTTAATTTATTATTTTCAGCAGCCATTTCTTCTGTCTTCAGTGTCACATGATCCTACAGAATTCATTGTAATATGCTGATTTGCTGTTCAAGAAACATTTTGTTAACTTGTTAAAATAATTTTTTTGTTTAACATTGATGTGTTTTTTTTTTGTTTCTTTTTATTTTTATTTTTTGTATATTTTGATCAGTTTAATGCATCTTAGCTGATAAAAGTTTTTCACCATCAAGGCCCATCCAAAAAAAGTAAATGTAAAAAATACAACATAATTATAAGATTAATATGAAAACAATGTGTAAAGATCAATGCATTCTGGGTGCTCATAACTAGTAAAATAAATATTTTTTTTTTCTTCAAATACATTTACTGACAGTCTTGCATATGACATGGATAAGCATAACAGTTGTGATTACACCAATGCAATATCCTCAATTAAACTCTTGTATATTTAGCCTTCATTTTATTTTAATGACAAAATGGACCCTCAGAAAAGCTTATTGCACCCCTGCATTTAACATTCTCACAAGTTCACTCATTGTTTCTCAACACTGTCACACATTTGGTAATGATAGGATGATCTGTGCTTTGTAATTTGATTTAAGATACTCTATTTGATTAATGCTCAGCGCAAACACTAATGTGAGGTAATCATGTGCTATGTGTGGGTGTAAAGTGCCATGGCAAAAGAATTGCCTCTGTGGATTTATGAACATGTAATCATGACTTTTCATCATAATTAGTTCTTATTTCCATGCCATGGGTATTGCTCAGATCCATTTAAGACTCCTTCAATGCATTTTGTGGAACAACATGTGTTTCCTGAAGACAAATGTGATATTTACGCACTGAATTAAATGTGTCATGGATTACTCTGAATTGAAATGTGTAAACAAATAGAATGTTTCTCATTGCCCATGGTACGAGAAAATGTTCATTGTGCAAGTCAAGTACAATGCAGTGAATGTCTCGGTTACATAACCCTCGTTTCCTGATGGAGGGAACAGAGACCTTATGGCGTGATGACATGGGGGTTTACTTGAGAGCCCCAATCCTCTCTGACTTTCAGAGAAAAGGACAATAAATTTTGGCTAGTGGATTTTGCATACCTGAGCCACTCCCCATGCATACAGGTATAAATAGGCAAAAGGTGTATCCACTTATCAGGTTTTATGCTGATGAGACAAGAATGTGTCCCTGGCAACCAGTGATGGTCCAAGGTTGTGGCTTGGGGATATAACATCTCCGTTCCCTCCAACAGGGAACGAGGGTTACGTACGTAACCGAGACATTCCCTATCTGTCAGTCACTGCGAGTTATATCATGGCGACATAGGGGGTCCATGGAAAGCACCACAACCTGATCCCCATCACAACCCTGTAGCGCTGCCGGTTGTCAGACAAATGCTATGCAATGGCTGTAACCTTCCTAACTTCCTAGCACAAATTCGCTGACCTTAGAGCCCACAGGGACCAAAAGGTGAGTACATTGCTGCTGGAGATAGCCAAGCCTCTTTTCCTATGACAGAATTTAGTTTTCTTAAGAAAAGGGATTTTGACCTTCATGAAAGGTGCTTTGTTGTTTGCAGCTTGGCAGTAAAGAAGGGGAAGCAAGACATCCGGATAAGGGCGCTATGTAGACCACATCCTGCCCGTAGGGAGGTATTATGTGGAGACACTGATATGGACTGACCCAGGCCTGGGACATTACTACATATGGAATGGGTCTCTGAGGCAGGTCCTACCTAGGAGTAGGAAGGAGCGGCTGCCAGCAGAGATGGACAGAGGGGCCTGTCAAAGGGAAGACACAGGTTCACAGAGAGGGAAACATTACCATAGAAGAATCCACATATGGGATCACCCGCAGGGAATCAAGCCATATGGACACCTATTCCAGTAAAGAGGCTGACCGGAAACTCAGGCAGGCACACACTGATACTGCTCTGCCCAGTCTGACTGCCGGGGGGGCTGGAGGATACTCAACCTGGGTGATGGGGAATGGCGCAGCAAGCTTGACACCGGCCGGCTCTTCCCACCACTTACCTGTTACCCAACACATGGGAAGAAACCGGCTCAACAGGGAGACAGTAAAATCTTGCGAAGGTGTTCGTTGTCGCCCAACCTGCAGGCTCACCTTAGGATTGGTAGGCTAAGGTGATGGCATCCACTGTCCAGTGGGCCAACCTCTGCTTGGAGACAGCCTTCTGTTTCTGCTGACCTCCGTAGCAGACAAAGAGCTACTCATAGCTTCTGAAACTCCAGGTGTGGTCCACGTATATGTGCAGTGCTCTTATGGGACACAGTAATACCAAGGCTGGATCTGCCTCCTCCAAGGGCAGTGCTTGCGGGTTCACCACCTGATCGCGAAAGGACGTGGTGGGAACCTTGGGCACGTATCCAGGCCGGGATCTCAGGACAACGTGAGAGTAGGCCAGCCTGAACACAAGGCACTCTTCGCTCACCGAAAATGCTTGGAGGTCCCAGACCCTCGTGATGGAATTGAGCGTGGTCAGGAGCACGAGATCTTAGACCAACCTGCCGGTTGACAGCTGCAGTGTTGTACAAGCAGACCAAAAAGTGCTTGTCTTGCAGCAATGGCCGGAACTGCCGCAAAGCCAAATGCACTGCCAACAGCTCTATGCAGTTGATGTGCCAAAGCAGTTGAGGCTCTGTCCAGAGCCCTGAGGCTGCCTGCCCGTTGCATGTAGTGCCCCAACCCGTACTGGCGGCATCCGTTGTGACAACGACATGCTTGGACACTTGTACTAAGGACACCCCAGGCCCATAGAAAGGCAAGGTCTGTCCAGGGGCTGCATAGGCAGCAGCACTCTGGTGTAATGCTTACACGAAGTGTACAGCGACGTCATGCCCAGTCAAACTGTCTGAGTGAGCCAGAGAGATGGGTTGGGCAGCTCAAACCATGCATTCAGGATCCATGCGAGTGGCACCAGAGGGAAAATCGATGCACCTGTGGTGGTGCAGCGGTGGGAAGTTGTGCTGAATGGCACAAAAGGCATCACATCCTGGTTCATCACAGCGGGACTCCCCGTGTGCCCGTAGGGACTTGCCAGAGATGCATGGAGAGGCAGCGTGTCTCTGAGCCTCGATCTCTTGGCTGCTGGCAATAGGGGCTGTCGTGGGTGAGAGTTAGGTGGCAGGTGCATCGCTCACTGTCAACCCACAAGCCTGATAACCCAAAGGAAAAGGAAACTGCTCTTTTTTCAAGAACAGAAATAATGGAACAAATGATTCTCCACCCAGTCCTCCTGCAGGGGAAGGAGTGGTGCTGTTCTCACCATCTCCTGAAAAAGAGCAGCTTCCCATATCTCCGGGTTGCTCATGTCAGGGCCGCAACCACTCTTTCCACCTGGGTCAATGTCTAGTTATGCCCTAGCAGCCCCGCCATCATAGGTAGTGAGGACGGAGGAGGGAGACGAGCGGCTTCTGGCCGAAAAAGGGGCCGTCCATGACTTTGTCAGCTCCTTATGCACCTCCTAATGGGTAATGACCGCAACCAAGAGAACAGTGATGGAATGGCATTTTTAAAAAGACGTTAGCCGTCCGTGATGAGAAACTGCTCTTTTAGTTGAAGCACTCAGGGGAATCGCTGAATCAACAGGCACACCGCTCTTTGTGCCATCTCGCCAACCAGGAACAACTCCTGTCTTCCAGTCAGAACGAAAAGGCTTTGTGGAGAAGAAATCATTCATCCACTCGGTTCCAAAGCAAAAATCTGATGAGTGGATGCACCTGTCACTTATTTATACCCGTATGCACGGGGAGTGGCTCAGGTATGCAAAATCCACTAACCAAAATTCATTGGCATTTTCTCTGAAGTCAGAGCGGCTTGAGGCTCTCAAGTAAACCCCCTATGTCATCACAACATAACTCGTAGTGACCTACAGATAGGGAACCAGAAATACTGAACAGGCTGTTGCTTTTTGCTTTTCTATAGTTTGAGGGTAAAAATTAAATAAATATCACATGGTGTGAGCATTTTTGGCTGGTGAAGGTGGAGAAATGTTGTCAGTTATTTAATTCACTCAACCAACCAAACCAACTCTTTTCAAAAGAATTCACTTTTCACCATCCATTTTACAGTAACCATGTCCCATGGTCCTTCATCATCCTCTGCAAATTTGGTTCAGTATTTCTGTTGAATAATTTAGTGATCGGCTGAATTGTGTAATGTTCAGTTAATTATTAGTCGGTAAATTTAGTAATTTAAACAGATTAACCAATTTGCCTATTTGCTTCTAGTTTAAGCTGTGGACCATTACTGCTTTAATTAAAGTTCATTCAGAGATTACCACTTTTAATATGCACGCTCACCAGCACATCAGTTCACATTTTATGGAGTTCAAAATTAACTTTACACACTGAATTATTATATTCAGAATATTTCCTAAACCCTCTCTTACATTTGTGATGGAGTTTTTGCTACCGCTCACATTTTCGATAGGTTTCTTTAAACATTATTGCCAGTGATGGGCAGGGAAATGGCAAGAACATGTTGGTTTGTCCCTGTAATAATTTAACCCTGTAATTAAAGTTTGTTTCACAGCTTGAATTTACTTGTAAGAAGTTACCACTCAACATAAATGCAGGGTTTGTTTTCTGTGATTATTATTTTAATACTACAGAATTATTTAAAAATGAAAGAAAGAAACTGAAAAATTTTAAAATCACCTGTTAAAATGACAGTACTATCAAGTTTTTTACATTTGAATTTATGTAATAATTATATTTTAAGTAATCTTTATTTATTTCCATTTAACATTTAGATTGTTTTGACTGCATTTCTAATACCATTATAAAAACCCACCAGGGCATCAGTTTTTGTACATAAGGTTTTGTTCTTTTTAATCACTGCAATATTAGAGTTTATAGGTGCAAATATAATGATGCTTTCAATCTAGAGAACATCAGCTTCTGTTTTATTAAGCCCTGCAGTACAAGCCATTAGAGATGGTCAGCATAATCACTGGGCTAACAGCATTATGGGTGCATTGTAAAATAAAATGTTTATTGCTACTAAAAATGCTGTTATACTAAAAATGATCTTTTATGTGAAGAGCTGTACACATGGAAAGAGAGATTGCATGGGGGGAATACATAATTCATTGTCTTTTTTAAAAAACAAAAAGGTTTTATGCAAAGAACTTCTTGACCCTTCATACCTCAGTCACCTCCATGCATCTCACAGTTTCTGCTACATACGAAATGTAGCCAAGAAAGTGGGCTAATGTGCTCAGGACTGCTTTGTGTGATCTCTTTTGATTATGATCAGTATTGTCCAGTCTTGGTGTGCCTTTTCAGACTATCTCTCGCAGCATCTGAAGCCAGGCAGGAAATTGAAGCTAGGTAAGAGGTAAAGGCCACCACAGTGACGGTGGATGAGCTGCCTGCAGTAATTATTTGAAGTGCTGTTCAAATAGAAGCACACAGGATTATAGACACTTAAGAATACTCACACTCGCTGATTCACTTTTGATGTCCATCAGAATTGTTCTTTACCGTTAGCTGATGTCTGATCTTTTCAGAAATGCAGCATGAAGTACTTCACGGTGCTTGCATTTCCGATGAGAGCTTGCTGCCCACGCTTGCTCTTTAAGGTTAGGGCTTTCTGGAGGTGTTTTTTTTTTTTTTTGGAGCTTTTCTGAAAGTGCTTTTACATGGGTCACTTTTTTGTTTTGTGTTGCTGGGTAAAATTAATAAAAAAAATAAAAAATAAAATAAAAAAAACATTAGGGGGGAGTCAAGTGGAAAAATGTTGTCAGTGTGTAGTTAGTAGCATAAGATAATATCATTTTAAAATGCCCTGACCCGCTATAGTAAAGAATACACTTCAGGTTTCAATACACACAAATGGTTAGCTTTCTATTCAAAGAATCCTAAATTAAAATGCACCTTTGCTCACCATCCACTTTGTTAGTGACAGAAATGTGTTCCTTGAAAAACAAGAAGTAGAAATGGCACACTTGCAAACCCCATATAAAATACACAAACCTCTCAAAACCATAACTTATTTGTTCTCTTACCATAAATTACCAGTCTCGGGGTGGCTGGCATGTTCATGTCTTTCTTGATGCTTCACTGCAGTTGCCTTAAGAAAAAAAAAAATGCAGTAAATCTTAAATTCCATTAAAAACTATAACAAGCTAATTCTAAATCTAGAAAGGCAGCTAGCCGTAAAACTAGTTTAACCTTGCTAACATCTGATTTTTTTCTCAATGGGTCACTGGCCAACATGAACTGACACCTGAACAAAATTTCACATTGATTAAGTTAATTTTTAAAAACAATCAAAAAAATAAAGTATGGGCAAACAAATGATAAAATTACAAATTAATTTGAGACATTTTTTATTACTTTATGTTTGGGCCAAATATTAAAAGTTTATATATATATATATATATATATATATATATATATATATATATTATTATTATTATTATTATTATTATTATTATTATTATTAAATTCATTCATTTCATCATTTTTTTTTTTTTTTTTTTTTTTTTTTTTATTATATGGTTATGGGCTATTTTTTGGCTACTAATATTAATTTCTGTTTTAAACCTGAAGCATGTAATTTTTGGACCATTAATGTTACCAAAGGTTTTGGGAGAACATTGCATGCAGACCAACTGATGGAGTCATTGTTGCTGTTTGGTTTGTGGTCACTGAATGGCTCAAACAAACAAATGGCTCAAACACAACTAATTTTGGTGCAGTTTTAATTTAAAGTTTCTTGGGGGTTTTTTTTTTTTTTTTAACATGAATAATAATAATAATAATAATAATAATAATAATAATAATAATAATAATAAATACACGTACAGTATCGCCTTTAAATGACCAAATCAAGTTAATCCTGTTTCACTGTTTAATTTTTCAAATCATGAAACACATGGGTTTTCTCTCTTTTTTTATTCTATCCAGTTCTTGTTTTCTTTCTTTTGTTGTTGTCCATTCAAGCAATTGACAGGATGTAAAATCCAGGGGAAGATGTATCTGCAAAGTGTTTCTCAAGGTCAGTGTAGCCTCTCAAAAAAGCCACATAGATCTCTCACAAACTGTGATAAATCGTACCTCCATAATTCGAGTCTACGTGTATTTCAGATGCTTTCTGACGATAAAGGCAGTCACCTAGCCGGGGCTGCGGTGGGTGATTAAAGCACTTTGTCTTGAGTCATATCCTGCTCTCCTGATTCACTTTACTGATTTCTGCCCCCTCCCTTCTCTCAGTATCACACCTCCTTCTTACTCGTTTGCAAACAAAAAGGGAATCCAATTCAGACTGCTTCGTCAGAGCAATGCACCAAGCAAATAGGAGCCGATAAAACGCCAGTCTTTATTTTTTATCTGTCTGTGTGTCTGTCTATTGATTGCCACTGGGGACTCGATGTGAAGTCTGGAATGTGAAGCCGTCTCAAATTTTGGTTGTGAGTTTGCTGAGAAGCAGACCTGAAGTCTGTGATGACATTTCCATTTAATTACCGATGCATCACTTGAGCTGAATACCATCATGTCCTGTGTGAAAGTTGTAAACAAGTGAATGAAATCAATTATGTTTGAGTGCATAAGGGTGGTTACTTTTTGGTAAAATGTGTAAAGTTAATATAGCAGGCTTTTGGTTTAAAATCCGAATAGCTGAAATTTATCATTTCATCATCATTTACTCACACTGTTAGACATTTCAAAGGGTTTTTACAGTAACTTACTGGCAACACTGTTTGCCAATTATTACAAGTGACGTAACACGTTCAATATAGTCAGTCCCAAGCTGGTAAGGCATTGTAGACATGGTGTAGGGCAAACCCTGTCAGTCCAAATGTAAGAAATGAGGCAAATAAAACATCCTCAATGGAATGGTGCCAAAGAGGCCATTACGGCACATACAGCCGTATACAGCAATTAAAAAAAAAAAAAATACAGTAAGTCTCTGTATGTGGGGTTTGACGTCACAGAAAATTCCCATGTTGCAAAGGGTAGTACAATTACTTACTTTAAAAGGAATATTTTACTGGGTGATATACAATAAATAACTGTAGAAATTACAGAAATGTGTTAACAACAGAGCACCCTCATGTCAAACCTGCTAATGAATTTCTTCCATTAAACTGGAAGATTTTTGGAGGAATTTTTAAGAATGTCCTGGTCGCTCTTATCCGTGTAGTTGCAAAAATCGGATAGTGAAGCTTTCAACCTCCAAAAAGGATGCAAAAGCACCATAAATGTATCATGAAAGTGAAAGTCCATAATTCATTATATTTCAAATGTTGCTTCTCACGTTAACTCAAGAAGAACTAAAATAAGGATGAAAATTATGAGGGTGACTACATGATGTTGAGCTGTTCCTTTAAGATGTAAATAATGGGAAATCTGTATCTTTGTTGTTCAGTGTTTTGTTTTGTCTTTGAATTTTAACTATGAAAGATAAATCATAATCTATACGACTTCACATTTGAAAAATGGATCTCCAGGAACCTTCCAGAAAGCATAGAAGATCAAATACCTCAAAGAGAGGCACAAAGTATTGTAGGATTTTGATCTGGCCCCAGGAGAGTTGCTCCATCTCTGAGTTCAAAGTTTTGTGTATTCGTACCAGAGTTTGAGGTGTGAGCATCACAGCAGCCCCCCAGAGCCTAGACTGAGTATAAGCCCTCAAAGACCAGAGACAAGAAGAACATGATCTCACGTCAGTACAACACTGCTTCAAAAAGACACCAATTCATAAAAAAGAAAATCTGATACACGGAGAAAAGGATCAAGAATACCTTCCCTAACCTGTTCTCTTTGATCACTAGACAAATAAAATAAATTACAAATTTATGTAATGTACAGGTGCATCTCAATAAATTAGAATGTTGTGGAAAAGTTCATTTATTTCAGTAATTCAACTCAAATTGTGAAACTCGTGTATTAAATAAATTCATTGCACACAGACTGAAGTAGTTTAAGTCTTTGGTTCTTTTAATTGTGATGATTTTGGCTCACATTTAACAAAAAAACACCAATTCACAACAAATTAGAATCTCAACAAATTAGAATACTTCATAAGACAAAAAAAAAAAATAGTGAATTTTTGGCCTTCTGGAAAGTATGTTCATTTACTGTACATGTACTCAATACTTGGTAGGGGCTCCTTTTGCTTTAATTACTGCCTCAATTCGGCGTGGCATGGAGGTGATCAGTTTGTGGCACTGCTGAGGTGGTATGGAAGCCCAGGTTTCTTTGACAGTGGCCTTCAGCTCATCTGCATTTTTTGGTCTCTTGTTTCTGATTTTCCTCTTGACAATACCCCACAGATTCTCTCTGGGGTTCAGGTCTGGTGAGTTTGCTGGCCAGTCAAGCACACCAACACCATAGTAATTTAACCAACTTTTGGTGCTTTTGGCAGAGTGGGCAGGTGCCAAATCCTGCTGGAAAATGAAATCAGCATCTTCAAAAAGCTGGTCAGCAGAATGAAGCATGGAGTGCTCCAAAATTTCTTGGTGAAAACGGGTGCAGTGACTTTGGTTTTCAAAAAACACAATGGACCAACACCAGCAGATGACATTGCACCCCAAATCATCACAGACTGTGGAAACTTAACACTGGACTTCAAGCAACTTGGGCTATGAGCTTCTCCACCCTTGGTTTCCAAATAAAATACAAAACTTGCTCTCATCTGAAAAGAGGACTTTGGACCACTTGGCAACAGTCCAGTTCTTCTTCTTCATAGCCCAGGTAAGACGCCTCAGGAGTGGCTTAACAAGAGAAATACGACAACTGTAGCTAAATTCCTTGACACGTCTGTGTGTGGTGACTCTTGATGCCTTGACCCCAGCCTCAGTCCATTCCTTGTGAAGTTCACTCAAATTCTTGAATCGATTTTGCTTGACAATCCTCATAAATCTCTCGGTTGGTTGTGCATCTTTTTCTTAATACACAAGTTTCACAATTTGAGTTGAATTACTGAAATAAATTAACTTTTCCACAACATTCTAATTTATTGAGATGCACCTGTATTTGTCAAACAAACAAACAAACAAACAAACAAACAAACAAACAAAAAACATATAATACTGCTTCCGCCTTGATTCTTTGCCTATCTTTGACATCCCTCCAACTTGGAAAGACTCTGTAACTTGGTAACTCTCAATTATTCCAACGCAACTTCTTGATTTGAAAGAGCCATAAGGTTATATGTATTTTAGTCACGCCAAAATAAAAGTCAAGAAATCAGCTTCCTTTTTACAGTTTTTGTTGGATGTGCTTCCAAATTTCAATATAAAACATTTGTGCGGGGGTCCATTATGTTGAATTTTGTTTGATTGGCTGAAATGACTTTCCTATTTTCCAGTTATGTTGAGCTTTGAACTTGGCTTGAGTCAGTCCCTTATCACCTTAAAGCCAGAGCTGCCGTGTGCCTCAGTGTGCAGACAATGCCCCGGAGCACTGTCCTCAGCCGCCAAGAACAAGATTACTATGCCAGCCATTACATTACCCTGACTGCAAAATAAATTAGTGTCCAACCTACAACCGCCGGAAAGTCAGGTACAAAGTTTATTGATAAAGGATCCATATGGAACTACTTTCTGAGAGACAAGCTGGCATCACAAAAAAATCAGAGAGAATGTCTTTAAATGAAAATCAACAAAGAGATTAAGCAATCTGAAAAAATATATATATATAATATATATATATGCTATATATATATATATATATATATATATATATATATATATGAAGATGTAGCTTCAAATAAGGCAAGCTATTTGTTACATACTGTAGATGAAGATATGGGCTTGTTTTTTGTCACAACATCCTGGATCCTAAAGTTAACAGGAATATCTTAAAAATCCACAAAATCCAAGTGAACATGATATTTTCTCTTTTTAATAGAGCCCCTAAAAGAACATGGTGAAAAACTTTGCGCTAACTCACACAAATTTTGTGCTCCCCTAAGATACATTGTGTTTGCTCAAAAAACTGAAAAAATGAGTTGGGAGTTTTATTTGATATGGGATATTATTTTAGTGCTTTTGCGAGTTTCTCGCAATTTTTGTAATTTTTTTATTTCATATAATTTTGGGAGAGAATGCAAATGTTTTTTTTTTTTGTTTTTTTCCACCATATCCCATTAGAGGCTCTGTATATTTTCCACTAGGGAGTCCAATGATAATTCTATAATTTATAACAAAACAGTTACAAATAAATAAATAAATAAATACATAAAAAGATACAAGATAATTCTATTTAGAATATTATTATACTACTAATACTAAAAATTATAATAATTGCTGTTATTATTAAATGTTAGATAAAATGTTTTAAAATGTAACATTAAAAAAGTGCACAAGACACAGCTAATACATACTGTACTTGTATACATCAACAAATAATGCTGATACTTCTGTGTATGCTTATATAAATCCCATCAAATCAGTGTGCTGTAATTTATGTATCAGATGATCTTATGGAAAATTATGATTAAAAAATAATTAGTTGGAACATGCATCACTTACTGCCAAAAAGTATCCTGGGTGAGTGCAAGCAAAGGTCAACCTCTGCAGATATCAGAGCCACAAATATTACTCGTATTTTCCCAAAACTGCAGAGAAAACAAACAATTACATTCATGACTGCTTTTATTTGCTCCATGAATGAGCAGTGCCAGCCGACAGGAGCAGGCAGATTAATTAACTTGCGCCTCAAAACCTTTATTCTTACAGCACTGTCACATTGACGGATGGCTGATTAAAGTCAATGAGATCGCTATCAGTACACAACGGCCAACAAGTCGAAAGAGGTGACTGAAAACACACACATGCACACCAAAAAACATTCCCGATGCTTAAATAAGCACCACGATAACAGCCCATACACTAATGGAGGGCCAGATCACATAAGTCTGAAATGTTGACACAAAAAACATTCCCACAAGAGTAGGTGATAGGCAGAAGGAGGGGCAGATCACGTGTTTAGTTTGCCTGCTTCTGCCGACTTCTGATGAGATTTCTCATTAGAGGCCTATACAGTGCAGGCTTTGGAAATATTACTGGATTAATTAAAATGATAGGAGTGGGAAGCTTCAGCTGCCAGTGGAGAGAGAGAACCGGGCAGGCGCAATCATTGTTTTGATCAGAGGGCCATTGTCTTCGTGTGAAAGCGAGTGTTGACGATGGCCACGGGCTTGCAAGTGTTTATCTCTAATCCCGGGCCTGTTGCGTGATTTAGAGGCCCGGCGTTGATTAGGCATTCAGGCTGCTCTCTCTGGAGAGGTTCAAAGGCTTCATTTACGTGCCAGCACTTTTGAGCGCTCATCAAAATGTGTTTTCAGACACAACTCCATTCCTGTCTTTTAGGGCTCCGCCATCAGATTTATGAAATTCTGTCGGAAAACTAGTGTGAATAGGCCAGTAATGCCAAAGCCTAGGGGAAACTACTATGTCATGTGTTTGATGCCTAAAAATAAATTTAAAAGCACAAACTGTATTGGTAATGCAAATCCCTATTAAAATATTTAGAGAAATTCTTCAAATATTATTGTCAGGGTTCATTCCAAATCTAAAACCCAAGAATTTAAGAAATAATTACTTTCTTCGGTAATCTAACTCCAAAAGTCAACAGTTTGGAATCATTTAGATTTATTAATGTTTTTGTCTACATGTATGTAATCAAAAATACACAATACCGTTATATTGTGAAATATTATTACAATTTAAAATCTGTTTTCTATTTTAATATATTTTAAAATGGCATTTATTCCTGTGACTGCAAACCTGAATTTTCATCTTTAGTCTTCAGTATCACATGATGCTTGAGCTGATTCGCTGCTCAAGAAATATATACATATATTAATAATAAATTGTAAGTAAAGCAAAAAAGGTGATGGCACAGACAAGAGATTTGACAGTCTGGCGACTGTGATGTAATCTCCATTGTGATCCAGCCTCCTCCCGTCCAGCTCCTGTGCAGTTTTAAAAATATCTCTCTGTTGGGCCATTGAGAATTTTTCACATCTCATTGGGGCAGGACAGTAAACACCTCCCTCCATCTGTTCAATTATATGAGAGATTTAACAGATTATAATTGCATTAACTGTGCTTATCGATTTCCAACATTTGCCACACTCCAAGGAATCAAAGCTCATGGCCAAATGTGAGTCAGAAACATGTTAAATTTGACAAAATAGGATTTTATACATAACACCAATACCTGATGACATCAGTATGATGCTTTATAAAGAAACACTAACATAAATTATATATTATTTGTGCAAAGTGAAAATGAACCATAATCAGAATTGTTGGAACAGAACTGTCTTACACCACAACTAGGTAAGACAGGAAGGCTACAGGCTTTCTAAAAAGATACTGTCCTGTCTGAAGAGGGCATTCTGTGACTCAGCACAGTTTCTCATGAACCCAGGGGAGTTCTACCTAATCAGATCATACACTCAGAGAAGAGATAGAGGGAGAGAGAGAGAGAGAGAGAGAGAGAGAGAGAGAGAAAGAGAGAGAAAGAGAAAGAGAACAAACTCTCTCACTCTGAGAAGTCAAGGTCTTCAAAAATCTCTTGCTATGAACCTCTCAGCTCAAATGCAGCACTAAAAGATGGAAACTCAAGTTAAGGACATCTTAAACTATGTTCACATCATGAAAATGAATGTAGGTTTGGGTTGTCAAGCAGCAAAAGGACAAAAAGTCCCTTAAAACAGACCTATGACTTGTGCACTATATTCATGTCATGTAATAGGAAAAAGAAAAAAAGAACAGTAAAAGGGCATTTCCAGATGTCTCAGCGTGGCAGATCACACATGATTATATATATTCCATAAATAGTGTCCTGTCGTTTTGTTATAAGCAATGTACATTAGTATTATGTGTAACATTTTATTTTATTTTATTTAGTACGCTTTTTTTTAAGGTTTTGGTTATATGTTGTAAAATCTAGAGTCATCAATAGGCTAACTCATAATACCTGAAACACTGTAAACATATTTTTGACTTTCATTATATGGAAAAGAGCAGCCAGCACATATGTCAACATTTCTCTTTTTGGGTTCCACAATAGGAAGTCATTTTTGTTCGAAGAGGTTAAGTAAATGATGACAGAATTGTAACTTTTAGCTGAACTATTCACAAATGCTCTACAAATTATTGCTATGCACAAATTTGGTTCACTATCAAGAACTGAAAATCTTTAATGGTTGTCACTAAACAATGCAGTACAAGGTAGGTAGGCTGTTTTATACTACAAAGCAGGAATATTATAGCATGTAACTGAACATGAAAAGGCAGAGCGGGTGTCTCGGCCCTCCATCGCTCTTTACCACTGCTTCATAGCATGCCTTCTTTGAACACAAAGTTACAAATTGTTTTTTCCTGATGTTCTGACATGACAAAGAAAATTCCAAATTGAATAACTTGAGTTGTTTTCTCTGTGTGAGTCAAAGTGTGTTTGATTCATGCGAGTGTGCCTCTGTGTGTGTTTATGTGTATGTGTAAAGTGGAAATGCTCACTGTAGAACAGATAGAAAGCCACTGTGAGTAATTGTTTCGCTCAGCCGTGGAGGCACATCCTGGTCCTTTGGAGATAAGCCGGAGTAAATCTCTCTGGATGTCCTGGAAGGGGAAGACGCTAGAGGAGAACAAAGACCGGGCCACTGCCAAACGCTATTTGAATGCCCTCTTCAAGATGAGCAGGCCTTTTATTAATAAGGAGGGAAAGCCCTATTATAATGCTCTCAGCTGAGCTTTTGGCCCATCATAGAGAAGTGACACATATTCATCAGTGGGGAAAACTGGAGAGAGAGAGAGAGACAAAGCAAGGTGACATACAGATGAAAAATAGAAAGAATCAGTGAATCAAATAAAGAGAATGAGAGGAAGAAAAGCAAGGATTGTTCACTATACTAAATTACAGATACTGAATCAGGAGTTCATTAAGCATCAGTGAAAAATATAAATGTACAGGATTTTACATTTTATATATATATATATATATATATATATATATATATATATATATATATATATATATATATATATATATATATATATATATATATATATAATGTGTGTGTGTGTGTGTGTATTACAAAAGTAAAAAGGTCCCTTAAAAAGCAGGTCATATGGTATTTTAAAGTGTCCTAATATTGTGTTGGAGTCACCTTTTAAATGCATCTAAGGTCAGAAAACATTGTAATTTTCTCAAAATATACATTTAATATTAGAGTCTTTTGCCAATGATTTCGAAACGATTCGTTCCAAGCAAGTTCGGAGCAAACCCCTCCCTTCCATAAGCCTACTCTGCTCTGATTGGTCAGCTGGCCAAGCCTGTTGTGATTGGTACAGAGAGGAGTCCTTGAGCAAGTTAGCGAGTTCTACCATTGACAAAGCACCTTTACAAAAAACAGTAGTATAGTGCCCCAAACCGTTCTCATAATAATGACATAAAATACAGAAACACTTATGCAAGCGAATCGTGCCAACAGCAAAAGTTTAGCTGCTAAACTGTGAACACTTTTTGTGGATATGTTAGACGAGTGCTAACATGACTAACTGATGAAACAATAAAGTTTGTAAACCAAAATATGTCTGCTGTAATGTTTGAAGAATGACAGACAAAAGACGCTCTGTCTAAACTTTTAATCAGAAAACAGAACAGTTGTATCACAGGAGCACCCAATAGTATACAGCCTAACTCGCTCGTCTCTCCCACATTAACCCTATTTTTTTTAAACACTCAATTGAAAATGTACAATATTAATCATACTTACAGGTTGTGGTTCGGAGAGCTTGTTAGTCCAAATTAAGAAGATTGGAAGCCAACAAAGATAAAAGCCAAGATTAGATAATCAGTCCTTGGTAATATGACATGCACACAACAAAAGGTTTGAATTGTATTTCTGTGGTATCCTTGAACACAGCATCTTCTTAAACATGATGTAAACACACTAACTAGCAGAAGTGTTTGTGGGCAGGTCAGACTCTGTTCGTATTTCGCCGGCAGGTGGGGATTATGCAAATGTGTTACCTAGTGACGTATACTGATAACAGGCAAAAGATTCGAAAACATGATGACTCGTTAAGGCGTTGCAGAACTGACTCTGTCTTTCGAGAGACAATATCTTTATTTATCATGCACTTTTTTGATTAACAACTTTGCAGATTTTTTTCATATAAGGATAGCTACATTATAAACTGCATAATGATATTTTTCAAAAACCCATATGACCTCTTTAATAGAATAGTTAATGTAAACATATCTGTATTTTTTGCGGTGGGGGGGGGGGGGGCACAGTGATACATCTTTTTTTCAGGATTCTTTGATGAATACATGGCTAATAAAAAACATTATTAATTTGAAATTTGAAAATATGTTATAATTAAGAAAGAGACTTACAGTAGGTGATCTGTTAAGAACTAGATCAAGTAATTTAATAATGTATATTAAAGCTTATTAAGGATTAAATATTCCTAAAGAATTAAAGTCAATACCACCCTCTTATGGATTGTTTTCTGCCAAAAAACTTAAATTAAAAAATATAGGAGACCACACACACACACACACACAAAAAATATAGGAGACCACACCCACACACATTTTGGGAAAACAACCCATGCTTACACTGTAAAAACCCAACTAGAGAGTTATTGTGAATAAAACATTGTTTTTTTTGACGTTTTTATCCAGCAGTGAAAAAAAGCCCTGAGAGACATTCTGATAACATCAAGGATATTACAAGTATCCGCCATCTTAAATGAAAAGCCATTGAGAGAGAAAGAGGGGCGAGAGAGACAGGCGGAAAGAGAGCGTTTTGATGTATTATACTCTCCTAAGCTGTAAGACAGGTAAAGACCTTCTGTTATCAGGTCCGACCCACCTGCTAACAATGGGATGAAAATGTGGGTATATATGCGAGGAGATCAGTGCAGAGTGACTACTTTGTGAAAGCACAGGTCAGACACTGCTCTACCAAGCATTACATTATGACCTGTGAAATCAACACATTAGCTTTTCCCAATGAGAATCTCCATTTTCAAAGGTCAAATGCCAAACTAAACATTCCAAGATTTACAGTATAAGATGTTTTAAGCTGCCACTCTGTAATCGTTCATCATTAAAATGTTTTCTACATGAAGAAATGAAACAATATTTATTTCATACCATGTCATATGGGTTAGAGTGATCACACTAATTCAGTGGGAAGTCAGTCTGAATCTCGTCTCTGATACATTCCTGTATATTTGGAAATAATTAGGGTGGTGGCCAGAAGGGGCCACACAGAGTGCTGTTAAACTCCACCTGACCTTTACTATACATGTTATAACCGGAGCTGGAAGAGGGCAGATACAAACAGAGTGGACAGACTTTGATGGCTGGAACCATTTCCTGTCACCCTTATTCATGCCGGTGAACTTATTTGCTGCTCTGCATGGGCTGCCTGCAAGACAAAAGGCATCTGCCAACAGTCCTCTATAACCTGACTAAAAAAAAAAAAAAACACCTTGGACTTTGAGGTCATAACAGAGACACAAGGCAATCAAACACAACTGTATACTACTGTATATGTGGATACTAATAAGAAATGCAAAAAAATAAAACTGACGTAAAAAAAAATGTGTCTTTGATACAATTGTATGATTTATATTTATTCATTTGCCAGACGCTTTTATCCAAAGTGACTTACAACTGAGGAACGCAACAAGGGATTCATCATAAGATGGCAATAAACACAAGAAGTTCCCGTTCTACAAGTTTTCAGCCATCATTCAAAACAATAAAAGCCAGAGCAGGAACATTTGATTAGAATTGTATGCATTGCATAAAACCAAAGAAGTAAGATATTAAATGATCTCAGGTTTCAAAATTAATAACAAGGACGAATAAGAAGAAATAAGAAGAAATGCTTCTTGAGCACCAAATCAGCATATTTAAGTGATTTCTGAAGGATCATGTGACACTGTAGACTGGTGTAATGGAGTAATGAAAATTCAGCTATGCCATTACAGAAATTATTTATGTTTTAAAACCTATTCAAATAGAAAAAAATATATATTTTTAAATTCTAATACTATTTCACAATAGTAGTATTTTTGATCAAATAAATGTAGCCTTAGTAAGTAAATAAAATTTTACCAATCGCAAGCTTACACTGTGCTTTCTGGACCACCCTGAATAAATGTGACCCGGCATCTACTGCAGATAAATGCTATTCCTGTCTTATTTTATGCAAAACAAGGTGTTCCAACTTAGCCAGCATGTTAATCCAAGACCACTTTTTTTTTCTTTTTTTTAATTAGTCATGTCATAAACGGAACGTTTCATTTTATGACTTGCCATCATTTTTGGGTCTGCTCATGAGATCTGCCATGCATATAAGATTTAAACAAGCCATCACCAACTTGATTTGCATACAGATTTTCCCATAAGATGCCAAACAGAGCCTCCGGTTATTTTTAGAGCAACAAAAAAGCAGTACTATGCTTTTTTTTTTTTTTTTTTTTTTTTAAAGCAGGAGGACAAATGAGGTCGAACTTGGCAGCATATGCCGAGGACAGACTGACAAAAGAGCCTCATCTCTGAATGACTGAATGATCAGCCCTTTTTTGGCAGCGAGTCTTTCATCCACAATATGAAAACCTAATCAGCTGGCCTGATTGCTGCAAGTGCCCTTTTGTGAAGTCTTTAATCTGGCGACTGTTTTAAGAAGTGCATAATTGATATTGTGTCCAGAATGGTCGTAATTTACAGCTGTGTGGATAATGAGCAGTCATCTGGCCTCTGCTGGGGGTATGTGTGCCACCGTCTTAACCCGTGATGTGATGAACCCTTGATTGGTACAGCACAAAGCACACTATTTTGACAAAACCGTTGCGAGGGAGAGATGAACAGCTTTCTTTATTTAACTCCCTTCCTCATTTCCTCTAACCCTAATTAAATAATCAGATGGACTGAGTGCTTGTTAATGATGTCATTGTCATGCTAATTAGGTGTTCATTGTTACTCCATATAAACTGAATTAATGAAGAGCTGTGTGTCTTCTAGTTTTGTGTTTGTTATGGTTTTTTGTTGTTTATTGTTGAGAGGCTGGTGTGTAATATTATGATTTCTGGTTACAAATGTCCAGTAAAAAAACTTCAGAGAATGTTGATAATGTAGCATTTGCGTATATTTTTTGCAAAATAAATAATTTTTGCAGCCTAATTGGCTAAGAAGAACATGCTTACCAGGCAATTTTTGACTCATTGGGCAGAAATAGTAAGAGTAGCAAACAAGTATACTATTTTAAATAAATAAATAAATAAATAAAACCTGAACAGATAATGGGATTTTGAGATATTATCTGTCTGTCTGAAAGGCCTATGAAACCTTCAAACTTTCTAGACTTTTTAACTTTTTATTATTTAAAACAACATTGTCAAGCCAACCTTCAAAATGTGTCTGAATTTCAATTCACCGTAATCCAACTTCCAAAATCCAAATCAATTAACTATAATAATACAGAGATCGCTTGTGCCAGACATTGATGTTAAACATGCACAGGATTAACCATACCAGCAACATATTACAAAATGTTAAAAAGGCGAATCACTAAATGATTCACTGGTGGAATAAACATAAAACATGCTTTTAATATGAATAATTCTGCTCAGTCAAAAATTAAATATTTTTTCGAATACTCCTTATGACTGGAGTGACAACCAGACAAACAACTAGGTAGGTCCAAGTCCAAAGCGGTAAAGATTCTGTAATATGAAATGCTGTACATATGCTGTTGCAGACGCAACAAACATTTCAGTGCAGATATGATTTGAGATGCCAATTTAAGTGAATTTTGAAAAACAAATCTTGTTTTTAGACCTAGCTAATCTTGTCCATGTCACTGATGTCAACTGACTGAAGATGGGTTAATGCATTATTACCATGTAATATAAATCTGATGCTTGCTTCTGTATATACTGTAGGTAAAGGTTAAAGGGGTAATTTTTTCCTTTTTCTTTGGAGTGTTACAAGCTATTGGTGCATAAAGAAGATCTGTAAAGTTACAAATAATAAAGACTAAAATCCAAAGAGATATTCTTTATAAAAGTTAAGAATCAACCACGCCTACCTAAAACGGCTTGTTTAAACATGCCCCCACGTCTACATCACTGTGTGGGAAGATTTGCATAACACCGCCTAAATGTTCACACAAAGAAATAATGTGTTTTTTGAAACTTAAATCACATAAACCCATTTCATTACACCAAATACACAAAATAATGTTCTTTTTAGCAACATCATATGACCCATTTGATGCTTTGATTTTATGGCTTTAAATAAACTTTATGTTATTGTGTTCCATAACAATTTACAGAACCCGATCATCTCCTGGACTTTTAAAGATAAGAATGATGTAATGTTTTAATCTGTTTTGCTTTGTAAGTTTCAAAGAGGCATTCTATTCTATTTAAAAAAAAAAAAAAAAAAATTAATTTATTTAAAGTGAAAAAAGATTTAGGTTTGAAAGTTTCATGGGGTAAGCCTTAAATTGAGCTCCATAATTTTCTCCCTGAGTAGATTACAGAAAGGTCTTACTATCCTCAGGTAAGACAGACTAACCTTCCCTCCCACGTCGCTGAGAGTGGACCCATCCAGCCCGAGGACGATACCAATCACATCAGCGGAACGCTTTGAAAAATTGGCTCAGTTACAGCAGAGCTTGTTGACTGCTTTCAGCTGGGAGCACATACTGGAGATGAGCCATCCGTTCCCCACGGGCCAGACACCAGTTTTGACAAGCTGGGCTTCTCAGATCCCCAATTAAAACTCTGAGATGATATCTGTAAAAAAGAGAGAGGAAAGAAACAGTAATGAATGTAAAGATGCCAAGTACGTACATTCATTCTGACCAAAGTTTTACAGAACGACAGAACCTTTTACAGGACATACTTGTTGAAGAGGAACAGGAGAGCCAAAGGAGAAAAAAAAGTCTTTAGAGAGGTGACTGACAAAGGTCTGTAAATAAAACTTTGCGCTGAAAGCCCTTCCATGAAGGTTCTAATCAATAAGCCTGCTAATGTAAAATTTTTTAATTTATTGTTTGTGATTGGGATGCTTGTTTTTTAGTTAGCTTGTTTAATGTATTGAATTAGTGCATCCCAAATTTGCTGAAATGAGTATGGAAAATTCCCAATGGAAATTGACAGTGCAGAGCCATGCAGATCCTAACGGCTAATATTACCTACAATCCATTGTAATTTGGATTGAGTTCAGAACTTCAAACACGAAAAAAGATAAATATTGCAGATGTGCAAGACTGATGCATAAGTATAGAGGTTTAAATAATGCAACAACATTGTGAACTTTTATAGATGCATTTGACCATTAACATTTAAATGAATCATTATTCATAAACATGATGAGAGGTTTTTTGCATGAAAGACCTAAAACATGCTACTTCTTTTTCTCCAACACGGTAGGGAGAAATGTAGTGTATATTAAATTAACTGAAATGTGGAGTGTGAATATGAGGACTTTAACTGTGACAAGATGACTGACCGGCCAGTTTACAGTGACAGGATGCATGAAACTATGCAACAGTGCATGTTTTAATGATGCAAAATATGACGTGGTAGTAGGGATGTGCGATAATTTTGACATGACGTGACGTGACATACAGCCAAGTATGGTGACACATACTCAGAATTCGTGCTCTGCATTTAACCCATCCAAAGTGCACACACAGACCAGTGAACACACACACCGTGAACACACACCCGGAGTAGTTGGCAGCCATTTATGCTGCGGCGCCCGGGGAACAGTTGGGGGTTCGGTGCCTTGCTCAAGGGCACCTCAGTCGAACCCACAACCTTAGGGTTAGGAGTCAAACTCTCTAACCATTAGGCCATGACTTCCCCCACTTGCTGAGCGTGTTATTGTGCTGTACCTTGTTTAGGACCTTGTTTAGGTTTAGGACTGCCATGGACAGCTGACTCCTCAAAGCTTTTGATATTCTTCATATTCTGTGCAGTCGTTAGTTTGCAGGATGAAAATTAACTTTCAAGTTTAAACTGGAATTTTTTTTCCTAACCTAATTAAATGTATGCATCATCTTTTGTGTCAAATTCTTACATTTAATCAATAAATTCAAATAGCATTGATATTCAAAATGATTTGGGGGGGGGGGGGGGTATGCTGGGGAAAATATACTTTAAATATAAAACATAAAATCGCCAGAATGTGGCGGAAAGTCACTGCATGAGTGAGTCATTGAGTCATTCATTCAATTGATTCGTTCAAATAATTGATACATTCAGTAACAAAACATCAGTGTTGCTCAGAGACGCGAAACGCTTCAGCTGTGGCTTTGTTTGAAACTATGAAAAAATAGAGCAGAAAGGGGAACTCAAATGTAAAATGTAAGTCAATTAATAGTAACTTCTTGTTTATTGGACTGATTTATAAAATCAATATTACATTTGCAGTCGTGCTGTTATTGGGAGAAAAACTGCACTCTTTGTGTGATAATAACTTTATCAGATTATATAAACATAAAAGACATATAAAAGTCATACAGGAAATGCCCCTATATCTTGAATTTGGACGAATTCTAAATGTATTTTAATAGACTTAATCATGCAGTGAAAGCATGAACTCTACACTGCTATAGTCTAACCTATCATGTAGTGTATACGTGCATTCTCTGGGTGTGTTTTTGTTTGGTTTTTGCGATTCACTCGATAATGTCAAATTGCATATAGTTTAAACAACAATTACGATATTATCATGGTAATATGTCCAAACACTTCCCAATTCTTGTTGTGAACTCCTACTTGCCATTTGGGTAGTTGTTTACTAACTCTTGTTTCTCTCTGAAATATATATATATATATATATATATATATATATATATATATATATATATATATATATATATCAGAAACAAGAGTTAGTAAAGGACTACTCAAATGGCAAGTAGGAGTTCACTGTGCACTTGAAGGCAACATTACAGCACAGGCAACATTACCATGCACATGAGCATCGCTTACACAAACATACAAATCACACTGTGTCTACCTAGAGGAAAGCAGGGACAATTTTTGCAGTCTACAAGTTTCTCAAAGGTTATAATTTCTAATTACATTTTTTCATCTAAACCTCATTTGAAAAGGTAGAGCTGAGGTCCCTGTATTATAATTGAATCTGAAGTTGCCAACAACACAGTTAGGCATCCTTCCCCTAAAAAAATTATGGCATCGTTTGCTTCATGTCCATTAGCACAAATGCACTTTTTTCTCTCTCCTTTATTTCATTTTATTTTATTTTATTAATTTCTCGTGTTCGTTTTCAGCATCCTAATTAATTTGATTTTGTTTTCTCCTACTACAGAGGACCCTGGAAATTAATGATGTGGAACCACAATGTTGTTGAGACGCTGATGGGCCTCATCTTCATGTTGTGAAATTTCTGTCATTAGACAAAGCGCCTGGTGACTTGAAAGTTTGTGCTGCTGGTGTCGGGGTCTGTGCCCGGGGGTTACGTTCTGTCTGCATAATTGATTAGACCACCAGAGGGTCGCCAAAGTGATAATGACAGCAACAAAAACCTTTTATTTGCATTTTTATGATTCATATTTTAGCAGAAGTATCTTCTGAACATTGGCATGGAAACTGTGCACTTTGAATAAATATGCATGATGTCAGTGTCATTGAAAAAGTGAAGATTTAAGCAAGAAGATCTTTGTCATTTAGAAGCCAGCATAGCACAATGTGTGTTTAACGAGATTGATTAGATAAAGGAAAGGGGGCAGATAAGGAACAAAAGACAAAGAGATAAAAAAGAGGGAAGAAGAGAGGAAAAAAGTGAGCTCTATAATACTCCATCGCACTCTGGCAATGAGTCCATGAGTGTGCGTCATATATTTGCACTTTAATAAGTTGTTACTCTGAGGGACCGTATAGAGCATTTGCAAGTTAATAAGCGGCTCTACGGTCTTTTCACAGTCCAATCTCTTGGCCTTTATTCCAGACACAAGAATGGGGGATACAGGGAGATTTCCTCATAATGCGCTTCACTTGTTTTATTTGACATGACATCCGTTCGAATCAGGTCTGTCACAATTCAATTCCCCCACTTATATTTATGCATTGGGCTCCGTAACTTCACACCAGCACAATATCTGTGTGCTTAATCAACATCTCGGATTTATTAGATCATCTGCTAGGCAGTCTTCCCATTCATCTGATTCGTTTCTGTTACGGTTGTGGGTGAAGTTTGGATATTATAAGTTTTTTGCCTTTGTATATTCTTAAAAGGATAGAAAAAAAAAACGCATTTATTTTTTCTGTGAAAAAAATAAAAATAAATTAATTAATTTTGAAGAATGTTAGTAACCAAACTGCTTCACATTGTATTAGCTGTCCAGACAAGGGAAGTCATTGGGAACTGTAGCTGTTTGGTTACCAACATTTTTCAAAATATCTTCTTTTATGTTCCACCAAATAAAGTCAGTCATACTGGTTTGGAACACGACTTAATTTACATTTTTTGGTGGACTATCCCTCTAATGAGAGTTACTCAATTTTAAGAGTTTAAATTTTTTATGTGAAGCATGGGTGGACCAATGACATGATGGTATTTTGTACAGATTTATTAGTCTTGTTCAAAAGTACATACAATAATTAATACAGATTTGAATACACTTCTTCCAGGATGTGCGGAAAAAAAAAATAGTCAGGGTGATATAGCTCTCCTGATATAATTAGAGGGGGGGGGGAATCAAACTTGAAATTCTTTATTAAGTAGTTTGGCATAGTCTTGTTACTTTTTATAGAAAAAAAAAATATCTAAGCTGCACTGTTATTAATATTTGCACTGTTACTAATATTTGAAAAAAGAAATGAAAGAAAATTGTCCACCAAATCAAAACCATTCAGCTTATCTCAGGACACAGGACAGGTTGTAAAATACCATTAACAAATAATTCAAATAATTATTTATATATACAGGTGCTGGTCATATAATTAGAATATCATCAAAAAGTTGATTTATTTCACTAATTCAATTCAAAAAGTGAAACTTGTATATTATATTCATTCATTACACACAGACTGATATATTTGAAATGTTTATTTCTTTTCATTTTGATGATTATAACTGACATCTAAGGAAAATTCCAAATTCAGTATCTCAGAAAATTAGAATATTGTGAAAAGGTTCAATACTGAAGACACCTGGTGCCACACTCTAATCTGCTAATTAACTCAAAACACCTGCAAAGGCCTTTAAATGGTCTCTCAGTCTAATTCTGTAGGCTACACAATCATGGGGAAGACTGCTGACTTGACAGTTGTCCAAAAGACGACCATTGACACCTTGCACAAGGAGGACAAGACACAAAAGGTGATTGCAAAAGAGGCTGGCTGTTCACAGAGCTCTGTGTCCAAGCACATTAATAGAGAGGCAAAGGGAAGGTAAAGATGTGGTAGAAAAAAAGTGTACAAGCAATAGGGATAACCGCACCCTGGAGAGGATTGTGAAACAAAACACACTCAAAAATGTGGGGGAGATTCACAAAGAGTGGACTGCAGCTGGAGTCAGTGCTTCAAGAACCACTACGCACAGACTTATGCAAGACATGGATTTCAGCTGTCGCATTCCTTGTGTCAAGCCACTCTTGAACAACAGACAGTGTCTGGACTGCTGCTGAGTGGTCCAAAGTTATGTTCTCTGATGAAAGTAAATTTTGCATTTCCTTTGGAAATCAGGGTCCCAGAGTCTGGAGGAAGAGAGGAGAGGCACACAATTCACGTCCAGTGTAAAGTTTCCACAGTCAGTGATGGTTTGGGGTGCCATGTTATCTGCTGGTGTTGCTCTACTGTGTTTTCTGAGGTCCAAGGTCAACGCAGCCATATACCAGGAAGTTTTAGAGCACTTCATGCTTCCTGCTGCTGACCAACTTTATGGAGATGCAAATTTCATCTTCCAACAGGTCTTGTCACCTGCACACAGTGCCAAAGCTACCAGTACCTGGTTTAAGGACCATGGTATCCCTGTTCTTAATTGGCCAGCAAACTCGCCTGACCTTAACCCCATAGAAAATCTATGGGGTATTGTGAAGAGGAAGATGCGATATGCCAGACCCAAGAATGCAGAAGAGCTGAAGGCCACTATCAGAGCAACCTGGGCTCTCATAACACCTGAGCAGTGCCACAGACTAATCGACTCCATGCCATGCCGCATTGCTGCAGTAATTCAGGCAAAAGGAGCCCCAACTTTGAGTGCTGCACATGCTCATACTTTTCATGTTCATACTTTTCAGTTGGCCAAGATTTCTAAAAATCCTTTCTTTGTATTGGTCTTAAGTAATATTCTAATTTTCTGAGATACTGAATTTGGGATTTTCCTTAGTTGTCAGTTATAATCTTCAAAATGAAAAGAAATAAACATTTGAATATATCAGTCTGTGTGTAATGAATGAATATAATATACAAGTTTCACTTTTTGAATGGAATTGGTGAAATAAATCAACTTTTTGATGATATTCTAATTATATGACCAGCACCTGTATAGGTATATATATATATATATATATATATGATTTAGATAAGATTTAGATAAGTATGCCAAAATATAAGGTGTACAATAAATATTTTATTACTAGATGGTCACACCACATGACATTATATATTTTTTCAAAACCATGAAACCAACATTTACATGTAAATTACATTTATAACCACTGGCATAGGCATAAACCAAATGATGTATGAAAAAGACTGTAATCAAATGTATCTGAAATACTACATGTACCATCTAGATCATTTTTGTTCTCTGATAAACTCCCTCTATATGTACTCATGCATCCAATCATCAATCAATCCATGAATCATTCTGCTCTGACAAACAGCACATCAAGAGATCAAATTATCTGGTGTGTGATAAAGACAAATGTACAGGTGTTTATGACTGTCTTTCTCCCTCTCTCTTAAACACACACAAACAATCTCACTCCAGCAGGAAAACGGACCACTTGGGTCCCAGTTCCCAGCTCTAATAGCCAGCAATGATGGATGGGCGTCATTTAACTGGATGTATCAGTGCGCTGCCTGCATGGCCCAGCTGTGAGACACTAAACCAATTAGAGGGGGTAATTAATCTGGGCCAGGGAGCACCCCTGCCAATGCAGAGTCATACACACAGAAAGGGCCCACAGGAAAACTCAATGCGAGGCCTCCTGTGGGATCTCTCCACTTATTAAATCACATCTGAACACATATTGTAGGGTTAAGCAGACAGAAAGGGAAAGAATGAAACATTTTAACAGGTGCAACAGTAGCTCTGTTTTCATCAAATGTGTATGAAAATCAGCAATATATGACCTTTTTCACTATACAAACTTAGAGACTTTTTATATAATAACACAAATTATATATAATATTATAACATAATCATTTGCAAATTATTGCTTTTTGGAGGCAGTTCTTGGAGCACATTTTTCAAGTGCCATGAGCCAATCAGCACTGCTATGATGGCATATATTTACGGCTCATGCGATTGGATCAAAACAACCTGCATACTTTTGAGAAGCTGTAATGCACCAGCTTCCTTGACATTTGATAACGTTTTAGGTTCTCTGGGTATTTTTTTTTTTTTTTCTGTCAGAGAAGTTTATTTCCCAGTAGTTAAAAAAACTAGTCAAAAAATGTCTTCCTCAAGACATAAAAAAAAATAAATAAATGAAAAATACTTCTTATTTAAAGTTCGAGAGTCACCACTTCTCTCTGAAGTGCGTGACAAGCTGGCATTTAGTATTAATAGGCCAACTAATGTACATCATGCATCATGCAAAGATAAATGGCAAAGGATGAACGCTGCTAAAGGAGGAGGCAGTGTAATGTCATTAGTGTTGGAGAGACATGGGCAGGGATCAGACGTGTGGCATGAGTTGTGGCACTGCTCGTCTTCTCCACCGGGTGCATTTGTCACATGTACCACTCCGCAGCACAGTGGATTAGATGTTTTCCTTGGATCATTAAGTTTAGCTCAAATCCTGACAGGACAGACAAGCATTTCATCCTTGTCAAACCACACTGATGCTGTAGAGAGCGAGAAAGGCAGGGGGTGGGGTAGGTGGGGGGTTCAGGCGGAGGGGCAGGAAAAAGCCAGTGATAGGACTAGAAGAGACCAACAAGGTCTACAATACCTGATGAAAGCCACCAATTAGCATTTACATTTCATCTCAGTGGCAGTTGCTTGGCTGACGCAGGATGCCCCCCATTGAGATCCGCCATCTTTGCTCACAGGCGTTCAGTTCTGCTGCCAGGTTGTTTTGAGACGACCACCTATGCCGTGAATGCCATGCAATTTATTTCTGTGGAGCAGAAGAAAAATAATACTATGACAACACGGATTGGCTGACTGCACAACAAGAATAAACCCAGCCATAAACATCTTGCCACATTCATGAGACAGGAAAAAGTTGTCAATTTAAAGGGTTAGTTCACCCAAAAATGAAAATTAGCCTGTGATTTACTCACCCTCGAGGCATCCTAGGTTTATATGACTTTCTTCTTTCAGACGAGTCTAGCTCTATCATTGCAGTGGGTGGGTGTTTCTGTTCAACAGTTCCAAATATGTCAAATAAAGCTCACGCATCCATAATAAAACGTGGCTCCGTGGTCTGACGTCCTATGATTAGATGAAGTGAGAGAGAAGTGTTTATTACATTATTACATTTTTCTTACAAAATCGCATGGATTCTCTACAGGAGACCTTTATTCACACCCCAGAGCCGTGTGAGGCACGTTTTATTATGGATGCGCATGCTTTATTTGACGTGTTTTGTACTGTTGAACAAAAACACCCGTCAACTGCAATGATAACGCTTGGAATAGCCAGGACAATTTTTAATACAACACTAATAGGATTCATCTGAAAGAATAAAGTCATATACACCTAGGATGCCTCGAGTGTGATTAAAGCACAGGCTAATTTTCATTTTTGGGTGGACTAACCCTTTAAGGGCAATAGCAAGCTAAATCAATCAATGAATACATGTGTGCAAATCAGTGTTGCTATTGTTTACTTAAACTATTACGAATCATTATCATTAACTGAAATTGAGCTGTAATGAAATAAAATGTAAATATTAGACAAAAAATAAATAAAAAAAATAAATACAAATTAAACTGAAACTACAACTAAAATTTAAATAAAGCTATTTAGAAATATATATAAAAAAACTGAAACACAAAAGCACATGCAACATACCTAAAACTTAAACTAAAATAAAATTGGATACTCTGTGTATACATACAATAAAAAGTAATTGAAAAGGCTATGAAAATAATATTATAAAAGTATATAAATAATACTTAAATAATAACAGGGTTGCATCTGTAAAATCTTCTATAAAAATGCTAAATTAATTTAAATGTAGATGCCTTTATCAAATACACAGCCAGCTACACTGGAATGGATGTCAATAGATGCAGTCAGATGGTGTAGTTACGGCATCCACCTACAGGGGCTAACCAGCCAATGCTGACTGGAAACTCTAAACGGAATATAACAGGGATATACATTCAGAGAAGTTTCATGTTTCTAACTCTGCAAAGAAGAGGATCATAGGACGTGAGAGCTGGGGCATCAGTGGCAATTAATGCAAGTGGAATCTCAGACAAGGAGGCTAATGAGTTTTAATATACACGCAGGTGAGGAAAAGGGGAGGCACTGAAGCCCTTAATGAACCCATGACAGCCTAATTAGCCACAATTTACAATTCCCGGATTTTAATCAGAGGCACTGAAATGATGCCATAGATCTTTGTATGAGTGAGTCTTTTTAAATGCTCCAATCTGTTGCATGGTATTTGATTGATAATTGCTGTTTTTTCCTCCTTCTTTTCCATTACTCTGGCTCTGCTTCAGAGGCAAGTGCCCACATCGAACTGTGAAATAATGGAAGATGTCTAGCTATTTATAAATCAATTCTGAATTTGTACTTTTTATATTTGGTATGAGTAATGCAGTACAGCTATCATTGTTTTGAGAGTAGGTAAGCTGACAGGTGATCATTAAACTGACAATGACATGTAGATATGGTTTAACTCTATCCTGAGCAGAGTGTAATGCTTGAAAGTTGAGTTTCACACATTTAAAGACCCCATGAGATGGCTTAATGAGCTCACTTGTTCCAGTATTGATGTATTTCCAAATGAAACAGGATGCTGGGATGGAATGCAATAAAGACTGCATCTATATATATATATATATATATATATATATATATATCGATATATATATATATATATATATATATATTTTAATAGCCAATGTTTTAGTTTATATCATGGTTGTGAGATGTGCCACTTGATATTGTTAGAAAGTTATACTTGAGTTATACATATACTTGTGAGTACTAGGTGAATCACTAATATCTCTGTTCATTTTAAACGGAATTAAATATATTTAAATTTAAATTTAAATTGCTATCTTAATAAAGTTTTTTTATTTTTTTTTATTTTGTCAACTATTTTTGATAATACATTTGTTTTAAATCATAAATCCAGAAAAATTACAACACACAATCCAAAATAATACCCAAATTAAAACATTTTAAAGGGCCCTGTTATTGTAAAAAATGTATATTAAAAAAGTGTTACAGTTTTATGAATTTAATTGATTAGACATGAGTTTTTTATTGATCAAATTTATTTTATACATTAAAATGAAATCCAGAAAAAAATAAAAAAGAAAACAAATAATTTGTGGGGGAGAGATAAATAAATAAACAAACATATTTCATAGGGCCCTAAAAATGTAATTTTTGTTAAACTTTTAATAACATTTTTGGTGCATTACATATGTTTAATTAATTCAATTAATTAGACATGCTTTTTTGATTACTAAAATTTTAATTTTAACCATTAAAACAGTCCAGAAAAATTAACTCGGGGTTGGAAAAGAAAACAAGATTTCATAGGACCCTAGATTGACATGGATTACAAAAACTCATATTTTGATACTATGCAGCTGCTGTATATGTATGAAAAATGGGAGAATGTTTAAATGTTTCACACTGACACACTGAGATTGTAAATTATTTGATTTGACATTGTTTACAGACATGGACTACCTACAGCTGTTATACATTTTTAGAGTCAAAGAGCTAACCAGAGCATCAGCAGCTAGGAGAATGAGCTCCCAAAATATGAAATAAACAGTGACTTTGACCAGCAGTGCATTTTTGAAGGCACACACAGAACACTCAAACACACTCACATGTCTGCTGTCTGGACCATTCATTACACAAACTTCATAAAACAAACTTCTCTATTCTGTAAAACAGGTTACATCGTTCCCATTGAGTTTTTATGTGCTTTGTTAACTATGGAGCTGTTTTACTCAAGATGCCTTAAAAGGATATCAAAGACACGCATAGAATGTCCATCACATATGTAGATTGATATCCAAGTAGGGATGCAACAAATGATTATCGAATGATTAATGATCGAATAATCTAATGTTTTTATCAAAATTTTTTTTAACAATTAATCAACTAACTGTCAATTATTTCACTGATTAATCAGTAGGCTTTTGATCGATTATTCATATTTTGCTTTTTTGTTATAATTAGTTATGTTAATTGCATTAATTAGTTATTAAGGATAAGCATATCATAAGTTTTAAAGGCTTTTATTGGCAAAGAATATATAATGAGTCAATATTTACAGTCTTGACCCTTGTTCTTCATAACCTCTGTAATTCGCTCTGGCATGCTGGATATTAGCTTCTGGGCCAGATCTTGACTGATGGTGATCCTTTCTTGTTTTATTAGTTCTCGGAGTTGATTACAATTTGTGGGTTCTGCTTGTCCACTCGCTTTTTGAGGACTGACCACAGGTTCTCTATGGGATTGAGATCCAGGGAGTTGCCTGACCATGGATCCAAAATTTCAATGTAATGATCTTCGAGCCACTTCTTTATCACTCATGCTCCATCATGCTGGAAAATGCACAGATCATTACCAAATTGCTCATGGATCATTGGAAGAAGTTGCTCTTGCAGGACCTTTTGATACCATTCTTTATTCATGGAAGTGTTTTTGGGCAGAATTATGAGAGAGCCTACTCCCTTGGTTGAAAAGCAACCCCAAACATGGATCTCAGGATGCTTCACTGCTGGGACAACACAGGACTCACGGTAGCCTTCACCTTTTCTTCTCTTAACAATCGATTTTCCAGATGTCCCAAACAGTCAGAAGGGAGCTTCATCAGAGAAAATATCTTTGCACCAGTTTTCTGCTGTCCCTTCCTTGTACTTCCTGCTGAATTTCAGTCTGTCCTTGACGTTTTTTTCTTGGAGAGAAGTGGCTTCTTTGCTATCCTTATTGACACCAGGTTGTTGTCCAAAAATCTTGGCCTGACTGTGCGTGCAGATGCTCTCACACCAACCTGCTGCCATTCCTGAGCAAGCTCTGCACTGCTGGAGACACGATTCTGTAGCTGACTCCTCAGGAGGAGGTCCTGGCACTTGCTGGACACTCTGGGATGGCCTGAAGACTTCTTCACTGCAGTCAAACCTCTCTCCTTGAAGTTCTTGATGATCCGGTAAATGGTTCTTTAGGGGCAATATTCTTTGTAGCAATTTCCTTGCATTTGAGGCCTTTTTGATGAAAAGCGATAATGGCTGCATGTGTTTCTTTGGAGGTAACCATTGCTTACAAGAACACAATGATTGGAAGAGCTTCTTCCTCCTTTTAAAGTAATCAGTCTGCTCTTACAATCTAATTAGTATGATAGTGATTAACCTAACTAGTACTCATTCACACTTTCACATGTGCTGCAGATATGATTAGTCAATTAATGTTAGCTGGTTATTGTGTGTCAGGATCAAAAAACAGTGAACATTTGTTTATTTTGTGTGTGTGTGAAAAGTTTGTTTTTTGGAAGTTTTAGCAATTATTTAAAATTCATCTGATCACTCTACACAATAATCTAGAAACTGTGAATAAACACCACAACTGCTTAAGCAGAAAACTTTGCAAAACACAAAATTTATGTTACTGCCAAAACTTTTGGCCATGACTGTATATTACATTTGCTTCATACACAGCATCAAAGCAGTAAACAGCTTTTTGTTAGCATCTCATAATGTAGGCTAGCTCTCTTTTTAATTTGCTTGATGGAAGTTGAATTACTTTACATTATAATTAGCTTGTAGCTTGACAAGCTTGTTTCTATATAGCCTTTTAAACATGTTCTGTATATTCTAAACCAATTGTTTTCAGGCCAAATAGACTGAGCATTGTTTCTCATGCCTCTGATTCTGCAGTCTCTGTAATTTGGCACAATTTGGATTAAATGTGCAAAACTCATATCAATCCTAATTTACAGGGCCAAAGTTTGGAATAGGATGTTTGCACAACTACATCAGTTTATCTCTGTTGCTTCATTAACTCTCTCTCTCTCTCTCTTTCTCTCTCTCTCTCTCTCTCTCTCTCTCTCTCTCTCTCTCTCTCTCTCTCTCTCTCTCTCTCACTCTCTCTCTCTTTCTCTCATTCAGACCAGTATGCTGGTACATTTTATTCCCCACCAAATTGGCCCAGGGCACAATTTTGCTGTATGCAATTTACTTTTTGTTTTTTGGGGATTGTTTTTGAAGGGATGGTAACTAGATATGTTAAAAGATATTATAAAAGAGACATGCAGCTCCTGGTTCCTACATCAGTAGCGTGAATTGATACACGCAGGTCATTGACTAAAGACATCATAATTACTCAAGTAATTTGACTGTGAGAGTGGAAATTGCACATTAATTGGAAGGTGATAAATTGATCAGTGTACAATTAACAGTACATCATTTGGGACACCGCTTGGACTGGGTCGGGAACTTACATGCTAACAAGACATGATCAAAGCCAAGAGGCTGGACACAAATGATTCTGATTTAGTTCTTGGCCTTATGATGTGTATCAAATAATTTCACTGCCAAAGTGGAAATCATATTGCGATTGCATATAGTCTTGTCCTTGCAAAATTGTACAGTGGAATATATGCTTGTTTTTGACTGATTCCTTCTCTTCTGTCTACCCAGATGTCTTGATTTGTGTGTAATTAAGACACTAAAATCTTTGTTTGGCTCCACTCTAGACAATTCTGGGCATATTTTGTGCCTTTAGTCATTTACAAAGCACCATTCTGGCATTGCCACCAAAGCATGTGCAGAGTTTCACAGCACTGTTCTGCAGTCTGTCCAAACAATGGATAAAACCCATTTTAGACTGCGACTCATTATTCCAGACGGTGAAATTTCACTTTTTTTTTTTTTTTGGTCCTCCAACAGTCACCACAGGTAATTGTTGAGGATTCCAATAGTTCAGATGTTTAATCGGGTTGGTTTTCATCACCGGTCAGGGCCGCCTAAAATCTAATCTCATCAAGGAGATTAAACATGGCTATTTAAATCAAATCCATTCATATATGCTTGAGGATGATCTCAAACTTCAATCAAAGTTTGATGCTTTTTATCATCATCCCGCTCTCAATGGGATTTCAGATCCTTCATGTGGAGTTTGACAAGAGCCTCTCACCTGCCTCAGATGAGATAAGATTAATATGAGTCTATTTCAGTAGGATTTTAATAAGTCAATCTTAACCATCTTTACACAGAAAATGAAAGATAAAGGTCAGGGATTAGTGTAGATACAGTGTAAAGGTCAAAGCTTTACAATCAGAAATAACCCACCGACTGCTTTATCTAAAATAATCTTTCTTGATGCCAGTAACATAAACAGAAAATTACTGATCAGAAGCACAAGGTTTGGGAAAATAAATAATCCAGTGACATGACATGTTTGAAATGGGTATTTCGAGGCATGATAATTGCCTAGACAAAACAAACAGTTCTGATTTATGCAACCTTTTCACCTTCACCGCCAAGTTTTATTACTGCAGTACTCAAAAACTTCCTTTAAAAAATGACTGCTCTCCTTGTGCAGTTGTAATATAAAAGGGTGATATAACATATAATTTCCTTTTCTAAAATAGAGGACCATGGCGAATGTCAAAAATGTTATGGCCCTACATATCACCAAGTGAATTATTACTAATCATAACTCCTTTAAAAGACATAATTAACATTACTGTTTAAATTATCTACTGAACCAATGCCTGCTGAAGTCTACAAACAACAAACAAATGCAATTTGCTTGTAGGCTAGTACTTATTAAGTCTTTGTATGAAATTACTTGACATTATAATTTAGTCACCCTATAATTTCAATTCAAAGGCCAAATTGCAGATATGCATTTTGTTGCCATAGCAGCAATAACCATGGGGACAGTTTCTTTTGTGTGCCGAAGGATGTATCTTAGCCATATCAGTGTGCAGTATTATTATAAATTTAATTAAGAACAACAAAGCATCTACACAATCTCTGTTTTATCACTGATACAAAAATAAAATAAAAATACAACTATATTTTCATACATTTCCATTCAGCAGATACTTATATAACATTCAAGGTGTGTGTGTGTGTGTGTGTGTGTGTGTGTGTGTTATAGTGTATATATATATATATATATATATATATATATATATATATATATATGCATATTTTTTTTATTTTATATTTATTTATTTATTTATATTTAAATTTTGTTTTTTTGTTTTTGTTTTTAAATTGTTTTTATATTCTTAAAGTGTTGGTGAATAGTTATTAAATGGATGTCAAAAGTAATTCTGTGAAGAATTATAATTTTGCCTCCCTTTGGTAAAAGATATTGGATTAATAATTGAAAATGTAACTAACATTTTGCATTGCTATTTATAATTAATTAAAATGCTAGACAATAATAATGTATCACAAGTGAAACAAATTGAAAATAAATGATTCCTTCAGGAATGTGCACGTCAATATAAATAATTTCATTCAAAAGGTATTTGAGGCTTCTCTAAGGTCTAACTTAAAGATAGAATTCAACGGGGTTTTGTATATGCTAAGTTACCTGTCGTGGTTGGATGGGACTGTAAAGAGTGAGAATTAGAGGCAGAGTTTCTATGCTGTCAGTGCATGATTAAAGAGACGAGGCCTAAATTGCCTTTGAACTTGCGCTGTTACCAGCTTGCTCGCCATGAAGGGCACACTGAACACCACACGTACACACCGCCATGATGTCAGACTTGTAATGTAATTACAAGCCCATCTGTCTCTCATCGCTTGACAAGCACAAAATGTCCAATTATGGTTTCATTTAAATTCTAATTAGTTCGGCCCAATTTCACAGGCTCCGGAGCGGGGGAGGGGAGGGTGCGGTTTGCTGTGCTGGTGTTGGGAAGATGCATGTTTGAGTCAGTGCCGGAGAACCAGGAAACTCTCTGCAAGTTAACTGATGGAACATTCATGTTGGTTTGGAGCAAATCAGGGGCAATATCAGGTGTGAACAGGGGCATCAGGCATCAGTGTCTTTTTTCATCCTGAATACAAACAAATAAAACCCTTTCACTTCATATTTCGTGGAACTTAGTTTCTTAAGCTTATAATGACTGCATTTATTGGATAAAAAAAAAAAAAAAAACATTGCAATTATTGAAATATTATTGCAATTTAAAATAATGGGTTTTTATTTGAATACTTACTACAAGTACTTAATGTACTTGATGTTTTTTTAAATTGTAATTTTTTGTACACACACACTTTTATTACACACTTTTATTTAAGGTGATAATTAAAAATAGTGTGTATATTTTATCAAAAAAATTGTGGTTCAGTGTTGTATAGAAAATAATGAGAACATTTCACTAATAAAACAAAGAAATATGTTATCCACTTTTTTTCTTTTTTTTAGAAAACTTATGAAGTTTTTAGGCTTAAAACAGAGAACTGATTAAGCTGATAAAATGACTATTTATTTTAAGAGAATTAGCTCAATTATGCATTTTATTTTGGTGGTGATTGTTAGTTTTAAGCTTGCTTTGCATATTGGCTGGATATGGAGAGTAAATACTGAAATTAAGTTTTATTTTTTGTGTTTTGAGTGAAGGGAAACATATTTAATGTTTAGTGATATGTTTGACATCTGAAAGAGTTTCTGTTATGTTGAATTTCTGTCATTACCATTGTGCAGAGAGCTTATAGTTAGGTTGTGGATAACTGCATACTAACACTATAAGTCATGATGCTTTTTGCTCAATGAGCAGTAGCTTTGCTAATGTCAGTGCAGTAAAAAAAAAAAAAAAAAATCCTGCTTGAGCTGTTGTATATAGTCTTTAAAGTGTAAAAGATAACTCAGTCAAATACAAACAGGCCTTACTAAAAATCACAGACCTTTGAGAATTAACTAATTAATTACATGAGCACATTAAACTTAAACTGAGCACATTTGAATAATATTAAATTAATATTAAATGAATTGTGTCATAGATTATACAATTTAGGGGATTTTACATGATTTATTCAGGTATAGATTCCATTAAAGAAATCAAGCCTTAAAAAGTACTCAAAAATATTATGTGATATTGTTACCATATATATATATAAAAGATAGCACATAACGCTTTTTGCTATATAAAATTGCAATTTAAAAAAACTGTTGCCTCAGAAGTCTGAGGGGGCATGTGGACGTTCCTCTATTTGAATGGCATGGTGCTTCTAGCCGTGAATGATTGTATTTATTTGTCTGCCAAATACGACTGGCAGCATTAATAATTTGTCTGACAAGGCTGTTTTCTTAAAAAAATCAGTTCAAAAAGCGCACATTTTGAATGAATATTCACAATGTGTATTGCTGCATATGTAAAGAACATCCTCTTCATCACAGAGGATAAACAAATCAATGAAAAACAAGAAACAGCCCTTGAAGAACTAAAATGGCAGGATGTTCTTTATGTTTTACCTTGTGTTCATCTGTTTATCCTTGACTTCCTGTGTGTGCATTCGGATGCAAATCAGGACTCATCAGAGAGTAAATATTGTAGCTCTTTGAATGCCAGGGAAGCTACTTAATACCCAATAGCTTTTGATTTCTCTCCCTTTCCTTCCATCTGTCTAGGCAGACCGTCACTTGTTAAGTGAAGACAGGGATGTAGGATCAGTGCTGCTAACTGTGGGCCCTGTGCTCTGTTTGGTCCATGATTAGCTCCTAATCAGCCAAGAACAAACTGATTATTAGCTTGGCGCCACTTGACAGTCTTCAGGGAATGTGTTCGCTCTCTCTCACTCTCTTTCTGTCTCTCTCGTTCTCTCTATCCATCGTTTCTCTAGGCTGATTAGACAAGTCGGACACTCCTTTATGTGCACAATGGTTCTGGCGGAATGCTGAAGCCTCTTTCGGTGCAAGTGCTGTTCCTCTTCTGTCACCTCCTCTTAATGATTGGAACAGCATCTCCCTTGATTGCACCCTGGGTCTGATTACAGCTGCCTTGCAGCTGGGCTGACTCACAAATGTCATTCTGAACATCCTCATACTTTCTCTCCCTTTTTCTAGAATCTTCATAGCCGGGCCAGAATGGACTTTGCGACCTCTGCCAGTTTTCTCATGGTTTGGATGCCTGTATTTAATTGAAATGATCTTGTTTGGTTTTGAATTCCTGTAGTTATTTTATATTGTTTTTTGGTTTTGTTATGGTTTGTCTATTTAATATTGGTTTGGAGATAAGCAAAGAAAGTCTGGGCCTGATCACTAACTAGAAACACTAGGTTGTCAGAATTATTTAACCACAAAACACCAGGATTTAATGGTGGTTTACAAAGTCTGTTGCATTGTGTTCAATTTACCTTAGTCAGGTTAGACACCATATTGAATTTTACACATATAAAGAAGTGGCTATGTGCGACAGACTTTCAGTCTTTTCAATGGCTTGCACTATATAAAGATCCACACAATTTTCACAACTCAAAACTGTTTTTTGTACAATTTTAGTTTCTTTGGGCTTTTGAATTTTTTTTGTTGAGTTTTCTGTTTTTTGTTATGGAAGTTTATTTTGAAATGAACATGTTTTGTTTGTGTTTTTAGATAACAAGGAAAGGAAAAAAAAAACATGACCTGTCATCTTTATTAGATGCCATCTTCTTTAACAAATGCCAAGCAAGCTCAGTTGTGGATAGCAGGGAAAGCCGAAAACCCTATTCAGAAAGACACAAATACAACACTTTTCTTTTAGTTCCTTAGTTTTTCCTTCACATGAAAATCGTTTAAAATAAAGTTTTATATACAGGTTGTGCATTTTACAAACAATTACAAAGACAGCAGGTATATAAAACAAAAAAAAAATAGTCAAGTCGAGTCTGCTTTATTGTCAATTCTTCCACATGTACAGTAAATACATACAGAGAATTGAAATTGTGTTACTCTCAGACCCTTGGTGCACACAGATAACACAGTAGAACATTAAATACAGATAAAATATGAAATACAACTATACAAATAAGGTCATGTAAAAAAAGATAAGTAAAGCAGCACAAGGCACATGGCAGATAGAGTGCAAACCAGCGAAGTTAAAAAAAAACAGTGCAGATATAATGATTGTAGTGCAAAGGAGCTTTTTCAGTCTGATTAAAGTGACAAAAATCTCAGAGAGCAGTTAGTATGGTAATTGAATGAGGTCAGTTAAATGCTAAATGAGGTAGTGAGCAGACCAAATGCTGCACAAAGTGTCTGGTGCAGGTCACAGTGTGTTAGTGGGAGCTGGTGGGGGGTGACGGGGGACTGAGGTTCAGAGTTCAGTGGTGCATGGGGGAAAAAAGGGGGAGGGGGGCAAGGCCGGGAGGGAGTTCAGCTTCCTGACAGCCGGATGAATGAAGCTGTCCTTCAGTCTGCTGGAAGAAGCTGTATGACGGGTGGGTGGGATCACCTGCAATGCAGAGGGCTTTACGGGTGAGACAGGTTACATAAATGTCCTTGAGGGAGGGGAGGGAGACACCAACGATCTTCTCAGCTGCTCTTACTATGCGTTGAAGTGACTTGCGGCAGGACGTGTTGCAGGCGCCATACCACACAGTGATGCAGCTCATCAGAATCCTCTCGATGGTGCCTCTATAGAAGGTGCACATGATGAGGCCCGGGGCTCTGGCTCTTCTCAGTTTGCGGAGGAAGTAGAGACACTGCTGTGCTTTCTTGGCAAGTGGTGCGGTCCCGAAGAGTTCCTCTGTGATGTGCTCACCCAGGAACTTGGTGCTGCTCACTCTCTCCACAGTTGCACTGTTGCACTTTCCTGAAATCAACAACAATCTCCTTCGTCTTCTCCACATTCAGAGAGAGATTGTTGTCACTACACCAACTGGCCAGGTGGCTCACCTCGCTCCTGTAGTTTGTCTCATCTCAGTTGCTAATGAGATCCACCACAGTTGTGTCATCCGCAAACTTAATAAAGATGTTAGAGTTGTGTGATGGCGTGCAGTCGTGGGTCAGCAGAGTGACGAGGAGGGGGCTCAGCACACATCATTGGGGGGCCCCAGTGTTCAGTGTGATGGTGCTGGATGTGTTGCTGCTGAGCCTTACTGCCTGAGGTCTTCGTGTCAGAAAGTCCACAGCGCAGAGAAGTGTTGAGCCCCAGCTGGACCAGTTTGTGAATGAGCTGTTGAGGGATGATTGTGTTGAATGCTGAACTGAAGTCTATGAACAGCATTCTGAAGTATGAGTCTTTTTTTGTCCAGATGTGTGAGTGCTGAGTGGAGGGAAGTGGCGATGGCATCATCGGTCGAGTGGTTGGACCGATATGCACAATGGAAAAGGTCCGGGTGGGGGTGGGGGAGGAGGGACTTGATGTGGTGCATGACTAACCGTTCAAAGCACTTCATGAGAATAGGGGTAAGTACAACTGGATGGTAGTCATTGAAGCAGGATAGAGACGGCTTCTTCGGGACTGGAATGATGGTGGTAGCTTTGAAGCATGCGGGGACAACAGCCTGACTAAGCTTGAAAATATCTGTGAAGACATCAGTGAGTTCCACTGCACAGTCTCTCAGTATATGGCCAGGAATGTTGTCAGGAACTTGAGCTTTGCGTACATTGATCCTGCTGAGGGATCCCCTCACGCTGTCTGGGGACAATGTCATCACCTGGTCGTCGGGAGGAGGTGGAGTCTTCTGTGCAGTGGTGCTGTTTTGGCCTCAAAGCAAGCGAAGAAGGCATTCAGCTTGTTTATCAGGGAGATGGTGCTGTCACAGGTCCGCGGTGGGGGCTTGTAGTCCGTAATAGTCTGTATCCCCTGCCACAGGCTCAGAGTCTCTCTGCTGTCGCTGAAATGAAGGGCAATCCTCCTGGAGTACTGTCTCTTAGCCTCTCTGATGCCGCAGGATAGGTTGGCCCTAGCTGTCCTCAGGCCCATCTCATCGCCAGCTCTGAAGGCAGCGTTCCACGTCTTCAGGAGTCTGTATACCTCCCCTGTCATCCACGGCTTCTGGTTGGCCTGGACAGTGATGGTCTTTGTGACTGTTACATCATCAATACACATGGTGATGTATGCAGTGACAGTCTCTGAGTACTCTTGGAGGTCTGTGGTGTTGTTGTATGCGGCAGCCTACTTAAACATATGCCAGTCAGTGGTGTCAAAACAGTCTTGAAGAGCCTCTGACGACCCTTCCGGCCACACTTGTATCGGTTTGTGAACTGGTTTAGTTACTTTAACGAGCGTAGGAGCCTCACTCCTATTGTTGTTGTTGGAGATGGGAGGGATGTATACAGCAACTAGCAGTATGGCTGTATATCCCCTCGGTAGATAGAACGGCCGGCACTTAATAATCATAAACTCCACCAGGGGTGAGCAGTGTTTGTAGACCACAACAGCATCGCGGCACCACGCATCATTGACATAAACACAAAGCCCACCGCGACGTGATTTACCTCCCACGACGAGGACTCTGTCCGCTCAAAAGCATGTCAGCTAATCGAGCTGAATAGCACAGTCTGGAAAGCTGTTGCTGGGCCATGTTTCTGTGAACACATAAACACAACAGTCTCTTATAGTCCTCTGTGTTTTGCATAGTAATCGGATGTAGTACAGTTTATTGTGTAAAGAGTGTACGTTAGCCAGCACGATGGTGGGGATAGCTGGCTTGTGTGGGTTAGCTGTTAGCCTAGCCCAGATACCTCCGCGCTTACCCCTCTTCTGCTTCCTCTCACGCCGCTTGTAGCGCCTCCGCTGTGGGTGAGATGTAGTAGTGGGGGTCGGTGATGGTGAAGGCCTCTGGAGCAGACCGAGATCCTGCAGCTCTTTTGCGTACATGGAGTTCAACTCTAAAAATGTGGTTCTGCCGACAGAGAGCAGAAACTTTTTAGGTAATGTATTCTGCAACATAGCCTCATTGGAAATACTTGCCTCTAAATACATTTCTGTGAAACTTAAAAAAAATGTACCGATACAAACAAATCACTGCAGTTTCTAGCTGAAATGAACACTAGAGGCAGTAAAACTCGGACAACTTTTATTCTTTTTCACACAAAGTGTGATTTGCAGGTCCAGGGCCTAGTCCAGAGTTTAAAGAGCAGGTCAGATGGGTTTTTGAAAAATCTCTCTTTTGCAGTTTATAACGTAGCTATCCTTAAATGAAAACAATCTGCAAAGTTGTTAATCAAAAAAAGTGCATGATAAATAAAGATATTGTCTCTCAAAAGAGAGAGTTGGTTCTGAATCGCCGTAACGAGTCGTTATATGTTCGACTCTTTTGCCTGTTACCGGTGTACGTCACTGGGAACACATTTGCATAATCCCCGCCTGCCCGCGAAATACGAACAGAGTCTGATCTGCCCACAAACACTTTTGCTATTAGTGCGTTTTCATGATGTTGAGAAGATGCGGTGTTCAAGGATACCACAGAAATACAATTCGAGCCTTTTGTTGTGTGCTTGTCATTTTATTAAGAACTGCTTCTCTAATCTGGGCTTTTATCTCCGTTGGCTTCTAATCTTCTTGATTTGGACTAACAAACTCTCTGAACCACGACCTGTAAGTAGTACGATTGATACGTTAGGTGTACATTTTCAATTGAGTGCTCAAAATATTTTTTTTTTGTGCCAATATGTGATGTATACCTATAGTGCAGCTTTAGGTTTCCAGGTAAAGCACGATATTACTGTCTTACTGAAGTAGTTCTAAAAATTCGCAGTGAACCTAAGAATATGTCGATTATTGTAAACTGACGTTGTTCTAATTACTTTGTTTAATAATAAGAATGTAGTGTAGCACACAGACTTTATAATAATTGTGAAACTGCTGTTTATTGTGCTTCACTGGCAGTTACAGGGTTAATGCTGGAGAGATGAGTGATTTCGGCTGGTGCTCCTGTGATACAACTGTTCTGCGTTCTGATTAAAAGTTAAGACCAAGCGTCTTTTGTCTGTCGTTCTTCAAACATTACAGTAGACACATTTTGGTTTACAAACTGTATTGTTTAATCATTTAGTCACGTTAGCACTCGGCTAACGTATCCACCTAGTGTTCACAGTTTAGCAGCTAAACTTTAGCTGTGGGCACGATTCGCTAGTAAGTGTTTTTGTATTTTATGTCATTATAAGAACGGATTGACTATATTATTGTTTTATGTAAAGGTGCTTTGTTAATGGTAGCGCTGGCTAACTGGCTCAAGGACTCATCTCTGTGCCAATCACAACAGGCTTGGCCAGCTGACCAATCAGAGCAGAGTAGGCTTGAGGAAGGGAGGGGCTTGCTCCGAACTTGCTTGAAACGAATCATTTCCTAATCATTGGCAAATGACTCTAATATTAAATGTATATTCTGAGAAAATTACAATGTTTTCTGACCTTAGATGCATTTAAACCTGATGTAGGGGACTCCAATACAATATTGGGACACTTTAAAATACCATCTGAACTGCTCTTTAATTTTTGTAAAATTAGGGTCCAGGGCCTAGTCCAGAGCCTTATTTTTGCTAAATTACTTAGGAATATTATTATATTATTATTATGGATTCAAAACTAATTTAACATGCTGCGAGATTTGAAAACTAATACTTTTGAACGTGTCATCACATATACAGCTTCACATGCATGAGTTTTCTAATTTAGTAGGTTTGCTCGTTAGCTCGTGTGATCTGGCGTTGTACTTGAGTAATGAAGAGCTCTGGTACGAACCCCGTGAAACTATGGTTCAACAAAACAGCTGGTTCAGAATTTGCTTCATACATGGTCTAATTGCTTGAGAGGTGTTTTTTTTTTTTTTCAGTCCAAGCTAAATGGTATGAAATTTTCAATTGTAGTTATTGACAGTGCTAAAATATTCCTTGGGCTACAGTCGTTGTAAGTATAATGTTTAAAAATATGTTGATATTTTCCACTAATCATGACGACCGGAACTGTCATGGAGATTCATGGAAATCAAAAAGTATGGAACCCTGAATAAATAACAAATCTTGTCCTCAACGGTAAAAACCAACCAAGCTGCACAAACAGACTGTGTTTAACTATACAGTGGCGTGTGAAAGTATGGTCCACAAGAGGAATGATGTTCCTTTCAGGCACAGGTCTTTGAGAGGGGAGGTCAACATACTTATCGATCCATTCCACACAGTGGGCTGTATTCTCAGAGGTTCTTGCCATGCGCTTACATGCCTCACACATCTTGACTCATGTATCATACTCGAGCAGGCAGGTTGCAGACCAAAGGCACACAGTTACCGTGGTGATTAATTAGGTGCTTGGATGGTGATGTAGAGAGTATGAAGGAACATGGTGTAACAGAAGAGGTCAATAACCTGCTGAAGTACAAATGGCCCAGCAAAGTCTATAGTGTAAGGTTTTAGCAATCATGCCATAGAAGAATTTTCGGTTCCATAAAGAACATTTCAGTGAACATTTCTTAAAAGAACCATTTTTTTTCTTAGTGTGAGGAACATTTTATTTATCTGAAGGACCTTTTCCACTATTTTGTGCAATACACTGGAAAACAAAATCTATTTATTTTCCTTGAAGTTCTGCTTGAAGAACATTTAATAAAGTTGAGAGGTCCAGTTATTTGCATTTGAAGAAAGATAGCGAGAGATGATAAAAAAGACTCTAAATCCATCATCATTAAATATACCTCCAAACTGAGGTTTGAAGCACACCTTTTTCTAATTAGAGAGAGGGATCAAGAAAATGAAATCTCAATCTCATAAAGGTTAAACTTTATTCTCTGTTTGGCAGAGAGATGAGAGAGGTGAGCGAATCCCTCTGTGCTCTTTCATTACCAGACAGATTGATCCACTGATGAGTCGAGTCAAAAAGATTAATCAGAACGATTCCCCAAAGCTAATATTCTCCAACTCAGCTAATGTGTAAATGCTCAAGTCACATTTTAATTGGAGTGAATGATTCAACTATTTTGCATGTTCAGGAACACTATGTAATCAAAATGCAAAACAAAATATAGTACCGATCTATTGCAAAATAGACTGCAAAATATATATTTGACAAGTGATGGATATGAATTTTTTGGGAATTAAATGTCTGACTTTTTTGTATTCTTATAATGAAAATGTAATGGCTAACATTTTATGTATCATTAATACAAGTAAATATTATTTTCATACTTTGTGACAAAATTGCACCTTTATCAGAAATGACAAACAATAAAATATTTGTAACACTTTAAAATAATGATTTATTTCTTAGTTATATACATTAGGGGGAAGTCGTGGCCTAGTGGTTAGAGAGTGTGTGTGCACTTTGGATGGGAGCACGAATTCTGACTATGGTTCACCATACTTGGCTGTATGTCACGTCACATTATTTAATTATTTTTTTACTAATTTTTTAATATATTAAAATTAATAAAGTCATCGTCCAGGGACATTTTAACTACAGATGGTTGCTAACCATTTTGAGTTGCAAGATTTTGAAAGATATAAAGGTATACTGTTATGTTGCCACGGACAACACTGTGAGATATAACTGACCAATCAGAATCAAGCATTCAAGAGAACCATGCAATAATCATTTGTAAAATTTACAGCAATTTATGTGCAAAGTATTTAAACGTGTTTTTATTTCATGCAACAAAAAAAATAAAAAATAAAACTGATTATAGCCCAATGAATACATACAGTGCCAATTATGCCATATTTAATTGCTTCAAAATACTGAAACACTGGTGAAAATCCAAATGGTGCTCATTCACCAACAGTGAATTATAATGACGAGCCTGAAATATTTCAGCACTTACAGAGGAACCAATGTCAGCCTGCCTTTGATAATCATTTAACAACAGAATGTAATTATAATCTATTCATACAATGAGAGCTTTATTTGCTTTGTTTCTGGGCATCACATTACAGCATGGATTTTTCCAATATGTGTTAATTATGCAAAGAAACAGACTAAGAGCCGCCTGCAGACAGAAATCAACGACTACTTAAAGCCGAACGCATTTTAATCTGTGGCACGTCTTGAATGCCGGGCTGATCCTCCTCAGCCTCGGTTGTTTGCCTGCAGTGTATGAGATCCTTGCAGGCTTTGGGCCCTGTTCCCTCCAAGTGACTTCCTGTGTCTCATTTCCTCCTGAAGCGAGAGTGGCTTTGGCAAACGCAAATAAAGTTAATCAGATGATGTGGATTTTTCATTTCCTGTCATGCCGGTCTGGCCGCAGTACATGCATCCATATTAATAGGCTGGAAGTGATGATTCAATAACTTAATTCCAGAGTAATAGAGAGAGAAAGTCCTTACATCTCTGTCCAGCATCTTAGACATCTCATGTTTCAGAGTATTTAAAAAAATCTAACCGGTTTAACTAGACCACATTGCATGAACTTTAACAAAATAAACCAAGAAGTAGGTCATGGGATATCAAAAGTGGTTTTCAGATTTTTGAAATAGAAATTTTTGGATTTATGAAAGTGTATTTTCAAAAATTAACACCTGCTCCCAACAAAATCTGAATGATTTGTTTTCTTTTAGTCAAACCGATGACACTCCCATTTCATGAAATAACTCAGTTATCTTTAATATATTGAGGTTAAACTTATTTTGGCTTATTTGGCTTGCTGTCCGCAGCAGAGGACTTTGAGGAATCAGCTTCAGCTCAAGCTCTGATAAACTCCCAGGGTCTTGGAAGATGCTTGGAAGATACATAAATTATGTTGGAGTTGAGGATATGGAGTGATGACAAAACAGCTGATGCACTGCTTATTGTGCATCAGCAGTTAAAGGGATCGTATGCAGGTTCACAGTCGTATTCAGAAGCCAATCGGGCAGATGACATGGGATGTATGCGCAGCGCATGCACCCATGAGAACTGACAAACATGGAAGCGTTGAGGAGAGAGCAAAACAAAACGCCGGTCACAAATTAAAGTACAAAATGAGGATTTGTAAAGAAAAATGTAGGAGGTTTTCGATGTAAGCCAAAGAAAGTAAGGTAACTGCTTCCTTTGCTACTGTAAACAAATGTTGGTTCTCGTGAGACTAGCATACTCTCACCAGCGCATACATCCTACGCCATCCTCCCGGAATCGCTTCCACTTACAACAGTTAAAAGAAGTTAGAAAAAACTGGTTATAATATTTTACATATGGATATTTTTCTCACAAAAACGCATCAATTCACTACAGCAGGCCTTTATTCACACACCAGAGCCATGTGAGGCACTTTCTCTTATGGATAGAGGCATTTTATTGGACTTATTTTAGACTGTTGAATGAAAACACCCACCCACTGCCATTATAAAGCTTGGAAGAGCAAGGGCATTTTTAAATATAACTCTGATTGGATTCATATGAAAGAAGAAAGTCATATACACCTAGAATGCCTTGAGGGTCAGTAAATCGTGGGCTAATTTCCATTTTTGGGTGAACTATCCCTTAAACGGAAAGATTAGATGTTTTGACTGCATTTAGGTATTTCATAAAATCAGATTAATTAGTTACATATCAAAATAAATTTCTGTGTGGTCCGTTTTCCTTTTGCTTATGGATTACTGGTAGTCTATCAAGACCACCAGTAGGTAAGATTAACACTTTTACTAAATAGATCTGTGTGAATGGGGACCAGTTTTCACAACATTGCTGCTTGTATGTGAAACTTTTCAAAAACTTAATAGAAAAACTTTATGTTATATTGTGTTAATGTAGTCATGTCAACCCTCCCCTTTGTCTATTGTGTAGCAATATACTTCAGGCAAACCAAAGAATGCATGACATTCCCGTACGCATAATTTACATAGTTGTAATTCATGGGCATGTATTATGGTAATTGTGGATGAGTGCGCAATTGTGCACCACTTACAAGTCACTGGAGTTTAATAACATGCACGTTTAACTATCAAATCCAAGTTTGTGAACCTGGAGGAGCATTTTCAGGAAGGTCCCTTTTACGTGCAAATTACTCTGAATTTACCCATAAATATATACCCCATGTGTGTATGCCCTTTCCATAGAAAATCTAAAAAAAAAAATTGTTTAAAGGAGCCATGTGTAATGTCTGGCAAATAAATCAAGTCATACTCCACATTCCATACCAGATGGGGGCAGTATGCCTCAATAAAGTGAATTGGTCTACTCTAGAGTAACAAACGAGAAACGGCATAGTCTCTATGCTCCGCCCCTACCTTCACAACAACCCTAGAGCCATAGCCGAAGCCTAAAGGACGTTTTGCCTCCAGAGGAACGTTGGGTGATGTCAAGTGATTTTTAAACATGACATCTTCAAGCTACTCCCCTTCACCTTTACCAGTGAATATGTTCATATTCGTTTTGTTCATATTACATTTTGAATTAAATTAATTTGACAGACAGCATTCTGTCAACATCATTGGTCAACATCAGACAGCTGATGTTGACCAAGCTAGCGCCAACCAACGTAACCAGAGCTGCCAACTCTCAAGCATTCACCGTGAGACACACGCAATTGACTGTTTTCACACGCTTTCAAAAACTTGACCGCTCTGAATATAGTGAGTGAGTGCGCGCGCGCGGGCGGGGCTCTCTCTCTCTCTCTCTCTCTCTCTCTCTCTCGGGTTCATTATCATCGAAGACATTTCAAGCTTCTTAGGTATTGTTACATTTTAGCATCAGCTTGGTAGAGACGGGCTTTGGTAGATAACAGGTGAAAACCGGATCAGATCTGTGGGTAAGTTATAGCTAGCTAATTATCAAACGCAGCTACGGTTAGCCATCGCTAAAATTAGCACGTTTATCGAACAGCCTTCGATACATTTCTATGTTATAACTTCCCGAAAAAAATACGCATACATATAAAACAAACTTCTAGCGAAATACTAACAGCATCTTACTTACCAATCCAAAAGAAATGTTGCAAGTTCGGAGTCGAACCTCATTTCTTTCAAGTCCATCAGTTGTCTCCAGCGATGGAAAGCAGTGCCGATGTTTACTCTGGTTCGGCTCCTTTTCTTATCGGATTTGATTTGTGATTCCGAGCGTGGTTATTTCCCTGTAGCGGGTGGTGGTGGTAGGTGTCTCTTGCCAATGGCTTCAGCCATCCTTCAGCTCTCTTCCCTGAACTGAAATGAAGTAGTGGGCTGTACCTTCCACACGATTGACATCAGGTTTAAGTACGCCCACAAGCCGTGCGAGTTATTCATGTATTGCAGGTTGGCTGGTGGTTATGTTGCCCGCATACCGCCTCCCATGGCCGAAACTGGTATTACGACACCTGTCGGGCCGTGGCTAGTAATGCTAATGCTAATTAAGGTTGATATCTCTGCAGCACTATAACTTGACATCATTTTTAAAGACATCATCGCCCTTATTTCTTCTCATTCTTTTGATGCGTGTAGGTCATTTTTTTGATATTTTTACCTCAATTTTTACACATGGCACCTTTAAAGTTTCAGAGGATATGGTTACTAACTGCTGATATATGTAAACTGTGCAGTGACTGAGATGAAAATAATATACGTATGCTGGATAGTGTTTTATTTTACTGCAACTACTAGCATCAAGAGGCATGTAAATCAAATAAGTACTTTCTGTTTCCCGATCAGAGATGGGAGGGGAAAATATGCAATTGACTCACACATTGAAGAGGGGGAGAAAAACAGATGCAAGGAAAACACTGTGTACTCAGCAGGATCTGGCAGCATCCAGCTGTCTGTTTTCTGGATATAAATGGCTGAAATTATTAGTATCACTGTCCACTGATAAATGGGTTATTCACAGGACCTTCATGCTAGCTGGCTTCCTCTAGATATCCGAGCATCATCAGCAGGAACATGTCACTGGTTTTTATGCATACGAGTACAAAATGAATGTTAAACAAAACAAAGTGCAGAGGAATATTGTTTGGATGAATATGACACTGCTTTTAGGGATCAGTCCCAGTATATTTCACTTTGCAGCATTAAGAATATTTCATTTAATATGCAATTTTAGATTAGCACCTGGTAATTGAACAATTTTTGAAAGCAGCTTTTAGACCAATACTGTATATGTAACTTGCAAAATGGAGTGCATATTGGACCAGACTGCTATTGGACTTGTGTTGCAACAAAAAGTCTAATTTCTTTGATAGGAAAGAATTGTTCATTAGAAATATTGCTACCATCCTGTTCCCTCCCAAGTCAGTGCAACGCACCTTTCTGACTGAACTGCTGAAATTATTCCAAGTGTATGAACAACTAAATCCAGAGAATCCAGGCTATGGTGAGATTTTATACAGTAATGCCACTACAGTTTAATATGGTATTTATGACAACACCTAATGCCTAAAATAAGGGTTGAGTCTGATTTTGAATCCGGTGCTGGAACACACTTCTGAAAACTTTATGAATGCAAATGCATACACAAATTTCAGAGCTGAATTTCTAGTCTTGTTTGTTCACCATATTTGTCCAAAGCAGCTCATAAATAAGGAACAAAACTGCATTAGTAACTGTAACATGATATAAGCATGACACCCAACAAGACAATGTCAAAACCAAGAACTCACCAGAACATCAACGACCAACATACAGGTGTGCAGTGTGCACAATTAACATGGAAACAACCAGCATTTACAATGACTCAAATATTCTTTCAAAATACAAGACACAACAAATTTCAAAACAAAAGCCCGGTTTAAACTAAAAGACTTCATGTCTCGTAAAAAGTGTCATGCAATAAGCTTGATGTGCAAGACACCCCTAGTAAAAAAAAGTCATATATTTTTTTCATACTAAGTATAGTTCAAATCTATTAACATTTACTGACGTATCGCTTAATTACTGATATAAAAATTAGAATTAATTTTTGGAGTACTACTTGTGCACAATGCACATTTCTTAATAATAAGCCTAAAGAGAGTTTTAATGTCACTATTGATGAGGATTGTATGATCTTTGAATAATATCGATCTTTAAATGCAATGTATTTAAAGTGTACCTGAAGTCAAATATACTTCACCCAAAAATGAAAATGTGGTTCCAAACCCATAAGACCTCTGTTCATCTTCGGAACACAAATTAAGATATTTTAGATTAATTCTGAGAGCTCTCTGACTCTCCCATAGACAGGTCCAGAAATGTACAGTAGTAAGCAGTGGCGGACTGGGACAGTAAATCAGGCCGGGAATTTGACTCCACCCCAGGCCACCTCTGTTGGTGCAGTCACCACCACCCAATCCATGTGTCCACCAGACTGCTAAACTTGTAGGCTAACCCTGATGTAACAGGTAGACTACCATACATAATAGGAATGGATAAATAAATAAACCCTCAAAAACTCACTAGCAATACGCCATCTATATCATCTTTCCCTGAATCCCTCTCTCTCTCACTCTGCACATCTAGTTTCTCTGCTATATGAAATAAGCACTTTCAATAATCTATATTAATTGTGCAGCCATCAATTGTATGTCCCTATGATCACAGTCCTACTACTGATGATCTTATAAATCATAAAAGCACATATTGTTCTAAGAGTATAGCCAGCATGTTTAGTTTTGCTTATAGCTTAATCTTTACCTGAAGGTTCCTGCTCTGACTCAAAAGCTGAACTGTTCATCCCCTTAACAGCAGGAGCACTTGGAGCACTAGTGCTACTGTTGCTTCCTTTGTCACCTTCAAAATAAATAAATATACATTGTAGACTAGGCTACATATTGTATGCTAGAAATGGAAAATCAAAATTTCTGGTCAAATTTGGCACTAAAAAAAATTCTGTATCCCCATATGTAAAACAGTGTGCTAGTTTGTCATAAAGATGCTCTTTTAAAACTTCTATCATTATATATATTTGTAATTTTTTGTAGAATAGTTTGTATCTATTGTAAGTCTCTTTGGATGAAACCGTCCGTCTGCCAAATGATTACGTAAATATAAGGGGTGGAACAGCTCAACTTTTTCACGGTTCGGTTTGTTTCACGGTTTTAGAGTCACCTTTGTATGTGCTATGTTTATGGAAAAACTATACTTTCAAAAAATATATATTTTATCATATCATTAAGAATATTCTAACTACAAGCAACAGCACAAATAAATACAATAGAGTAAAGCTACAAATAAAATAAACTGACTTTCAGGTTTTTTTTAGGTAGGTATAGCATAGTTTTTAGGTACAGAAATTGAATAAAGTAATCAAATGTAAAACAGCATTGCATTTTGGACTATAAATTAAAGATAAATCTTTATTAAAGTTACAAAAGCTTTTCAATCAAGAGCAGTGAGCGATTTCTTTCTTGTTGCTGTTCGATTAATATAAAGACTGTCACTTTAAAAGAATGCACTGATCCAGTGTTTGTATTCGTATTGAACAAGAGTGAATGGTTTCGCTAGGTTTTTTTTTTTCATTGCTGTTGTTGTAATGTCTGGGAAGCCAGAATGTTCATCCATTAACAGAAACATATATTAACTGAACCCTGTTTGTTTTACGTGTTATTTATAGTAAACCATATTACAGATGCTTTCTCAGATTTAAGTTGAACCGCGGTCCCAGCGCGTGCTGAACCGTGTGTGGAGAACCAAACAGTTTGATTTTTTCAGTGAAATATCCCACCCCTAGTAAAATGTTAATGTAATTCTGACCGAGCTGCTACCTTACTGGTGAACATGGCTGGGATTTTGGGTAACTTGCTGCGTCTGTGGCCAGGGCTTTTCTCCTTTTTATACGTTCCCGCTCTGCTCCTCCTCTGCTTTTACGCTCCATTTTTTGCACGGTTTTCTAAGATGAAGCCTGCCTCTGGATATAGCCAATTAGGTAGTGCTTCGCTGATGTTGGGTCATGTGGTGGTGTCATTTTCACTCCGCGATCGCCTGATTCGTGGATTCATAAATCCGTAAATTAATTCACAGTTGCATACCAGCCTATTGCACGTCAGCCTGATCGACTGCACAGCGAAATGTCCCGGTGCTCCCGATGGCCAGTCCGCCCCTGGTAGTAAGGACATCGGTAAATAATCCATGTGACATTAGTGGTTTAACCATAATTTTATGGTTAAAGGAAGGGAGTCGTGGCCTAATGGTTAGAGAGTCGGACTCCCAATCGAAGGGTTGTGAGTTCGAGTCTCGGGCCGGCAGGAATTGTGGGTGGGGGGAGTGCATGTACAGTTCTCTCTCCACCTTCAATACCACGACTTAGGTGCCCTTGAGCAAGGCATCGAACCCCCAACTGCTCCCCGGGCGCCGCAGCATAAAATGGCTGCCCACTGCTCCGGGTGTGTGTTCACAGTGTGTGTGTGTGTTCACTGCTCTGTGTGTGTGCACTTCGGATGGGTTAAATGCAGAGCACTAATTCTGAGTATGGGTCACCATACTTGGCTGAATGTCACGTCACTCACTCACTCACATAATTTTACAAAGCTACGAGAATACTTTTTGTATGCAAAGAAAACAAAAATAACAACTTTATTAAACAATTTGTCTCCTCTGCGTCCCCCTAGCACCATTGTGGAGAATATCCACTGAACGTAAATGCTGTTCTATGTCAGCTGACACAGAACAATAATAAGTAACAACATATTTAAAAATGTGTTTTGAGCACCAAATCAGTATATTAGAATGATTTCTGAAGGATCACGTGACACTGAAGACTGGAGTAAAGACTGCTGAAAATTCAGCTTTGCCACCACAGGAATAAATAACATTTTAAAATATATTTAAATAGAACACAGTTTTGTAATTGTAATAATATTTCATAATATTACTGTTTTTCTGTTTGTTTGCAGGCTTGGTGAGCATAAGAGACTTCTTTCAAAAATCTTACCAACCGCAAACTTTCAGCCTGTAGTGTATAGTTTTATTTTCAGTTTTTTTCCAGTATCAAGAATAAATCCCAGTGACAGAAAATTAAATAGTCCGTCATAGGTGGGTTATACAGTTTCAGATATACAACTGCATTACTTTTACAGCGGATCTGAGTTATAAATTGAACACAAATATCAGTTAATTACTGTACCATTGCATCAGACTGTACTTCACTGGAGCAATAAGGCTCAACTTCTATCACACTTGAAGTCAGTTTTCATTATTAGTCATGAATGAGAGTGAATGAATTGCTGCCATTCCAGTGGTCATAACCTCAGACTGCTGATTAATGCCTCGCTGACACTTAATCTGAAATTGATGTGCTGCCGCTAGACTGAGCTAAACTCCCTTGGTGGTTTTTACACTGCAAATACACAAGGTTTTTTTTTTTTTTTTTTTCATGAGAGTTCTTTTTTTTTTTTCACATATACGACAGTGAGATAAGCTTAAACCCATCTGCCAGTGGTCCCGGATTTATTAATTTCCAGAAAGTGTAAATTTCCTTAATGTGAAAAATCCCATAACCACAGAGACTGAGGAAGCTTAATGAACCTTAGTAATTGCAGCCGCTATGGCCAGAGTTACCTGGCCATTCTGATATTAAACACAGACTTCTGTCCCCAGTGAGACAGTTCAAGGAAAAGCAAAGCAGATGAAATACTTTCAATATGCAAAAATGTCTCCTTCAGGCATAAATAGGTAGAAAGGCATTATATCGTTATCTGCTAAAAAATGAAGCACTGAAGTCATTATGGTGCCGCCAATGGAGTAACATTTTAATAAACTAATGTTCTCCCTTCTGCTTCTCATTGGATTTTAATGTCCACAAGTGACTGCAATAATAAAATCTACCACTAAAGTAACACAAACTCTGTCCCAAATATAAAACAACAAAAAATGGCATTACACTGGTTCTGTATGTGAATCTGTTTTTGTAAACCAGTTAATGCAAGTTAGCATTTAACAAGCGTTAATGCTGCAGAGCTGCAAAATAATAACATTTACATATTTATGTACTTAATAAAAAAAATACCATGCAATTGTACTTTTAGTATACTAAACTGGTATATATATTTAGTCTGCTAAATTGGAACAACTAATTTTGTACTTGAATGTGCTTTAATTGTGCTGAAGTAGTGCTGAAATCCAACAAAAAAATGTGCTGATGCATATCTGATTGTAATGATATTATTCAAAAATCATACAATCCTCATCAATAGTGACATTAAAACACATTTTAGGCTTAATATTAAGAAACGTGCATTGTGCACAAGTAGTACTCCAAATAAAGTATATTTATCATTTCATATTCATATCAGTAAGTCTAGAGCGATGTCAATAGATTTGAAATATACTTAGTATGAAATAAATGTATTTTAAACATATATTTTTTTTACTAGGGACGTCGAGGATAACTGCACTAAAAATAGGTTTTATTTTTTATATTTTTTTTTAGCCATGAAAAAGATTTTCGAGATGTTTTTTTAGTTTTTCTTTTTACTTCATTTTAAGACATCTCTTAAATATTTGTATGCTATAAGTTACTATTATTATTTTTACTATTATTATAACTTTACCTTTCCTTTTTATTGGTGTGGGTTCTTCATAATTCATAATTTGAGAAGCTGTTGAGTTTCAAATCACAGTTGTGCCCAAAGGTGCTAAAAGAGACGGCTTCTAAATTGCTATGGATAACCAGATTATTACTAAATTACGATATAAGGAAGCCAGAGTCCACTGGAATCGCTGGGGAAATCTGTTGCTCTATTCATAACCTCTGATTCAGTAATTACAGTAGATCAATCTTTGACACAATTAAGTGTCAGAATCCAATAGAAAATGTTTCTAGATAGAAGAAATCAATCTTTGCGTAACTATCTGACACCGCTGACAGGCCATTTCCATCAAACAGATAGAAAATAAAATGCTAAGTGAGAGGTGCGGGTGACATAACATGAAAAATATCCATTTGAGCCTCAGAAGTAACAGTTAGCAAACATCTCCTCTCAGTGTTGACTGTCCCCTTGTTGAACGACAGAGGGAGGCACAGAGAGAGAGACGGGGAAGAGAGACGCTTTGACGGGCTGTCATAGAACAATGTGTCAACTCCACGGCTGCTCTCCATTGATGCTAATTACAGGTGACAGGGCTAAGTACAAGGCTTTACACATGATAACGATGGCTCTAGAGGAAGTTCTTCATGGTCTCCTTTACAGCCAGGCTGACAGCCGCCATTATGCATGCTGGGATTTTATCAGGATTCACTGATGAAGATGGCCACTCAAAGAAAAAGAGGAGAACAGGACATACTTACAGTATTGCCTGATGTGTGCAGACACTGTATAGAGCCTGTCAGTTCATCAAAGTACTGAAAAAGAAAGATTTGTTTAACATTTTGATGTGTGCTATTGTTTAGTTTGATGTATAAATTAAATAAACAATAACATGAATTGCTTCATCATTTCAACACTTGTGACAAAATAACTTTGCCACCTGCATTTATATATCATGTAATGTTAAAATCAGACTGGAGATCCCTTTAACATGCATTTTTATCCTCCTAAATAACAGTATCATTCAATTATGGAGAATGGAAATATACCTGTCATTACCATTTATTTTAATGGAAATTGGCCTAAAAAAACATAATTGCTCTTAACACACTACAATTCTATACAATATTTTAAAAGTATGATACAGAAAAAAAACAAAAAAATCATCAAAATACACCACTAACATTGAATGTGTATGTAGCAAATGCAGTTGTGAAAGTACCCTACTCACAGATATATTTGTCGCCTTACTATTTATTAATGAGCCAAAATTGTATGACAAAAGAAGGAAGGAGGTAAAATGAACAGTATTCGAATGGCCATAATATCTTAAAATGGCGGCAATATCGTGGCTACACTTTTTTTTTCTAGGCAGTTGTTATAAGTAACATTTATTTCATTTCAAGTTTTTGAGATGGCCATTTTAAACAGGATTTTTGATCTCTTTAGTGTCTCAATATTTTTCTCCCAATGTGGCAGCAACTTTAGGCCGCACATATTCATTGGAGTGAACTTCATTTTATTTTAGATTTCAAGATATTTAATCTCTTTAATATCTCAATTTTGTCATGCAATGACATCAAATGGAGATACTATTACTTCACTCTCCTGCGTGTCAGATAATCTTAAATATGTCTCTTTTAGATTTCAATAATCTCTCATACTATGCTCAGTTTTTCCAAAATACCTACATTTCTGATCAAAAGTCAAATATTTCAGTCTGAGTTCAAACATCACTTCATATTCTGTTCATATTTTTAATTACCTCTATACTTTTACTGTATCTCATTTGTTTGTATTTTCATTTATTCTTTTTAAAAGAAACATTTAAAGGCGTCATATGATGTGATTTCAAATTTTCCTTTCTCTTTGCACATCAACATCAACTGTGCACTGTGGATCGCTGAATTGGCTTTCACCGTGGATGAAGCGGAGTCCAACTCATCAGTGTTGTCATGTGTTTTTTGTGGAAGAAAGGTGTACGCTCCTTCTTTTTTCCGCCTGCCACACCGTTCTCAAACTGCCCACCTCTGCTCACTTATGGAATTACATTTGCTTCTATAAAAATGAACGAATCTTTATAAAACTGAACGTAACTTTTTCAGAAACTATCAAAAATATGCCATTGAAAGAAGAAAAACACAATGAAAATGAAACAAAAAAAAATGAACTCATTCGCACAAAATTTAACAGTCTCTTCAAATATGCTTCATTCTTTGTTAATGTTTTTTCAAAGATTCGTTTTCGCTAATCGTGGATTCTGAATGCATTGCCACAGATTTCGCTTACGCTTCGCAGCTTTTCGTTTGGTGTTTTGACACAAACTTCTCGTGGGGGTTGGCTTAACAGTGATCTACTCTGATTGGATAGTGAGCTTTTGATGGACAGGTGCTCTCTGACCGGGAAGTACAGACGCCACTCAGTGGCGCGCATATTGGAAAGCTCTCGCGGTGATTTGTATTACTAAATATGTAAATAATATTTGGCCTTCGATCGTCTCAGTCTGTAAAGATGAGCTCTTGTCCTTCAAGGCAGCTTGAAGTAAGCTTGTGTTACAGAATGACAATAATAACCCGCAACAAACTGTTGCACACTGTAACATGAAAAACTTGTATTGATGTTATTGGCAGCTCAATCTAGGCCTCTGGCCTCTGCTCACTCAAGGCTGCGGTGTGTGACGCTGTTTTGTTGAGAAAGCAAAACTACTTTGTTTTTGCCTTCCAAAAGAAGACATGACTAGAAGTCATGTTTATATCATGTTTATAATGGGTTTTATGTTTATGTCTCGTCGCTCTGGCCGGACAAGGCATCACAATATGTTAAGAGGTGTAACATTTCCGTCACAAGCTTGAGGCATTCGGCCAATCACAATGTGCTGGATAGCTGGCCAATCACAGCACTCCTTGCTTTTCAGAGCGATGAGCCTTGTAAAAATCTTCCACGTTTCAGAAGGCGGGGTATAGAGAAACAATTATGTACAGTATGTGGAAAATAATGTGTTTTTAACCTTAAACCGCATAAACACATTTCATTACACCAAAAACACAAAATAATGTTCTTATTAGCAACATCATATGACCCCTTTAAGAAAGCAAACAGAGAAAGCAAGAGGTAATATACAGCAAATATCACCATTAACTGAGTATGCTGTCTAATTTATTAGAGATGACAAATAAGAAGTGGATATTCAAAATTTGCTTTGCTTAAGAAAACTTTTAGGTACGTTCATGATTTATGGTATTCAAGATCACATACAGCTTTACTTGCGCGTGAAATCAACTACATGCCAACAAACCACTGAGAACATAACTGACACAGGTTTGCAGAAAATTACCATTGTTTGGCAAATAAATAATTTACAGATAGTTACATACGTATTTCCATCATTTTATTATGTAAGGTTTAAGTTAAACCTCAAATTACAGGAATATCTGTAGTGATGTTAATATTTTGTCATATTTTGTAAAATATTTTGAGCTCATTCTTTCGGATGGCATGGATATGCAAGGCATTGATATCTGGACTGAACACAGTGAGCGAGAGAGAAGTATGAACAGCCAAGCAGAGGACAAATGCAGCAGCTACAAAAGCAACATGCCATATAAACAAGCATAAGGCAACACACAGGTGTACATGATGTAGCTGTACTGCATCAGTGTTATCAGTCAAAGTCAATGCTGCTCCAGTTACCAGGGAGAAAAACGTGGGTGCACAACCCATGTTTGACATCTGATGACCAAAGGAAGCTTAGAAGTAGTTCTGACAAGTTTGTCAGATAATTTGTACAGAAAACCTAGGAGAAAAACATTCGCTGAAAGGTTGCTCCCAGGACAAGAGTTGTTATATCAGAATGTTCATTTAAAAGTGCACTTTAGTTCAAAAGAATGGTTCACCCAAAATGAAAATTTGCTGAAAATGTACTCACTCTCAGGACAACCAAGATGTAGATGAACTTACAAACATGCAGATTTTCACTTCCCATGACATTAACTGATAGACTAGAGTTGTGTGAATCACCCTTAAAAAATAAAGGTGCTTCACGATGCCATAGAAGAACCTTTTTGTCTAAATGGTTCCATAAAGAACCTTTAACATCTAAAGAACCTTTCTGTTTCACAAAAGGGTTCTTCAGATTATAAAAAGGTTAGAAAGAGATGGGGTTTTTTTAAAGAACCTTTGACTGAACGGTTCTTTGTGGAAACAAAAATGGTTCTTTTTTTTGAGCACCTTTATTTTTAAGAGTGATTAGTGTATTATTGTGATGGTTTACCAGCCATTTGCACCTTTTCACTACAAATGATTCAATGGTGAAAGAGTAATGTAATGTTACATTTCTGTTCCAATGAAGAAACAAATTCATCTACTTCTTGGATGGCCTGAGGGTGAGTACATTTTCAGCTATTTTTAATTTTTGGGTGAACATTTTCTGAAGCTTTTATACCTGAAAAATAACAATTTTATTGCTTTGAGGGTGTTCTTTCATACTGTAAGTCAGGAGACTTAAAGAAGCCACTGCTTGTTACTGTCATATAGTATGGTACATTTTGCTGGGATAATAGATTTATATTGTAGCTTTGCCCATTATTACTTAGATGTTTTGATAGAGTGTTATTTAGTTGCTTAATGTGTATTAAAAAAAGGTCTTTAAAGGGGAACACTAATTAGATTGTACCTCATTATGTTATCAATGTTTATTCCAAACAAAATTCATAATCTAGCTACACTTAACTTGGGCCAAGATAATTTAGAAATTGCACTCTTTGTAGCACTAATTAAAATTAGACAGCCAACAAATCCATTTATCTTTAATTGAATCTTCTTAATTGCACTGGTCCTTTTGCCTCTTGCCCCACTAGAAACGGTACTAGAAATTTTTGTTTGTCACCAAAAGAGCTGAAAGCAGCAGCTGGGAACACAGGGAATATTATCATTTATAGGGTTTGCTCAACACCTGGCTCTAATAAGCAACTTATGCAGTTCTATTCTTTTTATTTTTATTTGCGTATGATGGAGAAATTAGTTCCTGTCTATCAAACCCAATGGAGCTGTCACAACCAATGAAGTAGTCCATTTGTTAGTGGACATACTTGCACACTGCATTCTACACCAGTAGTAAAATGGGGGTGAGGTGGGCCATAAATCAATATACATTGGACACAGTCCATTTCCCACCCCAGCAGTTGTCCAGAGCTGTACTTTGTGAAATCAACCGATGGGGGGAAAAAAGTCACAACTCAAAATAAGTTGCTGGATGCATTTCAGCATGAGAAGGTCCATCACGTGTCATTACACTGAAATGATTGACAGGGCCTCCTAAACCAGCCTAACACGATCCGATTAAAAATGGAAATAAACATAAAGACGAAAAGGGGTTTTCAACATCAAAAAATAAATGTTACTCAACTTGAAGTTTATTTGGCTATTTATTTTTTATGTACATTCGAACGTGTCCTTTTTGTTTTAATTGTTATTTTTCTGAGCAAAAAATAATGACTTTACCATGCATGATTTTGTTTGAAGGACTATCACACAAATTTATGAATGTAAGGTGACTAAGAAGGGCTCGTTAGTCCTTTCTGATGTCACTCATCTATTGTGTAATGAATTTCAACTGTTTCCTTCTGACCGGAAATGTAAACTCCCTTTGTGCAAATCAAATAGATATAAAAATTCCTTTGTACCTGCTACGATTATGTCACCCACTAAAATGCCATTTAGTGTGACAATAGTTTATAAATGATCTTGTCAGGCATATTTAATATTGTCATTGTTCCCATAATTCCAATGTTTTTAGTATTAGTCTAAAATATTGTGAATCAGTCTCTTTAAATTTGTTTTAATAATAATCCTAAGTAAATGACAGCAGAAGCAGATGCTGAAAATGACTAAGCATTTCATTCTACTGTTTGATGCTCCCTGCCCTTCTTGCAAAGCTTGTCACTTTGTTTCTGATGTGCCTGGCCCCAAATATGACAGCTTGCAGCTATATTTATGAATCCTTTTTGTTTTTCAACATAAATGACATTATCAGGATGGGTATTTAGTGTATTTTTGAGAATCCCCTCAATGGTTTCTCTTGAACTTGTAGTTGAACTTGACATAGTGAGGGGGGACTCTGTTGAGAAATTTTGATAAATTGTATTATTCTGACTTATGAAATCCTCAATACCTTTCTTGTCTTCTTGCTAACAATGCCTCTAGCTACTAGGTCAGCAATGACTTTTTGGCAGTGCCTAACAACTCTTTTTGTTCATGGACATCTAAATAAAAATCAATAATACAAAAATGCATTAAAATATTGATATCAATTAGGTTTAAAATATGTGTCAGAGCTTAACATTCCTCATTTATCTGAAATATAATTAAGATGCTAAAATTGCAATCTATACTGTCATTTAGTGTAATTGATGACACTTTGGTGAAACAGAGAATTTGCATTGCACTGAATGACAAAAACATTACCCTAAATGCAAAACCTCCACTTCAGCTTGTATTGCAGGCTATCAGCTGGCCACCTATATCAGTGAGCATGAGCAGTAAATTTAATCACAATTATTGGCAACACTTACTTATTAAAATAATAAATAAATAAATAAATAAATAAATAAAGTAAGTGGAGGACATACACCATGAAAAGATGAAACCACATGGTCTTCAAAGCACTTTTTGATGATGTCACAGACTGTCAAATCAGTCTTCATAACTTCAAAAAAGAACATTTTGTCTGAAAATGCAAAAAAAAAAAAAAAAAAAAAAAACGTTTTCTAACAGTTTAGAACATTGTATTACCCATAATATTGACATTTTATTTTCACAAAAATAAATAAATAAATAAACACGGAAGTAGACATGAATTTAAATGTTTCCTATGTATATAAAATCACTTTTGTAAATTTAATTTGATGCGGACACCAAAATCGTGATGTCTTGTCTTTGACCCAAAGGGGTTTTCTCTTAGAAATTAATATGTTGTGAGAGGGATGTTGCTAATACTTTCGTAGCAGCTAAAACACATACACATCTCCAGCCCGGTATTGATTTGGTCAGACTCAGCTGTTGATTATTAGAAAGTCTTCTTGACACTCAGACAACCAGGAAAAAGCTGTCATTTCCTCTCTTCAGCATCTTGCCAAGCCAATCTCTGTCTCGTTTCCCTCAATATTGCATCCTTTACCTCTTAACCACTGATTTATACTAAGGTGTAAAATATAGACCTATATTTCACCTCATTGAGAATCTTTTTCCCCCAGTCAAAAAACATCTAATTGCTAATCTATAATCCTTTTAATATGCTCTTGCCTGTTTTTGATTGATCCTCTGCCAGGCGGAACAGCATGGCTGGGGGCTACATTAATCTTATTAAGGGTGGGTTTAGGATGGTGCCGCAAATCCAAACAGTGCTTTTTCCCATTCTATATTGAACGCCCCTCTCTCTCTTTCTTTCTTTACCTATCTTTGATACATCTCAATGCCAGGCTCACCTTGCTTTTGTTTATCAGTGACAAACTTGACAAGCCCAGGTATAAAAGGGCTTTGTTGAGTGATGTTTTTTCATTAATATTTATGTTTACTTACGGTGAGGATTTGTTGTGTTTTGTTGCCGGTATTTCTCTCTCTTTTTTTTTTGATTAATATTTATACACACACACACACACTCACACACACACATTGCAATACATCATCATATTCTTTCTATATTATTCAGACAGCCCACTCGCTCAACTGTAATGTTGCCCTTCACTTTCTAAGATGGATCTAGAGGTAACACTTGACTTATATTATTAAGGCCTATTCTTGGTTATGAAGGTCTTTGTTTGAGAATGTAGACATGTTTTGTCTAACTTTGAAGCTGCTTTTTTAATGTTTGTAGTTTTAGTTAACTTTGATAAACCTGGATGCAGTCAGGCTTTACTCTTTTGAATTAATTAGCTACACTACCAAACTGCTAAGAAAAAGTATTTGACTACACTGAGCTAATTAAGGGTGCAACATCTTTTAAAATATAACTACAAACTGATGGTTTTTTTAACAATCAGAGCAGTATTTATTTGGCACAAAAACAATGCATCTCAACAAATGCGACAGCATTAAACTTATAGAAGAAATGTACTACAAATGCAACAGATAAAACTATAAACACTCTAATTGGGCCTGTAACTGAGTCAAACACACATTGACAAACAGCAGCATTAAGCAGATGAATAAAAAGTAAAGCTGAATGCCGAACGTAGTGTGTCATAAACTTGTTGGAAAAAGTAGCTTGAAAATCTAAATCATTTTGAAAACTGATACAGTTAGGCTACTATATAATGTGCATGTCCATAATACAGTAAATGCTATGTTTAACAAGGTAAACATTGTAAATGACAACATTTAGGCAATGTGTGCCCTGACAATATTTTTGATAATGAAATGCGTGTTGTTTTATTGTATGATTGATTTTTTGTTTGGACATTAATTAAAGTACTATCAATAGATGTTTAGGTAAGGCCATTTACTGCACTGCTCTGAGCAGTTTACTGATGTGATAGCTGACATTACATGATATATCTTCAGAAATGTGCTACTCTGTTCACGTAACCATGTATAATACAGACACAGCGGGGGGAAAAAATTAAATCTTCACAATTTTCCTTTTTTAATGGAATGGTTAATTTCTGCGTAAGGGATCAGCAATCCTTGAAAACAACGTTCACGCTCTATTCAAGTGCTCAGAATCTTTCTTCAGTAAGGATTTGTTTTACAGTAAGTTGCTGATGTTTATTGAAAATGTAGCTGATGTGTGTTTAAATTTGTTGATGATGTGTGTTTATTTTAATTGATTTTTAGAAATTTTATTTTGGCTGTAAACTATTTAGCCTAGAATTTCCACAATGACTAAAAGTTAAGTTGTAATTATGATTTAAATGTTCACTATTTACTCATACAGCGTCACATATTTAAATCAGATGTGTAAGACAGACCTAGCCCAAACAAAACAAAATAATTATATTGTAAAAAATTAACCCAAATAACAACGCCTTAATTCAAAATTATGAAAAATTGTTAGCTTCTGTCATTTACAGCTACATGGTATAAAAATAATGTTTAGTTATAAAATACAGCATGTAAAATCAAAATATCTTGAAAACCCATTCAGTACTACAGACTTGAAAACGTCACAAGTGCATCATCTAGAATTCTGACTAACAGCAACTCTGTAGATCAGTAAAAAATATTTTGTGGAAAAAGGTTTGGACGCTTCCTAACAAGTATTTATTGGTAAATAAGGTTAAAGAGATTTCTTTTAAGCTCATTCATCAGTACTATCCTGTTAAAACATTTATTGTGTCGAAATTCAAATTAAACATAGATGTGAACTGTACTTTCTGTGACTCGCAACCAGAGACTGTCCTGCATCTTTTTTGGCATTGTGTTTTACATAAGAAAACTTTGGCAAGATATCTGCCAATTCATTGTAAACTTCATACACAATGACTTTGAGCTTTTCTTTAAGGATTTTTGTTGGGAATTTTCACTTTTGAGAAGCAATATGGAAATGTTTACTTTCTCTGCAACTTAATTATTTTGCTTGCAAAATATTTTATCCACAAATGTAAGGTTATGAAAGTCAGGCCCCACTTCTCTTACTTTCTAGAAGATATTAAAATTTATATAAAATCTTTATCTACCTCCTGTAACAAAAAGGCAACTAAAACTTTGAATGTATGCTCACTTTTTGGTGTTTTTGTATAATCTCTATCTGACTATCATCTTTAATGAAAAATAAGTTTTCTTATTCTTTATTTTAGCTTATTGTATTGTTTTTTCTTTTTTTTCTACTCTTTCTTTTTTGATTTGTAATTGTTTGGTCATCCTTGAACCCCTGGCTCTTTTACTTGGCATATGTTCTATCATACTTGTATTTTTGAATGAATGTTTTAATAAATCTAAAAAAAAAAAAAAAAAAAAAAAAAACTAACAGCAACTTTGAACTCCTAATTACGATTATTCCGACCTCATAGAACTTTATAAGCGAATTAGACACGCCCCTTCTTATATACACACACACACACACCTGCCCCACAGAAGCAAGATAAGCACCTGTTTTGAAGATCTCTGCTCCTTCCAGCGATGAAAAGCTTGACAGTCTTGCTTCTTTTTCTTCATGTCGCCTTTTTACTCCTTTATTGTCCATTTAAATGTACTGTTCGAACACATTTCGCACCCTCCAAACTCATAAAAACTCTTTCAGTGCCTGTTGCCCAAATATGGAGTGCGCTGCGTAAACGCGCAGAATGGTTGAGAGGCAGAAAACTCCTCAAACGCCTTCTGATTGGCTACGAAAATCCTAATCCCGGGTTTTTTTATTTTATTTTATTTTATTTTATTTTATTTTATTTTATTTTATTTTATTTTATTTTATTTTATTTTATTTTATTTTATTTTATTATTTTATTTTATTTTATTTTATTTTATTATTTTAGTTATTTTAGTTTTAGTCTAATGATAGTGATATGTTTTTGCAGTAGTGTTATCTTTCTTCACTACATTTCCTGTATTTCATTCCATAAAAAAGAGAAAGAGACAACGAAAACAATAGATTAGATGCATTAGAGATACAAGATACAGAATATAAATATAAGAATGAATTAAAAATATAAAAGAGGTCATATTCAATAATATTTTTTATTTCATTATTTTCCTTTTGTCCACTTCTAACATGTGACCCTGGACCACAAAACCAGTCACAAGGGTAATTTTTTAAAAAAAAAATTAGATTTGATCTGAATAAATAAGATTTCCATTGGTGTATGGTTTGGTTTGTTAGGATAGGACAATATTTGGCCGAGATTCAACTATTTGAAAATCTGAAATCTGAGGGAGAGAAAAAAAAAAAAAAATCAAAGTATTCAGAAAATCACCTTTAAAATTTTCCAAGTTCTTACCAATGCATATTACTAATAAAAAAGTAAGTTTTGATATATTTACAGCAGGACATGTATAAAATATCTTCATGGAATATGAACTTTATTTAATATTCTAATGATTTTAGGCATAAAAGAAAAATGTATTATTTTGTCCTATACAATGTGTTTTTGGCTATTGCTACAAATACACCTATGCCACTTGTTTTTTTTTTTTTTTGTTTTTTTTTTGACTAAAGTTTTATTAAAATTTTATATTACCCCTTCTCTGACCACCAAAATAAATCCAGCTGTTTTTAAATGTCTTAAGCTAAGTATACAGTATGAGATGTTTATGTGGGAAAGACATTAATCCATGTTACAAAGTTGCATAAAGTGCAGAGGAAGTCATTTCTACAACCAAATTTTAATAAACTGCCATTTTATTATGAGGAAGAGCATTTCTAATAACAGAATGAACCCTTAAATTTAAAGGGGTCATATGATGCGATTTCAAATTTTCCTTTCTCTTTGGAGTGTTACAAGCTCTTGGTGAATAAAGAAGATCTGTGAAGTTGCAAAGACTAAAGTCTAAAATCCAAAGATATTCTTTATAAAAGTTAACACTCATCCACGCCCCCCTGAAATGGATCGTTCTAACACGCCCCCACATCTCTACATCAGTATGTGGGAAGATTTGCATAATGCCTCCCAGATGTTCACGCAAAGAAAGAAGGCATACCTTTTATTCTCATTGTAGTATTGTCATTGCCGCCTCCGGCATGTCGTATATGTCGCCAATCACAGCACACCTCACTTTTCAGAGCGATGAGCTTTGTAAAAATCGACGCGTTTCAGAAGGCGGGGCATAGAGGAGAAACAATAATGTACAGTATGTGGAAAATAATGTTTTTTTTTTTTTTTTTTTACCTTAAACCGCATAAACACATTTCATCACACCAAATACACAAAATAATGTTATTTTTTAGCAGCATCATATGACCCCTTTAAAAAGACCAAGATAAAATTGATTGCAAATGAAATTACATTAATATACCACTAAATTATTGAATTATTTAAACTAACCAGTGTGTGCAGTTGAAATATTTAAAAATGTAGAAAAAATAATAATAATAATAAGCTTCAAATTACAGGCTTATTCTGATACAATCTGTCAAACATTCAGAACTCTAAAGCATGGCTCTGTGGTGATATATCTGGTAATTATTTACATCACTTTTATACAGTAGTTGTAGTAAAAACTCCAAAGAAGCAGAAAGTGGCCGAAACAACGTTGGAAATATCAGTAGTGTTTCAAAATGTAGGAAAATGTTATATTGTGTCTCAAATGACACCTTCATGCATAATGCCTAATGTGGCGTGCTAACCTTCTGGCTGCTGGAGAGGGAGATGAATCCAGACAGCATGCAGAAATGGTAATGGAGGTGCTTTAGCAAAGGTTACCATCTCTCCACAGACCCAGCCCGCGCCGCTCCCTCACCTTCTTGTGTAAAAATCAAAGGAAATGTTACATCTGAATAAGCTATAAATGCACAGAAAGTTCACACGGGTGACCTGCTGTGATTGATTGAATGAAAGGAAGGAATTTTTTTTGGTAGACTTGATTGTGTTTGTTTGCATGAAATGTGTTTTGATTTGTTATTAGGAGCACCGAGACTCATAAATTGTGCTCAAAAATGTTTTATCTTTAAAAGCTAAAAAAATGAAGACGAAAGAAGACTATTCATTTTTTTAATGCTAGACATTCTTCTATCCTAATAGCCCATATTTTATGTTCTTTCCTCACATTTAATAAACAAAAAGTGCAACGGCTATTTTGAAATTCCAGTGCTGTCCTGAAACGCCCCCCTTCTAGTCATTTAATAGTCTGAGGGGGAAACGTGTCCACCGCTGTGGCAAACTTTCTGGAAATGATGAGTAACAGTTTTAAGGAGGAGCAGTAATGGCGCGTTCGCTCTCACAGTAGCAGAGATTTAGGAGTGATTAATGAAAACAAATTTTTCATGGCAATTAAAATGATTAAAGCCGGAGGGCCTTTTTGCTGTTACCCTGAATTGCTCCAGGAACAAGGCGGCAACAAAGCTGCGAACCAAAATTGCATTAGTACTGGAGGAGAACTGTATTAAAATGCAAATGTACAGCTGTTAATAGTTCTTCAAAAACCAATAATCCCCCACAGTCAGTCATGTGTCAGAATGGTTAATGGAAAAATATCCCAGAGGCACACAGGGTCCTTTTCCATTCCGCTTCTGATTAAAACAGAAATTCTGCAGTGGCAAAAGCAGAGCTCGGAGTGGTATGGGATCGCCTGGGATGGCTTAATGTTGGGCATGAGCCCAGAACCTATTGTTCTGAATTTCCCTGACTTTAAGGCATGCTTTGTCCCCCCTGGGATGGCTGTGAAGTGCTAAGCAGGGAAAGAAAGCTACTAAATCTGATCTGGAGGTATTAAAGCTATTTATCATGTAGGTGTTTAGTGCATAATCTGTATTGAGCAACATCTGAATTAAATACACATGATAGTCAGGTCCCCCCTTGCAACAGAAAAGGGGTCAGCAACGGGATAGGCGGGAGTGAGGGTGTGGGGTGATGTTTTAATATTTGATTAGTTTGTTTGTTTTGTTATTTTGTTATTTTTTTGTGGTTGGTTGTGTTATAGAGATCGAAGTGTTCTGACCCACCAGAGGGAGAAATGCTGTTCTGTCTCTCATTCCTGCACAGGAGGGGAGCTGCCAATGGACCAAACAAGTTGATTAAGAACATTATAATTTAATTGGTTTTGGGGGACCAGTAACAACAAGCAAAACATATAATAATTTATATATATGTAATATAAATCGCATGACATAATGGATTTTTTATTTTATTTTACTGTTTTTTAGTGAAGTCTAGTTTAGTGGTTTTCAATTGTAGCAAGGCGGTTTAAAAGGCCTAACAATCAAAGCAGTATAAAAATATCATACATATATGGATTTGATGCACTGAAATATTGATATGGTGGCAGTTGAGGAGATTACCCCCTTCTACTGTATGTAAAAGCGATTTGAGTGCTCAGAAAAGCACTATATAAATGTAAAGAATTATTATTATTATTATTATTATTATATGCTTAATTTTCTTTAAGATAGATAGATAGATAGATAGATAGATAGATAGATAGAGACCTCATCTTTAATGTTGATTTGTAATAGTATTTTTGATTGATTAGTTAGGGAAGATTTTAAGGCAAACTTCAGACAGCTCCAAAATTAGTCTTTCTGCAAAACCCCTGTGGACAGGCGATTTTGATTAATGATTAGCTTGCTATTTAGTTAAATTATAAAGTTGATAGTTCCTGCCGGAGGCCCTAATCACTTTACAGCAGACAGCTGATCTTAACTGCTGCACAGGAGTGTTCTGTGGCATTGAAACAGACTCTATCGGTCTGCTGGTCTCACCCGATCCCATTTCCTACAGCTGAGACATCTGCAAAAGAAAGATCTCCCTGCTCCTGCTGGGAAATGGGGAGCGGTTTTGTTTCAAGATAGTAAAAGAGATAGATTAACATTTCTGTATAGTTTTAAATGGGCTTAAATATTTCACAGTTGTAATTTAGATTTCAATGCCATTCTCTATCCCTTCTCTGACGCTTACAAACTGCAAATTAACAAGATAAGCGTGTAGAAAAAAAAAAGATTTTCATATCACATTCTGAGTCAGACACAATAACAAAGACTCCACGTGATAAAACTTTCAGTATTTTATTCTTTTGTACATCTCCATCCCCTTGTTCCCCCTGAAAGTAAACATGTACTTCTAATATATATTTTTGACAGTTTTACAGCCCCTGTACAAGAGCATGGATTTCATGGAGTTCACATCTACATCAGCAACATCAGTTTCTTTGTCCAAAGAACCCGAGAACAAGCATATATGGGATTGGGAGCTGAGAGAGAGGGTTAACAGACAATGAGTGAAGGCATATACAGAAGCAGCTCCATCAGGATCAACTATGTACAATACAAACCATTCATACAAATTAGGCTCTAGATATAGAATTCATTACATTACAGTGTATTATAAGTGACAATGAGCAAGCCCTCCAACCATTCCTGGATCTCATTAAACTACAGGATACAGCTCAGGCCGATCAATCCGCAATTATTACAGTACAGCTTCATTGTAATAGGTAGAAAACATGCCTGTAGTTAAGGCCTGCTCATAGCCAGCAGAACAAAGCCATTTTCCTCATCCTTGGGCCTTTGGGCTGGGAGGAATAACTCAAGAACTTGTGGGGGCTCCAGTGCTGTTCAAAAGTTTGTAGGTGGAGGGAACATTGAGATTCTGATCGCGATTAATTCTCCTGCAATACCTCTTCTGAGGCAAACTACCATCTAAACGAAAAGGTCCTACTGTATCTACACCATCATGACCTCTTGGCAGTTCTAATACACATGTACATACTTGTACAAATAAACTAATTAAACGAATATTCTGAAAATCAAACACTTGCACAATTCTAACTTAAAACGGAACATTACAAGACAAAACTGTGAGTTTACATGGTCATTCAAGAAACACTTCAGTGGTAAAATAATATTTTAAGAACATTAAAATATATAAACAATAAATTAACAATAATGTGTGCTTTAACTTAAAGGATACCAAGTGAGCAAAAAAAAAATCACTATGTTATGCCCTCAAATTAAAGTTTTCATGTGGTACTTGTGCAAATAGCCAAATACTCCTCTATTTTCAAGTCATTTTAATAGATCTGGGCCATGAGCGCATGGTATGGGCGATACGGGGAACATGTATTTGTTGTGGATGGGGAGAGAGCTCCATCCTTTGCCTCTTGTTGTCCTTCATGTGGGTGACGTCAGAGGCTACCTTCAGCCGGAAGGGAAGTAAGGAGTATCGCTGTGGTAGTTATAATCTGGGCAGACTTTCTGCACTAGCTTGTAGTCGGTGCTGTAGAAGGAGATGTAAATGCAAATGACTTTGAAGGGCTTCGAGCAGAGCCAGGATACGTGGCTTTGTGTCTGCTCTTGGTAGCATGTCTTGGATGGGTCGAAGTTGCAGAGCGTGTTCTTGGAGCCCCTCTCAACTTTCTCGTACTCTATGCGGCAGTTGAAGGACTTGGAATCCTTGGAGTCAATGACCGACTGCTGGGCCGTCAAGTCAAACTCAACGATTTTGCTGGGTGGGACCAGGCTGACGGACACATTGCCCTGGCCCGTGGAGTTATGGCGGAAGAAGACGCTGAAGGTGCCGTTGCCATGATCGACGATTTTTCCGGTGATCAGGAGGTTGAGCTTGACCGTTTTGATGTTGGAGTGGAAATCTCCCCATCCAAACATTTTCTTGAACTTCCTGTCTTGACCATTGGCCGCCGTTTGGCTCGAGGCCTGGAGTCCTGCAGGTCCGTGGTATTCCTCAGCCAGTCCCACAGGTCCTGCTCTGAGTAAGGCTCCGGAGTGTCATAGTGCAGGTCCAGGGCTGTTGCGTTTTCCTTTCCATGGAGAGTCTGTGATAGAAGTCGACTGATGGACAAGTCCTTACTGCTTTCTGTCCATATATGCTTTAGTGTCGACTTGGGGCTCCCTGATTTGAGCAGCTCCGACTTTCCCGGGATAGAACCGTGGGCACTTGAAACCTAAGAAAGCAAGATGGAGAGGACGTTATTGAGCTGTCTTAACCTTAAAGAGCTACATAAGACACAAAATGCAAAGCAAGTGAGCATTTCACCCAGTGCTGCTTGACAGGAAAAATGAATTAAGTGGATATTACTCTTGATTCGGGAGATATTGACCCCTCACCCCCACACAATCATGTAGTCTCCTACTCAACAGACAGATCAAATGGATTAGGATGAGGGGGAAAAAAAGATAATCGATCGAGCCTGCAAGCTTCAATTTGCAAGGTGTTAGCTGACAGGAGCTGTCCGGGAAATGGAACGGAGCGTGGCGAATGAGAAAAAGAATACAACGATCAAACTTGCCACATCGTGCGGTTGGGGAGGGGATCTCCGCTGGCCCTCCCTGATAATACCGGTGACTATTCTTTGAGTAAAGAGCAGACTATTAACCAGCCAGTGCTCCTTGAATTGATGATTGATGAACCACTGGGTTCTCTCCATTTAGTTCAGATGAGTGGAATTAGGTCCATACAGGGCCTGGCGGAACGCCGTGACATTGATTGCCTGATTTCTACTGTAAGACCTGACAGCAGATCCGTCTTGCGGTGGTTTTTGCATCTCGAGGGCTACCCCTGGGATCGATAGTTAGAAAATAAGGTCTCTCTACCAATCTGCCCGAACCTTCGGACAGAATTGCCTCACAGCATGTGCAAGAGCGAGGGCGATGCAGGTCCATTTTAAACACAGTGCTGGGTGGGAGCAGGGCCACGTGGCTCACTTAAGGATTTCATGTTGCGAACCTGAAAGGTAATCGATATCTGACTTGAAGAGTGGTTCAAAATGCAAATTAAGAGAAGTTTAACTTAAAAACTTAGAAATTGCATGATAGTGGTCTGGTCACGTTCAGAACTCACATTAAATAAATAAATTTAAAAAAATGCATGAAAACAATTTTAGATGTCTCTTTACGTTAATAATTTAAAATATATGAATAAAATTAATGAATTAAGATGGTTAAATTATGTTTCAAATGGAATTGAGGTTTTTTTGTATTACTCTTGTGTGGGGTTTGAGGTATTGCCCTGTACTAAAAGAGAGTAATATGTTTTGTGCTCTGGGAGCATGATTAAAGACAGAGTTATTATTTATTAATGGCTAATTGCTAAAGGGGCAATACAAACATTCCAAGGCTGATCAAGTTTCAAGGAGCTATTTGTGTGAAGTTCAGTGCAGCCTGACCGACTGGGAGGGCACTTGCATTGATAAATGGATCTTTAGAGTGCTTGTTTTAGCAAAATGTTGAGGGAAAAACATGGTTTCATGTTTATGTATTTATCATCCAATGGAATATAGTGCAATACAATAAAACAACTGCAAGATGTTTTAACAAGTGTCCTAGGTGATGTAATATACAGTCAGGATATAGTCAGCTAGTCACTATCTTTTTAATATTAATAACTAAATAATTCTGCTACTCCTAATTTTACTAATTTAATATATAATAATATAATAATTAATATTTAAATTTGGGTAATTTTCAGTTATTTTTTTTTGTTAATATGTTTTGTTCTTTTTAATTTTATATTTAATGGGTTTTCAGTTATTTTATTTTGTAATCTGTTTTACAAGCTTTATTTTCTTGTTCTTTTATATTTATTATTCTATGCTATAGAAATAAAGCTTTATATATGAAACCAGGATGTCTTGTATCACCCTGAAAATGTATTTTAATAATGACAGGCTAACCTGCTTATTTGAAAACTAATTACCAAATAAATGGACATGGAATGACATTGAAGTCGAAATTAATTTACTGCAAAGAGAATCTCAAGCATGCAGTTTAAAGGTCATTATACCTAATAATATCTGATGGCAGAATACTGCAACTGATCAATCAGAATAAATCATTTCAGATATTCATTCTAACTGAGTCATTAAAGAGTCGCACAATTGTTAGAATTTTAGCTCTTACATTTATAAACAGCCAGTTAAAAGGTAAAGTTAAATCCTGAGGCTTTCACTGAAAAACAGACCTGGATTAGGTGTCTAACATTTTGCCTCTGGCTATTCTTTTTCTGTTCACCTTTGGCGACCTTAAAAAGCTCACACGTGGAGAGCACAAAAACAGCAAAACTCTGGCCAGGAGTTAGTTCTCCTGGGCATAAAGCCTGCACACATAGTCTGAACGCAAGCCTTGGTTTGTCCAGTCTGTCTTGCCATGACTGGCTTGGATCCAGCCTGACTGCTGGAGCTTTACGGAGCCAGCTGCAGTGCTCACCTGAGGCAACAGTGCATCTGGTGAACACATTCGGGGGGGAGTCACGGCCAAGCCCTTCCCACCTCACCCACTGACAGCCGGCCAGCCAGGCACAAACAGCTGGGCTCCCCCAGGCACTGCACTGCATCAGGTCAGCAAGAGCAGCATGTGTACACCAATCCGTGTGCCTGGTGTGAGTCTTAATGAGTCTGCCTGCTTAAAGAAGTTCAAGGCTGACAGATCTGTGAGTCTTAATGAGTCTGCCTGCTTTAAGAACTTCAAGGTTGACAGATCCACATCAAATATTAATATATATAATATATATGTTATATATATATATATACATATTAAACAGGCTTCATCACAAATGCAATAATTCTTCCAACAATACAGGATTCAGGACATGCTGTTCATCAACACTGTAAGTTGGAGGATTGATGATTTTTTGTTTATAAAAGTTGGGGGTGTGGAATATGACTTTTTTTGATTGGATGAATTTAAAGATCTAACATTTCCATCATATCATATCATCATATCATATCATATCATATAATCATAATAATATATAATTATAAAAAATATGAGAAAGACAATACATAATGTTTACACTGAATAGTTATCAAAGAAATGTGAGTGCAAATTAAATCCAGTAACTTGCCAAATAATGTTTTATTAGAATTATGTATTGTAATTTTGAGAACGGTGTGATACAGATTGTTGTGGAAAATTATAAAATGAAATTTGGAGACACTGCAACATGGAGAAGTAAAAATGAAGTGAGCAGTTTAACACCACTGACCGTACTTAACCTTGAAATACACGTTCCATGACTGCAATGCAGTACCAACCAATGGCAAGAATCAGACCCTCCTTGCCTAACATAAGGCAGAGCTACATTTGGTTCTAATTAATGATAGCAGATTAAATGGAATAATTACGCAGGCTAATTCTGAGAATGCAATTATGTTATTGCCGCACATTTGTGTTTCTATTTGAATGTTAATTTGCACTAATTAAGGTATTTATATGCATCAATAAGTCAACTACAGTGTTAGCTAGAATATTATTGACACATTGATTACATCGCCAGGGCTGTTTACTTAGTAAGTGAAACATTACAATGTGCTTGTTCCCTGCATTTCTGCAGGTGTCCATATCTTTAAAACTGGCCCATTAAAAGAGAACATTTAAAACAGCTTTTAAAATCATAATCAGCCCAGACTTCAGGGGGTGTCCTTTAAAGAGAGAGAGAAAAAAGAATGTGTGTTATGATCAAAAAAGTATCATAAATTGAAAGTGTGTGTGTGTGTAAATATATATATATATACAAATATATATATATAAAATATATATATATATATATATATATATATATATATATATATATATGGAATTCTGTATTATATTATATTAGATTAGATTAGATTAGATTAGATTAGATTAGATTAATTGTTCCCATAATTTATTACATAACACCTTATGGAGGGTGAGTACTCTTTCTGTGAAGTAACTTCCTTTCAGAGTTGTATTGTCTCTTTGACAGAGCTGGCGTACAAAACAGCAAGTCAACCGATAATGACCATTGTTATAATAGCTTTTGTAAAACAACAGTAGTAAGAGCAGAGGGAGTCGATAAAACCCAGAATAGAGAAATAACCACCTCAACTCTGACCCTGAGAGCACATTTCACCATTTACCTTTACACTACAGAAATACTCTAAACGTGAAGTGAGGGGAGAATAAAAAGTCTGCCTGAGATAAACGTCCCAGAGAAAACACGGTCCTTATCAATAGAAACATGAAGTCAAGGCCAAAACCTCTACCATGCAAAACATTATGCCAATGTGCCTCACTTTAACAACCTCCCAAACAACATTTACAGCCTGGGAGATGAGATAAAACAGTGCATATCTTCTTCCTCCTCAGCAATTCACTGCCATCCACAACCTAGATGCTTAAACAAGGCACCTCATGCTGTGGCTGTCCTGAGAGAAATGAAAAGGAAAGGCAAAAATGAAGATGGATTTCAACTAAATCCACTTCTGCTAACAAAGCACTTGCGGGCTTTGCTAGCGCCCCTTTCCTCATTGCCTGCTGCGTGCGTTTGGTTTGTAGGAGTGTGAGGCATTGCACTGGCCCATTAGCGGCATAACTAAGCACTGTGCTTTAGGATGGGCCGCTGGGGTAGAGGCATGCTTGCTGCAAGAGTTGGACAGCTGCTAAGCAGCCATGGAATATCAGGCTGTGACCATGCACTAGAACTGCCTAATGGTGTCATAAGAAGACCATTAGACGCACCATTAAAGCAGGCTGTCATGCTCGTTGTGTATAGCAGCCTGTTTGTGTTTGTAACAATGCCCATGGATTCCCCTGATACAGTCAAGTAGGTACTGCAAAAGAAGTGTGACACACATACCATACAGAAACTGTTCCGCATGTCCAATATGAGATGCATTTTCTGCATTTACGAATGTAATTATAAAAGAACCAAATGAGAATATTAAAATGCATGTCTGTTTCAGCATGACAAGAACTCATTTGAACACAATGGCCTTGTTTACAAGGCAGCAGAATACGATCATCAGTGCTTGTTAATAGGGTCCGTTTACACAAAACGTGTTCTTGCATTTACAATACAAGACACTGCACTGGGGAGTGGAAAACACCATTTTTAACAGCATTTAAACGTTCAACTAGCGTGGATTTACATTGGTAACCTATTAAAGTGCAGTGTAAATTGTGAACTGGCCCCACTGGAGCCTATTTACTCAGAAGTCCAACTTTGAAAACATGGCGCTATAAAAATGTCGAAAAAGGAAGATGCAGCACAACGGTCAACAGCATTTGGCTAGCATAGATGTACATTAGTAAACGATTAAAATGCAACTTAAAGTAGAAAGTAAAACGAGTTCTGTGTTAACCAGCCCCACTGGGGCCCACACATAACAGCCAAACACATTAGTCTAGTATGTGTTTACATGGAAAAACAATGGAAAAGTTGTGCAGTTGAATGCAAAAATGTGTTCAGTATGAACCTGTTTTAGTTTTCAGGATTCAAATATTAGTTTTAGGTAAACATGCTGTGTGAATAAAACCTGTTTTAGATCCAGTCACGTAACTCATATGCTACACACAATACTCAGTTAAAAATAATTTAAAAACATTCAAAGCTGCTGTCCATTGATTCAAATTTGACAGATGAACTTGATTTTCATAGGGTTGTGTCTTATCAATGGTGATAAAACTTTTCTTTGTTATGAACATTGCCATATTTTGGACACTACAGGTGAAATTCACATTTATGTAGTCTGAGAACAAAAAGGGCACTTGTTCATACAGTTGCAACTAAAACAGCCTACTGTATATAGACTATTGTAAAACATTTGAGACTCACACCCATTAAATATGGTTCTCAATCCCAAACACTGACTGGGTGAATGCATTCATTTAACAGCACAATACACTGCTGCAAATACAGTAACATACAAGCTCTAACAAGGCTGTTTGGAAATTGAAAGGACATATTATGGTAAGATTACAGTGAACTAGACAGACTCTTATTTTAACAATGCAAAGCTCATAAGTCCACCAGATCAGGTATGATCTGATTACACATGCAAGAACTGGTCATTGAGAATCTTTGTAGCATGCTGTTTTTAAAGGGGTCGTAACAGATTTATATATATATATATATATATATATATATATATATATATATATTATATATATATATATATATATATTTATATATATATATATATTTAAAGATAACACTATAATACCTTTTTTTATAATTTAAAGAAAAAAACAGTCTGGTGTATAGTTGACATTTGAGGCTTAATACTACTGAAAAGCACAAAATATTTCAGTTAGAGTGTTTTTTCTTGTTTATTTTCGTATATAAATATGGCATGCAGTTGCATTAAACAATGGTAGAAACATCATTCAATGTAAATTGTGATAATTGTAATTAATAATTGCAATTACAATTTCAAGGGAATAATCGACAATTATGATTTTTGTCATAATCGTGCAGCTGTACCTACAATGTTAATAAAGTTTTTTTTTTTTTTTTTTTTTTTTTTTTTTTGAGAAAACTGCATAGGAAACTACATAAATGGCCACCCGCTACTGCACATAAGGGATTTGAAAACATTATCCATATAAAACTATAATTCACAGATGAAGCATGTATAGTGCTTTCAGATCCAATATCGTTAGCTGTTCCATCTTTCAGCCAAAGTTTCTTTAAAAACTCTCCATCACACTGTGCCTTATTTACAAAACAATCTGCAGTTAAATGTATGAACAAACAATTAGTTCTCTGAAGTGATCTGGGATGCCATTAAAAAGAAACCATCGACTTATTTCTGGTGCAGAGGTCCTTTTTAAGTCTGTACAGAGATGCAAACAAGCTGTTTAAACTGGACGCGTCAAAGCTAGTTATGCAAAGTGGTTTTGTTTTGTTTTTCTTCCATGGACTTGTATACTGTTGTCTGTATAGGTATCCACTGTAAGCTCTAAGTGCATGTGGACTATGTAGGCAACTGTATGCATCAGGGACTATGGTGTGATTATTTATAATTATTCGTTCATGCCTTGCTCTCTGGAGGCAAAATGTCTTATGCAATTGTATTTGTCTGTGTGACATCCCACAATCAGGGTCATAACAACCAGGGGGAAAAAGGGGAACAGAGTGTATAGGGCCCAGAGGCTGAGAGGGGCCAACAATGATGTCCACTGGGGGGCCCGACTGAGATTGTCAGCAAACACACCCTCCCCTCCTTTGAGGGGCCCCATAGAAAATTGTTTGCAATGGGCCCAGAATCCACTGACCACAATATCAAAATGAGCTGTTTTTGGAGATTGGTTACATTCTTTATTTATAATGAGAAGGACATTTTAAGTTGGATTTTTTAGTGGTACAAAGACTTCTAATATGTCAATAGATCAAAGCAAATGTGATTTATCATGTTATGACCCCTTAAAAGGACTCTTTAAAGTGTTTTATTGAATTAAATTTGTCTTATGTGTGATTAGTTCATATCAAAAGTTATTTCAGACACTAAGCAGAATTGAGCACCCATGAACCACACTCTGCAAAATGCTGCAAAACAGAACCCCAAAATGTAACAGTGAAAGTCTAACATCTTCTCAATACTATTCCCAAGGAGGAACCCACAGTTCTTTTCCTGAGCAATGCAGATTTTGTTGAGCCAACTCCGCTGCTGAGCGCTGATATTTACTGTGGAATTCTTGAGACTAATGTGGCCTGAGGCTCCATAAATCAAAGCAGGCTTTCCTTTGTCAGCATCGCAGATGGCCCCGCCGCCCAATCACCCCAATTAAGAGCCGAGAAAGCGAGAGAGAAGAACACAGACGCAGCAAGATGCAGAGAGGAAAAGTGAGCGTGTGAGAAGAGAGTGAGAGGAAGAGAGGGCACCTGTCCTGCTGTCATATTCGGGGGGCCTCCTCTGATCAGTGATTCGGGGCCTTCCTCTTAGCCACTTCAGCGCAGAATTAATGATGGCAAACAAAAGCCAGTGCGTTGCTCCTCACAGCTATTTGTGGGAGACTTCTCTCTCTACTCTTTTCCCTCTGAACTAATCCTCAATGTCACACTTAATGAGATTTTAGGCTGGAATAATAAACTGAAGCTGTGCTGCTCTTCTCCAAATGATTTCTTTTACTCCTATTCTTTATTTATTTTTCCTTTTTTTGCATACCTGGATCTATACCATGCCATTAGACACCTGTGCTAGCTACATCTGCTGCAGAAAGACAGATTGGAAGGGGTTGCATACATGCCATATATTTTTCAGTATTTTATAGTTTGGAAACGTCACAAATCTGTTAAAAAAATTAATACGGTGATCAAAAACAAAAACAAAAAAAAAACAATACGTTTCAATTTAGTTTCACTGTTTGGATGTATGCTGTATATTCTGTATGTTTCTCTGTGTGTGTGTGTTACTAGTATAAACACAAAAATATAGCATTCAATTAAAAACGCTTATATGGGGATAAAAGCAATTGAATATCAATTTAGTTTCAATATCTTGATTAACTGCAGGCTGTATGTTTATGTGTGTGTGTGTTATGCGGTTTTTTTGTTTTTGTGTGTGTTTGTTTTAAATTTAGGAATTCATTTAATATGAATATTAATTAATTTAAAGTGGAAATCAGATGCCCATTTTCCACAAGTTGGTATGATTCTTTAGGGTCTTCATGAAATTTCTGCAACATACTTTGGTAAAAAATTACCCAATGGTCATGTAAAACAACCCATTTTACCTTGTCAAATACAGCTGTGTTCACAGGGACCCGTTTCGGTGAACATCTCTTTAAATGATAATGAGCTGCTGCTCACCCCACCCCTCTCTTCTGTTTTTTTTTTTGTTTATTCAGTGGCACGTTACCATCAAAAACAGAACTTATCCACAGCGTCTTCAGTGGCTCTGATGTCGGGAGAAAATTAAGACGCCTGTTCCACACCACATGCTTCGTGTCAGCTTCACTTCATCGTTAGTCTCAGCCTCAGACGTCACGCCCACCGACCGTTGGCTAAATGTCTGATGCATATGGGACACAAAAGTGGAAACACTTCAGGAGTGTCGAAGTCGTCATCGGATTGGTTGAATTCTACAGGATTTCCGGGAGATGTGTGTGTCGTGTTCTTTAACGCTCCACATGGAAACATAGATACCGTGATGCCAAACCCCCTCACGAAAGAAGAACGCCGTCCTGTTTACAACTGTGACGACGAGCGCTTACCAGGATCAACTAAATGCTGGAGTTTCAAAAGTGTGTGAAATATTTAAAGTTCACAGCATAGAATCTTTAAAATACATCTGAGAGTTTTACACACCGGTCTGTTATTGTGGTGACATTTCCACGCCTCGAAACATGACGATGAACGAAACGAACTGTGATTGGTTGTTTGACATGTCGGTCAAATGCCCTCATGGGCAGGCCTTGGCCAGTGAAAGCTGCCATGAATTCCAGACCTTCAGTCTGAAGGTCTGGCTACGCGAGACTACTTCATCGTCACTGCAGCTGCAGACTCACAAGAGTATTCACATTGGAAGCGTTTGTACAGCAGACAACAATAATTTTTTTTTTAGAAGTTGGTCAGTTCTAAACTTGAAAGTAAGTGTGCAGCGCAGAAAATATTGATTCTGTTCTGAAACCATCGCTTCAGTGCTGCTCACTCACTGCTTCTGGTGTGAATGCACTCATTTATTAAAAAAAAAAAAGTGCTGTGAAAGTGGCCTTATGTTCACTTTTAGATCCTACTACAAAACACCTGCATTGCTTACGAGACATTGCTGTCGCTACAGCTCCTCGAGCGCTGACAAAATGGCAGAGAGTGCACAAAGTTATTATTCTAGAAACAATTTTTTATTTTTATTTTTTAGTTTGTTTGTTAATGCCATCCATCTGTTTTTAGCTGCATTGCTTACGAGACATTGCTGTCGCTACAGCTCCTCGAGCGCTGACAAAAGTCCATTATTTTTTTTATTTGTTAGATTTTATATATTATGTGTAATAATTTATTTATACTTTAAATAAAAGTTTAAAAGTTGTAAATATGTATATATATATTTATATATTATAAAGATTATTGGATGTTTTACAAAAAAATTTATATACAGTGTGTTACTTGTCATTTCATAATTATTTTCAAAATTTCTGTGTATTATTATAAGCTTCACATTAGCTTGGTTTTGTGTAGTGCTAAGTGTATTTACACATGTGTGTTTTTAAATTTTGTGTTAAAGGTGGTTGGTGTCCAGGGAAGCTGCCATTATAATGCACGCTCGTCACTCAAAATCAAATTAAGCCTATAATCCAATAAACTGCCATTTCTGCTGCAAGTGACCCCACAGGACCTCATTTCAAATCCGTGACAAGGTTTAATCAATATGATTTAGTGGTTGAGGACACAAATAATTCAGCCGGGGAGAAACGAAGCGCTGTTCTGACACTGTCTCCACACTGGAAATCTGCATCGGTGTTTTATAGCTGGCCTGTGGTGTGTTACAGTGCCGCATTTTTTTTAGGTTGCATTTTGTTTGTTAGAGTGCAGAGTTGGTTTGGGGGTGAAAAGACAGGAGTTGCTATCATGAGACCCCCTCAAGGAGCATTTAACTGAAAGTCGGAGATCAATATGCTCATGTCCATCGGAGCGGGCCATTGACAGGGCTACTTACAGGTTACAGTATCTGCCATTGCCACTTTAACCTGCCGATGGGCTCTTTTCTTCCTAATAAAAACAGCCTGGTTTCATCTCACTCTCATCTGTTTGGTGACAGGTAAACCAGAAGCAATCATATCTAGATAATGCTATACTGGCTTCTCTGATAGAAGGCTGATGCTTTATTTGTCCATGTAAACATTATGAATACACAATGCAATCATTGATGTTTGGACTGGATTTGTATAATTGTTCTTTTTTTTATATATTCTGCTCTAACAATATGATTAAAATTGAAATGAAGAGCAAACAACGAGATGTGCATTTGAGCCTGGATTCCCCTGTAACTTCTATTTGTATTATTTCATTCAGGGGAAATATACAAAAAACGCTAAAAAAGAGATATTTTGCAGAACAAAAAATTGTTTTACTTTTGAAGCTGGAGTTCAAACATAAGTTTAATGTGGCTGGTAGGGCAATTAATAACAATTAATGGTATATGACAGTTAATTGCAAAAAATACTGACGGTATTTTCTTGTATCATCTTTAAGGAGTTTAGTTTGCAATAATGATCTTTGGACTGTAGATTACACAATTACTTACCAATGGGGCATGGTGATAAAAAAATAAAAATAAAAAATAGAGATATGAGGAAAAATTATATTTCAATGTTTTTTGCGTATATTTCAATGTTTTTGCAAAACTTTGCATTTTCTCACAAACAAATTGAAATATATTTTTTCCTCTCACCTCATAGAATTTCCATTAAAAGTTTCTTGGGAGAATGCAATACTTTTGCAAGAGAATGCATATGTTTTGTGAGAAAACACAAAGTTTCTCTGGGTTTTAGGGGTAATGTACTAACTAACCAATGAACTAACTAACAAATAAATACAATAATAAGTTTTACATTTTAATATGTAAGGAGAAGAAAGAAACCACATAGTCAAACATGAGACATGAAACTACAGCAAAATGTAGGAAATTGGTGACAGTTGTGATGTGGATTTCCATATTTTCAAGTAATTAGAATGATTATTAAATCTTTATAGCTATATTTATCCTCCCTGGGGTAAACAGCCTTATACTCTGGAATACTCCATTAGGTTTGGGTAATCATGGAACTCTGCAGCCAGATGTTTCCTAATATTCATGTTTTTCATTGCAATGCTGTATTTCAAACCAATAAACTATCTTGCTGAATCATACTATGAACTCAGTTTTTTTTTCATAATTGAATGCCAAAGACAAAAACACTAAGTATAGTGTCATAAAGGTAGTTTATATTTTTAAATGTGGAAATAAAAAAATATATATGTAGAGTTACAATGTTAATACCTGTGGAAATGCCATCTTCATCATCTGTGAAAATGGTTCATCACTAGATCTAAATATCAGTGAGCTTTTACAGGAATTTCTTGTGCATAAAGTGCAAGAAAGACTTTATCCCTCAAAGAACTAACTTTTCTTATTGATTAATGACTCAATATCTCAGCGCACAGTTCAGTGCTTGTATGATACCAGCTAAGAAGACTAAAGCTGTCCTTAAGGCAAAGGATGGACTTACTTCTTATTAGGTCCTTGATACTGATATATTACTCAGTGTATTGGTTAGTTTTTCAGTGCCCTGTGGTTAAAACATGGAAATGAGGGCTGAGACACAGGACAACTTTCCTTTAAATTTTGGTCAATTGTAAATATGCCAGTTACTCGGGTCAAGACAAGTCACCTTTATTTGTATACTGTAGTGCTTTATACAATACAGATTGAGTCAAAGCAGCTTTACAGTGTAAAAAATTTGTTTGGTTTAGTGCTTTTTACATTTATTTTTGTGTTGTAGTGCTTTATATGTATACTGTAGTGCTTTATACAATACAGATTGAGTCAATGATGTTTTTTTGTGTAAAAACATTAGTTTTGTTAGTTTTAGTTTGTTGTTTGTTGATTTCAAGTCAACAATGTTGCCAGAGACTGTGTCCCCAACTAAGCAAGCCAAAGGCGACAGTGGCAAGGAACCAAAACTCCACTGGTGACAGAAATGGAGAAAAATCCTTGGGAGAAACCAGGCTCAGTCGGGGGGCCAGATGAAACCAGCGTGGTGTAATTTAATTCCTGTGGTTTAGTTACACGCAATTGTACAGCAATTTTAAACTGACTACAGTACATGATCAAAACGAGATCTTTCAGGAATATCTCTGTTTTATTTAATTGCTGGCACAACTATCATCGTTTTAATTAATTTTAACATAAAAGTTTACTTGAGTGCCTGCATTTGATTTTTGAAAAGAGAATGAGAGTCAGTGTTCTCCAGAAACATGAATATTTCATTCATCCTATAAAAGAAGGTAGGGACGTAAAGTGAGTTAATGGAAAATTCACAAGGTGCTCGGTTAAAGCGAAGCAAATAATCTACAAAGGCACTCGTGATAAACACTTTAACAATTTCACACAGGAAGAGCCTTCCCAGAAGAAGAAGAAGAAAAAAAAAAAATAAACTCCCTAATGAAATTTAAGCAGTGAATCCTGAGACAGCCGAGCTTATCACTTCCCTTCAATTACCCTCAACCAAATTGCTTTCCATTCAAGGCATGTTGCTCGATTGCACTTTTTTAAACAGAGCACAGTCTAAAGTTCATTTTCAACAGCATGAAAACAGGCTCTGGAGTACCTGACTGCATATGAACCCAGGTTCATAGACACTATGCTACATATTAAAACCTCCTGAAATGCAAGATACATGAGAGTCTGTGGGTTAAACAAACCCCGGCACAAACATACAGTAAGCTGACTCCTGTTTCTCAGAAGCACCTGATATGGTATATGTTTAACATACATTTCAAGCACATTTACATCATGCACTTAAGCTTTTCTGAAAGGCAATTTGAAAGGAATTAACAGCATATTGATGCATTATCGTTTGCTTTTTGTGTAAGTTTTGGGATTGCCTGATTAAAAAAAAAAAAAAAAATACCTGAGACTGAAAATATGCTCTTTAAATTCCAATTTAAAAGTAATGATCAAGAATTAAAATAAAACTGAATTTCAAATGTTAAAATCTCAGAAGCAAAACTGTGAGTCTCCCCATGGCAGAGAAGGTCAGTGGTTTGTTTTTCTGACCCATCTCAGATCATTTAACAAGAGTTCAAGATCAGAAAAGATGCTTTTATAAACTTTGGTTGCCTTAGGACAGAGATTTAACCTTACAGCAATTCCAGGTATTGATTTAATAATTATTTATTAAATTACTTATCTGATGCATAATTTCTTAATTACTTTAAACACCATTAATAAGATGAATTAAAATAATTATAGATATAATAAATAATAATGTTTATATTAAGTAATGTTTTTTTTTTCATAAATATTATATTCAGTGTTGCAAAAGGGCTGAAGGCTTTTGAAATTTTGGAAATGTTCTGCCTATTTGCAACCCTAATTTTATTCTAAAATAATATTATTTAAAAAAAATTTTTTTCTTGAGTTAATGAGTTAATATAATAATATAATATTTTAAAAAGATGGAGAAAAAAATATTAATACTATTTTGTCTCTAATGAAAGAACTTATTTTGTTCAATGAAAATGGTGAGAAATTAGGGATAAAATAACCCTAAAATGTTCATAAAAAATAACTTTAAGTCCAAAATAATAATAATAATAATAATAATAATAATAATAATAATAATAATAACAATAATAATAATAATAATTAAAGTGTAAAAGTTTAAGAAGTTGATCATACTCAGCATTAATAATATAATATATCTCAGATTAAAATATATTTAATTTAATAAAGTGACTGAATCTTGACAGGATGTGCTGCAAAGAGATACTTCCCATGATGCACCATAGAGTGAGGAATCCATAAATGGGCAGATGACTTTCTGGGTTATTTAGAGTTGTGTTTCTCTGATTCATATTCTTTCTCTCACACACAAACAGATGGAGGAGAAGAGAGCGAGAGAGTGTGTGCATGTGTGTGTGTGATTGAGAATGCAGGAGAGAGGGGAAGCAGAAAAGATTAATTCAAAATGACTTGCTTTTGTGTTGGTGCAGGAAAGCAGCAGCATTACAAATGAAAGTGGATTTTGTATGCTAGATTTAACCTTAAATGGTTTCGCCACGCGTCGCTATCATCTCTGACAATTTCACAGGGAGGGTCAACGCCTAGTCTCCTTTTTCCAACAGGAAATTTTATTCTCCATAGACAAATTTTCCTCATGTACATGTCCTTAATATCACTTTGCAGGTGACCCCTATTTCTCACTTACTAGTCTTAGTCTACGATAACAAGAGAAAATGCATCTTGAACCAGAGTAGATTGTGCATTTAAGGGGACAGTTCACCCAAAAGTGAAATTTCTGTCAATATTTCCTGACCCTCACCATTTGAAACCTGAATGACTTTCATTCTTTTGCAGAACATAAATAAATAAATAAATAAATAAGCAAACACTAAAATAAATAAATAACTAATTGAAATGAATGTTAATATATATATATATATATATATATATATATATGAATATATATGTGAAAAACTTTTTTTTTCATTTTTTTGAAATCATCAGTGGGGCCTAATGTAGTTTTTTTTTACAGTCTCTTAATTCCCTGTGTGTGTGTGTGTGTGTGTGTGTTTGCGTGTCTGTGTGTGCGTGTGTGTGTGTGCGCATGTCTGTGTTTGTGTGTGTGTGTGTGTGTCAAGTGTGTGTTATTGACTAATTTCAGAAACCTTTTTTTGTTTTTATGTATTTGTCTGATGATTACTATGTATTACTTGCTGAAACTCACTGTCCCATTGCTCTAATGCACTTACACAGACTAATAACACATCAAAGTAAAGCCCTGAAGATACGCAGACATGTAGAGTGTGATGTTCTCCATTTCCTATACCAGAGGACATCATCGGATTCTCAGTGTGTTTTATGTTTGTCTATGAGTATGTACTTGCATTTATGATCAAGCTCATTTGTGCAGTTTTGCTAATCTAAAATAATGTGGGATAATATATATCTGTGTGTGTGTGTGTGTGTGTGTTTGTAACATCCATGTTATAGCTGAACATGTACAAGTGCATATTTTTTATTTATGTTGGATATTATTTGTGTGTTTTTGTGCCACAAAAACAACGACTGTTTTCAAATATTAAAAAAAAAAAGCAGCATATTAAATGCTTTCTGAAGGATCAGTGTAACACTTTTACTTTTGTTTAGTACACTCACACATGCTGGGATATTTATATAATATATTATATATTTCTATATATGTAAATGGTGAATTCAGGTAGATTGCAATACTTCTTGTCACTGAGATGATATTTATATATGTGTAATTTGTGAATTACTTCACTGCTATATGTGCAATACTTCTTGTCACTGAGATGACTGGGAAACAATGTCCCATTTAACCTGACTTCACTGCTATATGAAGAGGTGAAACACAAGTGTTAAAAATATCTCATCTTCTTTAAAAATGAACTAAAGACAGTCAGGCCAAAAACACAAAATTCACTTTTAGTTTTAAGAGAGCTATGTGAATAGTTTTTTTCACATTTCTGCAGGCAAGCAGGGAGCAGTTGTGCATGGTAGAAAAAATAAATTTAAAAATGTGCTGATCACAATGGTCGTAAAAATTATTTTAAAAATAAATGTCTTATTTTTTCTTTGTTGCTTTTAGTTTTACATATTATGTTAACCATGATTAGCTTGTAAATTTTATTTTTTTTTTAGTTGTCTTTGAAGGAAGGACAGGAAGAGAAGAGCTGGTGGAAGAGGGTGCAAAAAAAAAATCATGAGCAGGGTAAAATTCTAAGCAAGGCATTACTAATCAAAAATGAGTGCTGATCTCAAAGTAGATTTTTGTTATATTTAATGGATTTTTGTTATATTTAATGTAGTTTTGCTATATTTAGTCCATTGAAATTCTAAGCAAGAAATCAACTAGATTCAGAAAAAAATCCATAATTTTGACCCATACAATGTATCATTGGCTATTGCTAAAAATATACCCGTGCAACTTAAAGACTGGTTTTGTGGTTCAGGGTCACAAATCGTCATTTCTAGATTAATAGCAAAATATGGCAACTGAAAGTCCCATAGCCTAATCAAAAATGCCAGAGTAAAAATTGAGATTTTTGTTTATTAATGGTTAATGCAGTTTTGTTATGGAGATGTGTGTCTTCTAAAATATGTCAACATGGGCTAAAGGCATAATCTGAGTCTAAAGCTACTGTAATACTGATTTTGAAACATGTATTGTCTGTTTCTACTATAGTTCATAGAAGCAGGAGTCTTAAAACAATACAAAGACAATTGAAGAAGTCACTGAGCCTCAAATGAACCCAAAACTAATTTAAACAACTGTCTGAAATTTGATTTCACATCACACCATGTGGTCTTGAAACCCTGTCAGAAAGACAATTACATTTTAACACAGGCTAGCATCATCTACATTTGCAGAAATAATGCCTTTTCCAGTAGAATCAAATTAAATCAAACTGAATAGAACTGAATGACACTGAATGAAATTCAGCTGAGACGAGTGAGTAACACATATCATAACAAGCTGGCCGTTCAGGTGTGAGTGGTGCTGTCAGTCAGCACTCACACACACACACACACGCCTGCTTGTGTTCCGCAGCCATGTCCCTCAGGAGCAGTGTTAGGTGAATCGTGCTTAACTGTCTGTCTGTGGCTGAGTGGCTGCTGCTATGGGGCCAGGCTAATGTTTTAAGTAATGGCTTTTGAGAGCTGACAGATCGCTGGTGTTCGGGCTGCTCTGGGAGAACAGAGCACATCCATCACCTCGCCATAATGCACACACCCTTCAGTCACTATCACAAGCATCGCTATTAGCTTTACAAAACCTGGGAAATACTTCGACAGAAATGACACCCTCACATGACAATTAATTACAAGGATTTTTCTCTGTCTAATTAAGATGCTGGTTGAAGGATTGGAGACTGTGGGAATTACAGGTGAAATCCTGTCATAGATCAGCAAGGTGTGAGAAAAAAAAATGAGAAAAAAAAAGCAACAGAAACTTAAGAAAGTGAGAAAATGTTCTTAAAATATAAAACCCATTTGAGGGCAAAAAAAGGCTGTGGATTTTGATAACCTATTGTTTACCACAGTTATCATCGAAACAAATAAAGGCTGTCAAAAATGAAAAGTGAACAATTATGCTGAAGCAAGTGTATTTCTCTTTTTATTAAGTGCTTATTTTAAAAAAAGTAACTATAGAATAACTTTGCTAACATTTGGGCCTTTAAACCTTTTTATAAACAACTAAATATAATAATAAGGTTAATTAATAAAAACATTAAACCATTATGGAAAAAATAAGTAAACAAGTAAATAAATAAATGCTATTCAATAATTAGAAGAAGAACACTACTTATAAGAATACTAATAATAGGCTAATAAAATAAAATACATTAATGATATTCAATAATTGAAGAAGAACACTAATAATAACACAAATAATAGGGTAATAAATAAGCAAATAAATAAATACTGTTCTGAAATCAAATAAATTAATAAATAATTAAAAGTAATTTTACGTTAAATAATAAATATATTTTATCCCTTCTGAAAACAAACAATTTTGCCTTTCGTACTCTATTTCAATGGTCTGTTTCTTTTACACACACACACACACACAAACAGAGAGAGAGAGAGAAAGATAGAGAGAGAGAGAGAGAGAGAGAGAGAGAGAGTTTGCCTTTCACATAGAACAGCCAGATTTTCAGTTAGTAGTGTAAATCCCAGACTCAACTGAATTAAAGTAGTAGAATGAAAAAGTGATGAGGACAGAAGATGACCATACAGTAAAAGAAACCTGATTGTTCTCAAAAAAACAAAACAAAAAACAAACAAAAAAACAAACAAAAAACTAACTAACATTAAACAGAATGAATCTTAGCTAGACACAGGTTGGAAACTGTCAGTCAGGAGGCCTCGGTCCCTGAATCTACTGTATTGCCTCCATGCTCAAAATCTTCAGCTTGTCTTCCTTTTTTCCTTTTAATGATTTTTCTCGACAGCTCGCGTTGGCTGCTTGCCCACACAGGCTGAGGAATAATTGTGATTCTGAAAATCAATAGAAGTGAAATCAAGCAGGTCCCAGCCATGTAATGCAATACTGTCATTCACTGCTTGAGGAGTGATAAGCGCTCTGATTGGTCTGTTCCTCTGGTTAGCAGTCATGAAGCATTCACATGCACTTGCCACACGCAAACCTTCTCATCTTGCCCTTTTTTTTTTTTACTTTCTCTCCCCACCTAATTATACAATTAAAAAATAAGGAGTGTTGTGTAAAAAAAATATTACCTATTATTTGAAAGCCTCAAGATAAGTAAAACTGATTTTCAGAGCAGAAATGTTAACTGGGGCTCAGTAAAATAAACGAGATTGGCACACAGACACACACACACACACACAAACAGACCACAGTTAGTTAGCATATGCAGTGGAGTGGTGAGCCACCTAATGCAAAGCAGCTGAACCGGGCACAGAGTGTTGCTTTGTGTCAAGTTTATGGGTTTTATTTCCATGTAGTACAGAAACTGCATCCACATGCCAGCTAATTAACTTTATTAATTACACAAAGACGACATAAGCAACTGTAATGTTCAAGCTAAATCTTCTCTTGCATTTGAATTAGCTTAAAGGGATACTCCACCCCAAAATGATTTTTTTTTTTTTCTTATTAATCACTTACCCCCATGTCGTTCCAAACCCGTAGAAGCTCAGTTCGCACCAGAAGGATGCGATGTTTTCTTTCAAATCAAAGCTCAATACACATAGAAACAGCACATCCTTGTGGACCGTATGATACAGAAGAGCATACGCAGCATACAGTGATATGGAGAGACACAGAGGAGACTGTTGACAAAGGAATTGTTGAATAAAGTCGTTATTTTTGTTTTTTTTCGCTTACAAAAAGTTTTCCCGGCGCTTCATATAACCCAGATTGCACGTCTGATGGCAGATGGAGTATTCTGACGATGACTTTCATGCCTTTTATGGACCTTGACACTGTTATTTACTTGGAAGTCTATGGGACAGTCACAGGCCTCCCAGTTTTCATCCTAAATATCTTAAATTGTTCCGAATATGAACAGAGCTTTTATTGGAACAACATGCGTATGATTTTTTGTTTAAGAAGTTTTCGTTTTGTGTTGTGTGTTAGCTTTAATGTGTGTTAATGATTATTTTTTCTCACAATGTATTATGGCACAATGTGTGTTGACAGGTTGTATTGACAGTGTTGAACATAAATACAGATTAAAGATGTATGGAGTATGGGACTGTTCACACAGACCAAGCACATGGAAATAATCTCAAAGATAATTTGGATGTGGACTTGATTTTTGTTAAGATTGTTTGAAAGGTTTAGTATTGTTTGGGGTTAAGATTAAAAACAAAAATCTTAAATTTGGGATTACGATGTTTTAAAGATGTCTCTTATGCTTACCAAAGCTGTATTTTTTTTTTTCTTAATTTAAAATACATTAAAACAGTAATACTGTGAAATATCATAGCAATTAAAAAAAAAAATTATAATAATTTCATTTTATTTTTTATTTTTATTTTATTTTATTTGTTTTCTTTGGTTGTAGTTTGGGGTTTCATAAGTCATGTCTTCAGTGTTAAGTGTTACTTGATAAATTATTAATATGCTGATTTTCTGCTCAAGACTCATTTATTATAATTAAAAATCATTGAAACCAGCATTTATTTCAAATATGTCATCTGAATTCACATTTCACTTTAAAATATCTCAAGTATAACTCTATATATGCTGTATAAATATTAATAGTAAAGATTGTGAAGAAGTAAACTGGCTTAATGGCAGAAAATGAAACTCACCAAGAGGAAAAAGTATGTGCAAATGTGAATGAAAGACTAAGGAGAAATTGAATGAATTGAATGAGGTGAAATGATTCAGTTTTCATGATGTAAAGGATTAAGTTCTAATATGTGAAAAGGCACACTTCCACAATGAATATGTCATTAAAGTGCTCAGTATTTATCTTATTGACACTCATTCTACCCTCAAAAGCATCTTCAACTTGTGACAGTGCTCCACCTGTAGGCAAAGACAGGTAATTCCTTTGAAAGACAGTAATTGTCCATAAATGCAACCAGTAGATAATGAGTACTGGTTGTCATCTTGCAACAAAAACAGTCATTTTATCATATGATATGCAATCACAGGAGGAGAAAGACACAGTCTGCAGCTGAGATGCTCATAAACTAGCCAGATTCAACACAATTGAAAGACACAGTCTGCAGCTGAGATGCTCATAAACTAGCCAGATTCAACACAATTTTATATAATATTTTGATTTTTTTTTTTTTGAATTGGTAGCAGACGCGCATCCAAACACAGTCTGGAAGTGCTTTTGGTGTAATCCATGACTATTGTTGTCTGACTGACGTTTATGGCTCAGAGATTTCTCTTTCATCTGTCTAATTCCAGCCTCTTTAATGCATGAAAGAAACTTCAGAGACCCACAGCATTTTAAGATAGAAGGGAGGTAGGCTGGGGTTATCTGGTCCTTCCTGCCTCTCCGCGGGCTTTGCATGGAGTATTTAGAAATATTTCTTTCAGCAGACCACACAGCTCCGCGGGGATGCGATTGGGGAGGATGCTTCTATATATAGAGAGAAGGGAAAACAGCCCATTGAGGTTCAGGTCAGTCTGGGGTATAATTTTCCAGATCCAACGCCCTTCTGAGGTTGTGTCCAAAGCTGACCTCTGACCTGTGTAGGTGACTGAAATTCAGGAGCAGTTTGTGGAGAGAAGAATGGAGACTGTGGTAATAAATCAAACCAACCTTGTCCTGTCTCCACCCTGTGATGTGTCCTTAGCTTGACACTGAGTGTGTGTACGTGTGTGTGTGTGTGTGTGTGTGTGTGTGTGTGTGTGTGTGTGTGTGTGTGTGTGTGTGTGTGTGTGGAGGGTCAGAAGAGGAACTAGTTTAAAAGTAAAATGTGCTAAAGCCTGTGCAGGGCCATAGACAGGTCAGGATGGACACTTAAAGGACACGTCTGTGGACAAATAAAGAGCACCCTAGTGTAGTGCTAATTAACAAAGACATGACTGCATTTTGAAGTCAGTGGAAGAGAGGTGTAAGTATGACAGATAAACTGCTAGGAAGAAAAAGCTTTTCAAATAATGAATAGACAGCCATTAAACATTATCCCTTGTTTGATCGTTTATAGAGTTTATACCAAAAAACGGCTGTTTTATGAGAGAAGTCACAGGCGATGTTGTGACCGGATAGGATTAGTTTTATGGCCCTTCACATTAATTACTATGGTATCCGCAAACAGTTATTGACTCTCGTACAACTCTAGGCTATTGGTTATCAATGAACACAAGATTCATGGCTATTTACAACTTCCTGTTTGGAACCTTAAGACTTTCTTCAATGGAACTGCCTTTCTTCAAAATAGAGCAGCTTTTCTCCAAAAAGAGCTAAGGTTTTTTATATAATGACGATAATGTTGTTTTTATTTATAATATTATTTTTAATAATAATAAAATAAAATTCTTGTGTGTGTGTGTATATATATATATATATATATATATATATATATATATATATATATGTATAAACTGGATTTGAATTTGGCAATGCATTCTTGGAAATAAAGTGTTCCTCCTCCCTGATCCAATTTATTTATTAATTAATAATTTTTTATGACAATATACAGTATTTATCAGTCTAAGAAATCAATTAAGAATATACAGATAGATATAGATAATATGAACCATGTTTGAACATGGTCAGTCTTGTCTCTTAAATTCTCAGCCATTCTTTTTCATCAACAGACGAGCTTTTCCATTCATTGCCGTCGAATGGCTAGCTCATCATGGTAAAGAAGCAGTGGTTTGTGTCATGGTGCTTGTTGTTAGAAAGCAGTTGGCAAAGAGCAATGCCCTTGCCACAGGTTTAAACCACTTGCTGAATTAAGGTCACCTTCAGACGTCAATCCCACAAAGACAATTCATCATTCACCGGCCCCTGTATCACCACACACACAGGCATAAATAAACACCCTCAAGAGTCAAAGGTCATTCCAAATCACATTCTGACTGCCAAAAGGATCAATCATGCAGTGCTGGTTGCATTCCATTGCACGTTCGGCTCATCTCAGCTGTGATTATTGCACAATGTCTTCAGAAAATCTTGTTTCTTTAATTATCTGGTTCAGATATCTGCTGATGGTACCATTTACCTACAGAGGTGCATTAACATAATGCAGATATCCTTAACTGCAATACGGAGGCACTTCATGAAACCCATAGAGTTGGGATAAATGGACTGTGGCACTGATGTGAACACATGTCTATTAAACAGCGGATGTGAGTATGTGCGCCATGGGAGGAGGGCAGATTACATTGCTTTGCACACTAACTATACAGCCCTGGGCTCTCTCTCTCTCTCTTTCCCTCTCACAGACCCCACCGCTCCTCTTCTCCTCTTCGTCACTTCAGATCTTAACATCACTCAGCCTTAACACACTTCACTGACACTAACTCACCACCCAAAAATCAAAGCCTATCCTGAAGGGGAAACATTGACAAAAATATATATCAAAACAGACACATTCCTTATTTCAGATTCAACCGAGAACCCAATTTTAATGCATTTTAATGCAACAAACTAGAACAGAGAAGCTGCGTTCGTAAGAAAGGTCACACTTCAGTCGAGTGCTAACGTAATGTTTTATCATAACAGGACAATCTTGATTGTATTGCTTAAGTTCTTATTAATTTAAAGCCCTCAAGAGGGTGATTAAAGGCCGTTTTTGTTTAACCCATTTAAAGAGACTGACAGGCAGTGTGTCAAAACGTCTCCGTTGGGACCTAGGTCAGGTGACTAACGGGTGTTCTAGTGGCTTCTGAAGCGTAGGTGAAGTTTAATAGACTAAGGGCTGAAGATTTTTACTTGAACTATTTCACGGCATCTCTCCGCCGATCATTAGACACAAGAGGTTTAGCTCAGACCTTGAACATAGCTTTCCACTGGAGTTTTAAATGGGGTGGATGTAGCTGGCTGAGCAGCTTCTACAACACACTCATCGGGGTTAAAAACCGCTGAGCTGACTGAGGATCGTTCCATCCTCAAGTGTATTAATAACAAGGTTCATCTGTGCGGCTTGTGAAGATAATGAATCTGTGCATCCATAGAGTTTCAGAGCACAATGTAAATATGCAGTTGTCCTGGAAACGTAAAGTGCACTTAGAAGAGCACATCTGGATGATTCATGTGTGTAGTTTATAAAAAAGCTGCCACTTCTTTTTAGGCAATGTGGCATTTTATATATATATATACCGCCCAATCGGTGCAATGCTGTATGCTAAAAATTAGATCAATGTTTCAGACTGTGCTAATCAACTCAAATGTTTCATTGAGATGCATGTAATTTTAAAGGGAAAAGAATGTAAAATCATACACTAAAAATTGTTAATTAATGCAAGTTACTTTACCAAATATGTTCCAGAAAAAATATTTTTAAAAACACAATAAATGTAGTTGTACTGTAAAAAGTGTAGTAAAAGTATAAACTATCTTATTACTTGCAGAGAAAATTAATTTCATATTTAAAGCAATTAGTTTTAAGTATAAATCACCTTTATAGGCCTATGTCATTATTTAGAAACTTAGTTTATTTTTTTCTTCTTCTTCTTTTTTCAATTACGTACATTGGAGTGTTGTATGTCGTTTGGTTAATATCCATTCCATTATTTAATGGTCATGTGTATTACTCTGATAGGGTTTCGCGTTTGTGTTTTTTTTTTTATATTGATTGGTTAATGTTGTGTTATCGCAATTGTTGGAGAGACCAATTTTAGTTATACAGATGGTACCTTAAGTGCTCGTAGCAAACGAATTTTAACTAAAACAGTTTAGCACATTATATTATTTTAAACGCATGTATGTAGTTAAGCCTGTTAAATGTCTTATGTGCATTTTTATTTATTTATTTATTTATTTACAAAGTTCCGACAACAGCCTGTTTTACGGTAATGCATTTATTTATTTATTTACTTTTTTATTTTACAGTGTTTTTTTTTTTTTTTTTTTTTTTTTTTTATAAAAGGATAGCGAAAAATACTAGGCTAATAAAATAAATGTGTTTGTACAGACGGTCTTGTTTAACTGGCTGGTGTTGTTCGCTCATACACAGCCGCGCTGTTCTGCTGTTATCAGGGTCAGGACGAACTGACACACACAAGAGGCTTAAACATGAAATACAGCAGCCAAGTTCAACTCTAATACTCGAAGCTGCGGACAGGCCGATGGAAATCCACAGCCACGGGCTTCAGTTCTCTCTTAAACTATCACATCTTTGGCCATCAGGTTGTTATGCATGATGTTTTAGAGAATTATTCTGATATTTCGTGGTTGAAAAGGACAACCGAACAAATGATACTGTATTCCTGTACACAAAACGCAAGAGAACATATGTAGTCTATGAGCATGTACATACTCATTGTGTGTGGCCTGTAAAACACCGTTGAGGTAAATACATCATAAAGGTGGGCTAAACAGGTTTTATTTTATTTTATTTTATTTTTTAATAAAAAGTCAAGATGTAGATAGGTTATATAAAGCAGAGTGAGTGTGAATGCTAAGCGGTAGAGGTCGGGCTGCGCTGTCCGTGGTCCTGAACTGCCTTATGGACACGAGGAGACTGCACTTCATAAAATTAAGTGTGTTACTGTTGTTTAGCCTCTATTAAATACAACACGCGGGAAAGTACAAGAAAAACACATGGAGATGATCTGTTGTCATCTAATAGGTGAATGGACACAATCTGATCAAATGAAAAATAAATGCGCCTTTCAAACATGCCTGTGGCATATTTATAGAGATAAAAGTCGTTTTTAAATCGCAAATGTTTAGTTTTAAATCTCATTTGTAAATGTTCAGATAAATGATAATAATAATAATACAATGTAGCTTAAATGACATCCATTTTGTTAAAATAATAACTGTACTGAAATAAATCGGCTGGCCATACTAATAATGGCGAATGAGAGATAATTAATGTCGTGTAACCAGTTTTAAAATGACTAAAATTACACAGCACACTGACCACGACAAAAGTTATGCGTACTTTATGAGAAGAATTGCAGTTAATGTATTGCTTTACAGCTACAATTCAAGCAACAAATCAGTATTTTGTGTTAAACCATTCTGATGAAAAAATAAACAAATTAGAACAGTACCTGGAACAGGTGTAAAAATATTTTAAAACAACATAATCTGATATTTTTTTCAGATGCAGATGCTAAAACTATAACATTTTCTTAATTTTAGTGGTGTTAAAAACTTTTTCATTTTTTCCCCCTTTATCTGTGTGTACATCAATGTGTGCGCGCACGGCATCTCTAAAACCTTTAAAATTGGAAGAAAAAAAACATACATTAATGTTTAAAATATTAATATTTATTTTATAGGCATATTTTACATAACTAAAAAAATCCACATAAACAAACACAACACTTTCAAATGATTAAACAAATGCAAGATTAAAATGCAAAGCATATACGTAGCGATTTTAATGTACATACATTTAAAATGTACTCTAAAATTATCAAATTTAATTGTGTGGTCATTGTAATTTATTTAATTTTGTAGTTGTTTGGCTATTGTATTTGTTTATTTGTTAATGTGGTGTCTCAGTACGTTATTTAATAATGTCGTAGTCTATTTCTTTTCTTTTCTTGGTGTACTGAATAGTGGAAATCAAAGAGACTCTCATCAGGGTGCAAGGCTTTCACTGCCGCTTCGTTTACGCAGCTATTTTCATTTGTTTTGGCGCCCCCGTGAGGCCGAACAGGGAAGCGCAACTCTCGCAACTGGATGTCGATCCCAGAAACAGAGGAAGGTTTTGTCTGCGCTTTTAGAAATTGAATAATTTATTTATTAAACTCACGCGGTCCGAACATTTTATACACAACTTAAAACGCGTTTAAAAGTCTCTAAATAACAAAAATAAATGCATAAAGTTTTTTTTTTTTTCCACGACCCTGAAACCATAGTTATAAAGTGAAAAGCATCACATACTGCTACAACACTCCAGTCATTCCGAAGTGCCACAGTTTCATCTGATTCTCATTTAGACACACGAGCATATTCTACATGTAAACGAGTAATACAGGTAAAAATGAGAGACACTTACCAGGTAGACAGCCGGAGTGAGGAGAAACACGGCACACCAACACGTCGCCCGCATCCTCCCTTATCTCAAACTTCCACAAATTTCCCTGCGCTGTTTCTTTTGTCTGTAAGGAACATAGATCCACTCGGTATCCGCTTTAGACCTTTAGCCTAGGCAAAAATGACACTATAGACCCCATGACCGCAGAATAGGCTTTAAACTTGGACGCAGATAAGGGAGGGAGAGCAAGTGAACGGTTACACGGGCATTAATCCAGTCAAGGAGTGAAGCACAGTCATATTTCATTAAGATGTCATGGGAGATGGTCGCTGGTCTTGCTGCCTGGAGTGACTGCGGCGTAGGTCCTCTTAGAAACAAGGACAGAGGCTTTTCACGCGCGCGCTGTCACTCAGCGGTGGCTTTATATCGCGCGGTGAGAGCCACGCGCGCCGTACTACATCCGGAGAGAAGCTCAGAGGGGGTGGGACGAGAGGAGAGTGGTAAAAAAGATTAGAGAACCGGACGAGATTGGTCCGAGAGACGACGGGATCACACGATTGCGACGACTTAAAAGAGACTCGCAGCCCACCAGAGAAGCTTTTTGCGTGTTTTCGTGCTCGCTAGACGACGCAGTTTGTGGGTGTTTTCGTGAGTGTTGTTGTGCGTTTTTTGGTGCGTGGTGTTCGAGGAGCGCGCCACTGGGATTTTTGAGTTCAATTTGACACAAAACATTGGGTTAAAAAACAAAAATAGTCTATTCTGATAGAAATAATAATAATAATAATAATAATAATAAGTGTGAATTTGCGTAAAAAGAAGTGTAAAATAATTGTACATCTTAAATGCACCTGGTTAATTTTAATTACATTTCACAATCATTTCTCTCATTTTTTAAGTTATAGATGCTATTCTGCTGTCTGTTAGTAAATTACCATTTACATCTTTCAGTTTCAATCCATGCATGTCACAAATAAATCAAAATGACACATATAAGTCAATATGGACTCACATGGCACATCCATCACATATCTTCAATTATTTATCCATTCATTTCGTTATTAATTAAAATTTTTTTAATTTAGTCAATAGTGATTTTGCGAGCAACTAGATCATAAAAATGTCAACTTTGATTCACAGATTTACTGAAACTTTCCAAAGATGCACAAGATTCAGAAAGATCAAAGGAGAAAGGTCATTAAAGGTTGATCTGACTTAAATAGTAAACATCACAGATGGATTGTAATTATTGTATATCTTAAGATATTTTGACAATTCACAAGGTCTGGTTCCAATACCAAAACGATTAGGAATTTATAGTGCATTCTTTACCAAAACCAGGTAGTGATCCACATTAGTGATCTAGATAGCATTGCTGCTTGTTGTTAGATATTGGTAAGGAGAATTCAATCATATCCTATTCTGAGGAGGCCTGAGGCTCTCATGAATAGTCTAGAAATGCCTGTGTAAAAAACTATATACCAGCAAATGCTGACTGTGTGGATTTTTTACACAGCTGTCGCTATGCATGCATGTAAAAAGAAGAAAACCAGGAAGAAAAAAAGCAGCAGGGTCTGACTCTATAAATCGGTGGCGGTCTCGTTGCTACAGCACGGTGGCAGTCTGAAGTGTCACTCAGGCAGTAACTCAGGCAGCGGCTGAAATGGGATGAGGCTGTGAATGGCTGTGGTGGCCTTCAGAGTCGTAGCATGCAGCAAATCGGCCTGCAGGGATGTATCATCCAGGCCCAGCACAGATCTACAGAGATGCAGTACAGATCATTGGTGAGGGGACATTGCTCACAACCAGCTTTTGGAGCAGAATGCAGAGCATATGGTCTATTGATGTTAAAGCCCAGGGTTAATAACTTCAAATAACCCGAGGATGCTGAAGGCCACATTACTGAGGCCTGTAAAAGACCTGCAGTATATACTTGACCTCTCTGCTCAGTCAAGTCCACAGGAACAGTAATTAATGACTTGAGGATCCATTCAACGTTAAATTCCTTTCTTACTCATCATTTTTGGAGATCATCTTTTAAAACAAAGCGCTTATGTAATTTTAGCCCTTGTTGAATTCCAGAACTTTAATTGCTAGTTTTCTGATCTTCTTTTATATTAACATCAGTCAGATGCGGAGGCCCATTTGCACCTCAAAATGTATTTGTGACTTTACATCTCACCAAAGCAATTTTATTTTTTCTTTTTTTTTGTTTTTGCATCTTGATTTTTCATCTTTATATTTGAAATTTATATCACATAAATATCTCACAGTTGCAATTTTATGTCTTACAATTACTAATTTATCTCATGCAAATGCTTATTTATATTTCACAAATGCAACTTCATATTTAACAAATGCAATTTAACATCTCATAAATGAAATTTTATGTCTGAAAATTGACTTTGTATCTTGCAGATACAACTTTATATATCCCATTTGCAGTTTATATCAGTGTTGTGGCTTATCTTGCAAATGTGACTTCATATCTCATAAATGTGACTTTACATATCACAATTCCAATTTTACAACTTTATATCTCATAAATGCACTTTTTAGGTCTCATAATTGCAGCTTTGTATCTTGCAAATAGAACTTTATCTCCCAACTGCAATTTATATCTATGTTGTAACTTCATCTCTCACAAAAGCAACTTTACATCTTGCGAATATGACATTACAACTGACAAAATGCAACTTAACATCTCATAGCTGCATTTTTTATCTCATAATTGTGACTTTGTATCTTGCAGATACAACTTTACATCTCACAAATGCAACTTTATATCTTATAAATGTGATTTCATATTTTATAAATAGCAGCTTTGTTTCTTGAAAACACAACTACAGTATATCACTATATCTCAGCTGCAATTGTATATCTCTGTCAAGATTTATCTCAAAATATGACTTATGTCGCAAATGCAACTTTATATCTTATAAATGCGATTTTGTTTTATAATTGCAGCTTTGTGTCTTGCAAATACAACAATATCTCAGTTTCAATTTCCTATCTCTGCTGTGACCTTTCTAAAAATGTGACCTTGTCACAAATGCAACTTTTTATCTAACAAATGTAAATTTTATATCTCATAATTGCGACACAACTTTATATCTCAGAATGTGACTTCTAATGCAACTTCATTTATTTCCCTTTTCTGTACTCTTTTTCTGCTTTTGATGTGTACATGGGTATCCATAGGTCGGGTTGTCTCCACAAGTTTGAAGTATTTTAAGTTTGATACGAACGGACATACGGGGTTAATGCACGAGACTTTGGCGCTCAAATCCGTCAGAGGGGACACCTGCTCACAATATACACTCTCCCTTCCTTCTAATCACGAGGTCAAGTGGGTTTAATTTAACACAGCCTACCTTTGGTCCTCTCTCACTCTCATTCACATTCACTCAAACCATGTAATCTACCACAGAGAACAGCAGATTATAGGGTAGAGACTTCCATTTCCGAACGGCTCGGTAGAAAAGAAGCGAGGGATAAAGACAGGGAAAGACAGAAAAAGAAAAGGAGGAAGAGGAAGATTGAGCCAGCTGAGTGACGCTGGCAATACACTGCTGTGGCATGGCTCAGCTGGCATGGCTGAATGCCTGATTGTGTGGGCAGATGTTTCAGAGAGAAGGGAGCAGACCCCATAGGGGCTGCGGTGACACAATAGGGAGGCTTTCAATTAGGCCAAACTCAGGCGCTCTTATGCCAGGTGCCAGCGGCCAGGTGTTATCTTACGCCACAAACCATTGCTCGTGCCTTCTTATACATTACAGACATACAGTATATTCATCCTATAAGCTGCCGTACTGATTTCAAGGGTGTGTGTGAGTGTATGCGTTTGTGACAAACCGAGAGAGAGAGAGACTTTTCATGTCGAGCTAAGTTGGTGCAGGCTGCTGGTGGCTGCCAGCATGGCTCATATGAGTGCTGGAGCGGGCGGACCCCGAAGGCACTGACAGAGACAAATGTGGGATCAGAGCACCGGTCGCAGGATGCAGCTGGCGTGCATCAAGTGCTTCCTCATGGCAATTAAACTGACTGCTGGTGTTGAAGACACGGCCAGACTGATACTCATACACAAAGTCCACTGCATCTGCATCTCAGGAACGCCGTACACAATCAGGAGGGTTTATGATTCTGATTATGGTGAATTGCAAATTCGAACTCTTTAAACAATAACAAATGTCTTACTGTTGCAGACGGCTAATTTTTATTTAGTTTTTTTTTTTTTCAATATGCTTTAGAGTTTTTCATTTCATCTGCAGGGGCCTTTTGATAAAGTTTCAAGAACTTTCATGAGAAACGAAAAAGCTTTTAATGAAGTTGTGCATTTCTGGAGTCTTTCTTAAAGGGGTAGTTCACCCAAATATGTTCTGCAGAACAAATACGAACAACCAAGCTCCTACACTTTTAAAAATAAGGGTGCTTCATGAGGCCATAGAAGAACCTTTTTGTCTGAATGGTTCCATAAAGAACCTTTAACATCTGTAGAACCTTTCTGTTTCACAAAAGGTTCTTTGTGGCGAAAGAAGGTTCTTCAGATTATAAAAAGGTAAGAAAGAGAAGGTTCTTTTTCTCATCTAATTTTATAACCATCACCATATCCCTTTAGGGGTTTTATAAAGAACAAATTCTGAAGACTGTTTTTGTACATACATCGAGAGTCAATGGGGACATTAGATCCAATTGACCTTCACTGAATAGAAATAAAAAACAAAAAAGTGAGACATTTTTTAAAATAAATGGTATTGAAGGTAAGTAAAACATGACAAAACGTGAATGGTCTCTTTAAGCTTCACTCCAGCATTTGAACATTTGGCATAGTGATCGCAGCGTCTTCAAATCAATCATGAGCTGTAGTTTTAAGACTCCCTAAAGTGCAACTTAATGGTGTAATGGAGTCGGAGCTTGATTTATCTGCTGAAGATTATCACTGTCCCACAATGTTGGACCAAAAGCGAACTTCCTTCCTTCACTTTGGAGCTTATATTCTGGGAATCCTTTCCTGTACCTGATGTCTGTTCTGCTTAATCAAATTTGCGTTCTATTTTGATAACTCAGAGGTTGGGACAAAGTCATTGGATTGAAGTAGCCTTGCACTGGGACTTAATTGATTAGGTCAGTCTGTAAGTCTTCCTGCTTTTAGCTGTGGAATTCAATTGGAATGAGGGCCAAGAGACATGATTGTGATAATTACTGATTGGGTAATGAGGACTGAAGACTCCCAGAGGCCCCAAGCCATGATTATAATCATAGGAGCATTGTGACCCTGTTGATTAAAGCCAGATATGACTTTAACAAGCTAAGGGCAGTGGGATGACTCTGCTTTTAAAACAAAAGAACAGCCTACACTGTGGGCACTGCCACTTTATGTGCTATATGTGAGTTTGACATTTTAAGGCTAATGGGAATGGTATGAGGATTTGAATATTTTAAACCATCTGGAGAACTTTAATTCATTTCTACATTGGTGGAAAAACAAATCTGCTTGTCAGGCATTGCAAGAATCCAGACACTGTCTTTTAGCGACTTCTAGTGGTGTACAGCAACAGTGAGCAAGCTAGTAAAAGATTGCAGGATGCTTCATTTTACATTTTATATTTTTAATGACAGTTACGCTCCCACAGACATGATATCCCATATATTAAAACAGTCTTGATGATTAATAACGTGTTACAATCTTATATCACTTATCAGTTTAGTAAATCTACAGAATAAATCACGCAGCCCCATTCCATCCAACATAATTCTCACCTGTGCGCGGAAGAACTCCTCCTTCTACTCATTCAATATGACAAATTCATACTCATGTCCCTGTCGTTATATATTTAGATTTATCGATATATGCCTGAATTTGAAAGTTCTTCTTCGCCTGTTGTTACCGCTGATCTATATATGACTATATTATAGATCAGTGGTTGTTACTAGCAGGATGGATGACGAAGTAAAGTTATACTGAAAGTTGATTGGCTTGAGTGGTTGCTGTTGATAATGATTGGTTATAGCTGGACGCAAATTTAAACGACGTTGCGTCATTTGAATATTAATTTAGATTGGTGTGTGTTTGAGCCAGGTTTGAGCAATAGGGAAGGGGTTTCCTTTCCTTTCCCAATAAATAAATAAATAAATAAATAAATATTTATATACATAAACTACATAAACTATTTTTTTTTATCAGTATCTGTTTTGTCATCATTGCTGAATAGGATTATTTATTTATTCTGTTTTTAGTATTATTAGAACTTCACAGACATTGTGCAGCAGTAACTGTGGCACTAAAGTAAGTTATAAGAGCATATCAGATGATACTAGCATTTTCATGTGACAGACCCATCCGGGACCCCCTAAATATTTATATGTTAAACAGCTATTTGGGTTTAAATTTTACCATAAACTTGCTGCCAATTTCATTGTTTTATTGCATGATATATGGACATAACAGCAATAATTGATGCGTTTTTTTGTATATATATATATATATATATATATATATATTGTGTCATGTTACACTGAATGAATGTATCCACTCAAAAACAGTGAGTCAGAACTGGGATGATCTTAAAGAAAATCTCTTTTGTTTGCACAAAATCAGTTACAGTATTGAACCTCCTCAACATGATATTACGAAGCAATGTGCATTTTTCTGATACTGACAATGCAACAACTGGCAAGCTAAAATGAAATTAAAACTAAAAAATTAGCTACACGTACAGCAATGTTTTTCTTGTTTATTATCAGCAATTTATCAGACACATATAAACAACCTGTAGGAAAAGAAGAAAGCAACATTTTCACACAGTAACTTGGTTCTCCCCAGCGAAGATCAGTAACGACAAACTCTCTTTCTCTCTCTCTCACACACACACTCCCTCCACACACACATACTGTCAAACACACTTTCAGAGGTTTATACTAAACACTCTGTGTAGTAAAAAAAAAACAAATGAACAAATTTATATATAATAAAGAAATCATTAAATACAAGATCATTCATGTATTTACAAATTAACAAAATAAGTATTAACACATAAGTAAACATTCCTTTCACCCGTTGCATTTGAAAGCAAATTCAATGATATGCCATTAGAGATCAATAGCGCCCATAGTTCATTCACTGCAGATATGGTTTTTGGAAAAAGTGGCCCTAACCTACTCATTTGTTCTTTTCTACCCAGTTTTTAGAAGGTTGGTGACACTGATGACCATTTCAGTCATATCTCAATCCACATATCTTCGTTACCAATTCTGTTGGTGTGTGATTACTTATATGCAGGTTCATGGCATGGTGACAAATAACTTGCACCCTTATAAAATAAATAAATAAATTATAATAATAATAAAAAAGAAGGAAAAATCGTTAAATACTAATTAAAAAAAATCTCTTTTCCTTTGAAAACTGAACATTACAAGCATTTATTACACGGCTCTCTGGAATACTGTAGTCTGGTCAATCATCATTTATGGCAGCACTGTACATACTAGCGTCACTTTCAAGTCAAACGCAACTGGCGCCATCTAGTTTATGGCAAAATTTGTAATATTTTATGTTTTTATTGTTATTTTAGCTGTAGTTTTTGTTGTTTTGTCTTGTTGATTGTCTTAATTTTTTGTATTTTGTAACTAACTTTTTTTTCTTAGCGTAAGCTTTACAATATTATAAATGTAAAATTATAAGATTATTTCAATCAATTTTTAATGTCAATGTGCATTTGCCAAACAACCATGTAATAAGCAGGATAGTGTACAGTAAGCTGGTCATTTTCACCAGTGTAATTTTAGTATTATTCATTTAATTATTAATATTTTGAAATAGCTTTTAATTAATACGGTCCATTTTAGTAATTTTGGCATGTACTTGTCATTTTTATGCTTCTATATAGCTTGAATTTTTATTTCAATTTTAGTTTTAATTTTAGCATTTGAAAATTATGAGTGTTCATTGATGACGATTATAATGATGATGATGATGGTTATGTTATACCTGACCATGAGGGGGCAGTGTGGGTACAGAAACGGGCTACAATATTTGCCTAATGTATTTTCAAAAACATTTTCTTCAAAGATCAATTTACATGAGAAGCAACAGTGGATTATGATTTACCAGAATAAGATACAGTACATGATATGTGATGATACATAGATACATGATGAAATGATAAATTTCATAGAATGTCAATTTTTTTTCTGTATTATTTCATTTCAAGTCAGTTGCAAAGGCAATATTCCGCTTAAGTTTTTTTAACAGGCTTATATTATTTATATTAGAACTCTGTCAGGGTTTTTTTTTAAATATTTAATATATATGTTTATTTTGCTATTTTAGTATTGTCTTTGCACATAACACAGCATTTCTTCATTCTAATGAATGAGCTTTGTTCAAATCAGGTTCGTAATAAGTAATAATGTCAAACAAATGTTTCCGCAAGTAATCTTTCAATATCAGAGTATTGTTTTTTCCGAATCTAGTTGATATGAAACGGCATGCTGTTATTGTGTCAGATAGTCACGTTATATAATCTGCAAACAGAACTGGTTCGCACAGACACAGTAGGATCGGTGAATCAAACATCATACTGTTAAAATCGCTCGAATTATGAAAACTGAGCCCTTGGAATCAGAGACGAAAGACTGAAACACATGGAAAAAATTCACCGACCTGGATCTCTAAGGTGAGAAGAACCATTGAATCATACACGAGTCAATCAGGCAAAGAAAGCAAACACATGGCTGATTGCAACTGTACATACAACGGGGGGTTTGGGGAGTCCACAAAAAACTTTTCAACGGCCCCTTTATCACAAACAGGAGGTAACCAGTAAACAAGTATGTATAAACAAACACCAGTGAGTTCCATCAGAAGAAAAAGGGCTACTTTTGTTCTCTCTCGCTCTTTTTTTTTTTTGTAAGAAATGTGTCTAGCACAAGACTGTACATCATCTTGCTTTGCGAGAGGCAGTTTTCTATGGCAATGCTATAAGTAAAATGTTCATGCTGCACTAATATAGTGCAAAATGGAGCCTGAATAAAGAAAGGAGGAAAGGCAGGCCAGAGTTTCTATAGGGGGCGCTAGTGAGCCCATTCGATCCGCAGTCTTTTATCCTTCTGACATCACAATATTGAGCGTTTCGGGGCTGAAAATGTTATTGTGTATTTAGTTTGTCTGAACATGCGACCTCCCATCAGCCACAGATAATGTACATATTGCAGGAGCTGACAAGAAGTGCGACTAAACAGGAGACGGGTATACTTTGTGCTTTCTCAGCAAAAAACTTTTCTATTTAAAAAGTTTTGCAATTTTAATAGGGTAATACTGAAGTATATGTTTCTGTGTTATGTTGATGTGTCAGTGAGCTGAAGGCAGACTTCCTGAAGAAGAGTTTATGAAGGCTCTTGTGAAATAAAGTCGAAAAACTTGAACGTAAAAAAAGGAGGGTTGGATGTATTATATAAGGAGGGGTAGAGTCTTTATATGAGGTTAGATTGGGTTTTTATATGAGGTCAGTCGGTGAGTTTGTGCGAGTCTCCTTGTTTGAGGCTCGTACAGATGGCCGACTGTGAAAGGAGGCGAGTGTCTGTAGTATGAAGCAGACGTGGTTAGGCTACATGTCAGCGTCGCCATCGTAAGCCAGCGTCAGAGGCTTGAGTCTGTTGTTCATCTGTCTTCTCTGGGGCTTCTTTGGCTTTTTGCTGTGGAAAAAAATAATAGCTATTATTACAAAGCAACAAAATTTTACTTTAACAGATGCAAAAAGATAGCAAGCTTGTTCACCTGCACATATCAACTAGATCTGTAATATTTGAAAAGATCTGACCTTCTATTACTGTACATCTAATATTGTATAAATCTGTTACCTTTATATCTATTGCATCTGTTAATTCATATGTTTTTATCATTTTGCTATATTGAAATACCTCACATTTGTGTTTTTCCAAGGCATTTTGTGTTGTTAGATGTCCATGCATTGCTGCTGGTTGCCATGCATTAGCAAAGGCTTTTTTTTTTTATTATGCAATAGATGAATCTAATGTAGCTTATACCAATATAATATTACATACATCATCACTGTATTTTTAGTATCATTGAGATATTATTGAAGTGATTTTAAATGAGCTTTAATATTTTCTTTTTAAAGTTTTAGTAATTTTCTGGTGCTTGTCATTTAGATTATTTTTAATCTGTTAGTTTTAGTTTTTTATGCAAATATGTATAAATAAATGTTTATTTAAATTTTAGTTTTAGTTATTTTAGTACATCAAGTTTAATCAAATTAAAATGATGCATGTTTCACCGGTAATAAAATAAGTTTTATTTAATTTTATTTAAGTTTCAAGTAATGGAAATGTTTATTGAAATATTTTAAGTAACGGAAATGTTTATTTAATAACCCTGTATAATAACCCATTTGTCATTTAAGTGTGCAGTGTATTATTTTGCGACTTTTAAATCAATATTTAACTATGGATTTTTCCGATAAGGCATGAAGACAAATGCTAAAAACGGTTAGAAAGTGATTATTAATTATTATGATTAGTAATCAGCTGCCATGCTAACTTTTACAGGAAGCATAGCTTTAGCAGTGGAGGGAACAGGGAAGTAACCAGCAGCACTTTCCAGCCCAACCAAACTTACCTTAGTGAGTACTACGACACAAAGATAGGGACACATCCTCTATACCTCAGTGTCAATCTACCCTCAAAAGTCAACTATTATCAGAATAACTTTTAAATATAAGGTGAACTTCAAGGAATATATCAGTATTTGCATCAAAGAGAAAATTATGAGTGTTCATTGATGATGATGGTTATGTTAGACCTGACCAAAAGGGGGCAGTGTGGGACCAGAAACGGGTTACAGTATTTGTCTAACGTACATTCAAACATTTCTTTGAATATATTAGTCTATTTGTATAGATACACTGCAAAAATCCTATTCTTAATGTATTTTCTAAACAATAACAATCTTTATTTTCCAGTTACAACAGTGCATTATGATGTGATTTAACAGAATAAATTAAATAGATACTGTATATGATGAAAATTTAAATATGTCACAGAATGCTGAATTTTATTTTCTGTATTATTTCATTTTAAGGTGTATTTCATTTCATATTTCATGAGGCTTTTCATTTTAATGCACATTTAAAATTTTACAAAATTTTTATTTATTCTCACATTTCATTGTAATTTTTTTTTGTTTTTTTTTGGAACATTCTAAGACATATGTGACCCAGGACCACAAAACCAATTTTTTGACACGTCATTTGTACATCATCTGAAAGCTGAATAAATAAGCTTTCCACTGATGTATGGTTTGTTAGGATAGGACAATATTTAGGACAATATTTGGCCAAGATAAAACTTTTTGAATATCTGAAATCTGATGGTGCAAACAAATTAAAATATTGAGAAAATCACCTTTAAAGTTGTCCAAAATGAAGTTCTTAGCAGTGCATATTACTAATCAAAAATGAAGTTTAGATATATTTACAGCAGAACATTTACAAAATATCTTCATGGAACATGATCTTTACTTAATATCCTAATGATTTTTGGCATGAAAGAAAAATGTATAATTTTGACCCATGCAATGTATTTTTGACCATTGCTACAAATATACCCATGCTTATGACTGATTTTGTGGTCCAGGGTCACATATTTAATAATATCATTACATATTTAATGTAGTCTGTTAAAATGCTCCATGATGCATTAGAGGTTTTACAGTGAATGTGTCTTGAATAGAAGTGTATTTTGTCTACACTGAAGAACTTTTTTTTTTCCATTTGTTTTCAGTATAAAGTTTTAAGATAACAACAATCACTGTTTCTCAGATAAATGTATATTGCTTTATTTACTCTTTAATGAAGTATAAATAAATAAAAAAGACTAATTAAACATTTGTTAAAGGAATAGTTCACCCCAAAAAGGGATTTTTTTTTTTTTAATTAGTTATCTTTTACTCACCCTCATGTTGTTCCAAACCTGTATAGGTTTCTTTCTTATATTGAACATAAAAGAAGATATTTTGAAGAATGCTGGTAATCAAACAGTTGTTGGTCCCCACTGACTTCCATAGTAGGGAAAGAAATACTATGAAAGTCAATGGGGACCATCAGCGCTTTGATTACCAGCAGTCTTCAAAATATCTTCTTTTATGTTCAATATAAGAAAGAAACCCATACAGGTTTGGAACAACATAAGGGTGAGTAAATGATACAATTACATTTTTTGGGTGAACTAACCCTTTAAGAAGTTCTTTTTTTAGCAGTGTATATAAAGCTAGACTACTAAACTCCAGTAGATCTACCTGCTCACCTCCACCAAACAGCTCCATGTGATTGGTCAGAAAGGCACATGTGACAGTGAGAAGGCACAGGTGATGGACATGATTGGACATGAGGGAAGGGGCTGAGCAGAGAGCTCTAGTTGAACTGAGTCTCAATGCGCTGACAGTCAGGGCAGGTATATATCAGCTCTTGGTCGTTGGGTCCGACCCAAACCACAGAGGTAATGGAAGGGTCCGGGCTCGGAGGAGAGCGCCGGGCCAGGATACAAAAACTGATAGATATGAAGGGTTTGGGGATACAAATGAGAAGTGAGATAAATGAAAAAAGAAAGAAAAAAAATCTTAATCTTTTTTTTTGTCTTGTCTTATAGGAAAAATGTGTAAAAATCGTTAAAATAAATATCATTTACTTTTAGATAATGTATTTTAAATATATATATATATATATATATATATATATATATATATATATATATATATATATATTTTTTTTTTTTTTTTTTTTTTTTCTTGTGCAGATATTAAATCAAACTATATTTATGGAGGTTTAATCTAAAAAAATTGTTTAAATAAAAACAAAATAAGAATTTATTTAATGAATAATAATAATATAAAATATAATCCCTGAAACTTGTTACTTCAAGTAAGGTTTTAATATTAAAGTTTTATTTTATCTTCGAAATTTTTTCAATATTTTTTAGTGTAAAACAAGACAAAAGTATTGATTAGGAAAATGAAGTGAAGCAGTCAAGTTGAAAGCAACTTACATGGGTTAACATAAATAAATCATAAAAAAGATGAATAGAATAAAGGAGATTTATGGAATGAACAAAATATCTAGTTTGCGATTATAAAAAAATGTTCTTACCAGGCTAAGTAAGTCATAGAGACAATGAACACTAGCAGTACAAAAGCTCCAGCTGCCACACCATACACCCAGGTCTTCAGTGTGCCATCTGTGCAGACACACACACACACATCAACACAAGTACACAGCTGTACCTCAGCTGTTCAGAACCAAGATAACACGCAAAACACGGCCACTCTGTTCTACCTGATGGGAACACCCTTCCTGTTCGGACCTTCATATATAACTGTGGCCTCAGAAAGTATCTGCTTGAACAAAATTTCTATTGTTTTATCATTTCAATCTTAAAAAAAAAGAAAGAAAAAAAAATCAAATGTGTATAAAATGTTGTGATATTATACTTATGAAATACAAATAAACCTATTCACTTTTAATTCAGACATTTGTGTCTAAATACTTTTCATGCCCACTGTATGTTTTTAACATTTATGTAGCAAAACAAAAAGTCTTGTTATACACAAAAAGGGTTAAAAAGATGGTTAGCAGTAGTTAGTGTGAAAATATTAGTCTTGGTTTTTTAAATGATAATTTATAAATGCTTGTGAACATGTTTCTAAGCCGGTCGTCTGCAACCATCTGAAGAGTTATATTAAGTCATAAACTCACCGGGTCCGAAGGGCTGGAGGAACCAGGTGCGTCCGGAGCGGCCTGGCAGGTTGGCGGTGGGCTGAGTGGGGTTGAGGGCTCTGATCGTCTTCACGTCAGCCTTACTGTCTCCTGCGGTGGGGATCTCAAGCACCGGTATGACCGTGCACTGGTCCAATACTCCATCAGAAGTCATCACCTCAGTGTAACCCTCATCGCAGCCGCATACTCCAGCCTGCAGGGGGAGACAGTGCACCAGTTACACACATGAATCAGGTATGGTTTATGACAGACAAGCAGCATACACAATTAAACAATGGAAATTAATGAATGTATTATACATGTATGTAGCTACAGCTTTGCCATCACAGGAATACATTACATTTAAAATATATATTCAAATAGAAAAGTGTTATTTTAAATAGTAATATTTCAAAATATTGCTGTTTTTACTGCATTTTTTATATAAAAAGGCAGCATTGGTGAGCAAAAGAGACTCCCCATACACATTCCCCCCCAAAATTAAAATTTTTATCTTTTATACAATTTTTGTAAATCCACTTTTGAACAGTAGTCTACTTTAAATCAATGAAAAATACATTTTAAAAATTATGTTTTTAGTAAAGTTATTCAGTTATTCATTTAAACAGGGATTCATAATACATCCGTGACTATATCAATATATACATGTTTATTTGATATTAGAGGCACAATATCAGAACTTATTTTTTATTCAGGACTAATTTTTATTAAATTGTTGTCTATTTGTCTATCAATTGTATGTTAAAATGTTCAACATGTAATTTCACTGGAAGCATGAGGTCATTTCTCAGCCAGAATACACTGCAAAACAAGTTGATGCTGTCAGTTTAAAGTGTGGCTAGGTGAAATAAAACAGAAGCAGAAAATCACTCAAACCAGTTGTTAAAAACACAGACAGCTTTCTACTTGTGGCATTCCCTCAGCCTCTAAACAGCTGCTAATTGAATTCACTTTCTGCCTCCTGTGACCATCGCTAGGCTTTCTCTCTACCAGTGTCACAGTGTTCTTTCTTTCTGCTAACAGCTCTGTTAGATGCTAAAAATATTTCTGCAGCATCTAGCTGTGATTTCAAAGATACTCTTCATGTTAGTCGTGCTATTTTAGTGCTTTCTTTGTTCTGGAAAACATCAAGATCATGTGAATCCTTAAGGCTACGAGTGCATGTTTGAGCGTGGGTGTTGATGAGATACATCCCAGCATGTGTTCTTCCACTGACGAGACATTAGGGTTTCCACGAGCATCATCGTTCTGCAGACCTGAGTGCTTGTGTGCAAATATAGGTGGAGAAACCCCCAGGTTCCTGCCGTCTGCAGGGGGTCTCTTATTCCCACTGCAATCTTGGGAGGATAATCGGCCCACATGCAAACACAACCTTTGTCAGATCTGTGTGATCACGTGGAAACCAGAATGCACTGGGGCATTTGCATATATAAAGACGTGCACAGAAGAAAAGGTCTGGATGTAGCAGAAGATACTGTCGGTTTCTTCCCACGTTAGAGGGATTCACTACACAGTGAGAGACCTGATTCAGACACGCTCACAATCTTCATTTGCATATAACATTCAGTTCATATGCAATGGGGGAAATTGCACACTGGAGGACAAATCTGGTGGCTCACAATGAATGTTTACATTTCATGTAGGATTATCTTCGAACGAACAAGAGACATATATAGAGGGGAGAGTGTGACTAAACTGTTTCCAGGCAATTTTAAATATTTTTTGACGTGATCATATACAGTAAGCCAGAAGTATTCAACATTTTTTCTTGTATGGCATACTACAAAAACTGCCACATCTTACCACATTCAAACTGTACGCCTATATACACATTAATCATTTATTTAAAATATTTTACAAATCAAAGGCACATGCAAGCATAAACACATTCAAACAAACCAACCACTCCAAAACAGTGCTGCCATCCAGAATAATATAAAGCTCTCAACTGATAGTGACTTATCTTCCCTAAGGTGTTTTATTTGGCCTGTACTGATCTCTACAGCACTAGCAGTGTTTCTGCTTTTAATATCCTCTGACATTGGTCACGGTGCTTGATAAATTCCATGCACTGTTATTTTTATCATGAAAAAGTCTGAACAGTAAAGTGGATTTAATAGTTTCCATCTAAGCTTATTAAGATGGTATCTGTTGATAAGCGTGTATCAAATGTTGCTATTATAGCTGGTGTATCTTGGTTCTCATGTTATAGCATTTCCCATTATACATTCCAGGACTATCTCCCTCTCCTCTGGAGGAAGTCTAATCCTGCTGTATTGAATATCCATGCAACCCTGTTTACAGTCTGCCTGCATCCCAGCATCCCACCTCAGCAGGCGTCCACACATTAACATGCACACATACTAACCTCAGTGCAGTAGGAGCGAAGTTTGTCGCAGGCTGGGTCACATGACCTGTCAGATACCGGCTCGCTTGTCAATGGGCATCCTCCTGCAGGCAAGGAGTTCAAAGTTTTATATAAACATTGTTTAATGACATTGTCACACTCACACACACAAACACATGCCCAGTTTTCAGCTACGGCATTGTCCTGGAGGCAGGAGGCATCAAAGACTCTGCATTCTGTTGCTCACCTACATTCATGCTCTCTTCTTCTCTCTTTGGTAATGCTAAACAGTGCCAGACATGCTTTACTCCAATTTAATTAAAAAATGGAAAAATGGACAGAAAACCTCCCTAGTATTTGGAAATAATATTTATTTATATATTATATATATATATATATATATATATATATATATATATATATATATATATATATATATATTTAATATATATATATATATAATATTTTTTTTTTTTTTTTTATGCCATGGACTCCTCAAATATGATGACCCCTTCCTAGAATATGTTAGCCAATTGACAGTGTGAAAAATAAAATAAATGTGTATGTATATGTAAAATATCCAGAAAAAAAAGTTAATATTAAGATATTATCTATTAAACAACATGCATTTTTTTCTACCCACCATTAGTGCTGTTAGATGTGGAAATCTATATTTTAATCATTTTTTTATGTCATAAGTGTGACTTTTTATCTAATAATTTTTTTAGCATGTCATAATTATGGCTTTTTATCTTATAAGTTTGACTTCTTTTGTCAATTTTGACAAACTCATAATTATGACAAAAAAAAATCAAAATTATGAAATGCTGTCATAATTATGACTTAGTATCTCAAATCTTTATTGCATAATTATGATTTTATGTCAGAACTATGAATTACCAAAGTATTGGGCTTTTTATTTATTTTTTTCTTATGCAGTGGAAATGGGCTTTCATAATTAGATGTACAATTTAAGAATATAATAAATATTTAATACAGGTCCTTCTCAAAAAATTAGCATATTGTGAAAAAGTTCATTATTTTCCATAATGTAATGATAAAAATTAAACTTTCATATATTTTAGATTCATTGCACACCAACTGAAAATATTTCAGGTCTTTATTGTTTTTATACGGATGATTTTGGCATACAGCTCATGAAAACCCAAAATTCCTATCTCAAAAAATTAGCATATCATGAAAAGGTTCTCTAAACGAGCTATTAACCTAATCATCTGAATCAACTAATTAACTCTAAACACCTGCAAAAGATTCCTGAGGCTTTTAAAAACTCCCAGCCTGTTCATTTACTCAAAACCGCAATCAAGGGTAAGACTGCTGACCTGACTGCTGTCCAGAAGGCCATCATTGACACCCTTAAGCGAGAGGGTAAGACACAGAAAGAAATTTCTGAACGAATAGGCTGTTTCCAGAGTGCTGTATCAAGGCACCTCAGTGGGAAGTCTGTGGGAAGGAAAAAGTGTGGCAAAAAACGCTGCACAACGAGAAGAGGTGACCGGACCCTGAGGAAGATTGTGGAGAAGGGACCGATTCCAGACCTCGGGGGACCTGCGGAAGCAGTGGACTGAGTCTGGAGTAGAAACATCCAGAGCCACCGTGCACAGGCGTGTGCTTTTGAACCAGAAACAGCGGCAGAAGCGCCTGACCTGGGCTACAGAGAAGCAGCACTGGACTGTTGCTCAGTGGTCCAAAGTACTTTTTTCGGATGAAAGCAAATTTTGCATGTCATTCGGAAATCAAGGTGCCAGAGTCTGGAGGAAGACTGGGGAGAAGGAAATGCCAAAATGCCTGAAGTCCAGTGTCAAGTACCCACAGTCAGTGATGGTCTGGGGTGCCATGTCAGCTGCTGGTGTTGGTCCACTGTGTTTTGTCAAGGGCAGGGTCAATGCAGCTAGCTATCAGGAGATTTTGGAGCACTTCATGCTTCCATCTGCTGAAAAGTTTATGGAGATGAAGATTTCGTTTTTCAGCACGACCTGGCACCTGCTCACAGTGCCAAAACCACTGGTAAATGGTTTACTGACCATGGTATTACTGTGCTCAATTGGCCTGCCAACTCTCCTGACCTGAACCCCATAGAGAATCTGTGGGATATTGTGAAGAGAAAGTTGAGAGACGCAAGACCCAACACTCTGGATGAGCTTAAGGCCGCTATCGAAAGCATCCTGGGCCTCCATAACACCTCAGCAGTGCCACAGGCTGATTGCCTCCATGCCACGCCGCATTGAAGCAGTCATTTCTGCAAAAGGATTCCCGACCAAGTATTGAGTGCACAACTGAACATAATTATTTGAAGGTTGACTTTTTTTGTATTAAAAACACTTTTCTTTTATTGGTTGGATGAAATATGCTAATTTTTTGAGATAGGAATTTTGGGGTTTCATGAGCTGTATGCCAAAATCATCAGTATTAAAACAATAAAAGACCTAAAATATTTCAGTTGGTGTGCAATGAATCTAAAATATATGAAAGTTTAATTTTTTATCATTACATTATGGAAAATAATGAACTTTTTCACAATATGCTAATTTTTTGAGAAGGACCTGTATATCTGTATTCACGATTTGATCCGATCTGATCTTACATTTTCTGAACTCTTTTCCCCTTCCTTGTGGACCCTAGGGGCCCCTGGACCCTGTTGCAAGGTATTCTGAGTGTTTTCTAGGGCATTACTAGGATGGTTGCTAAGGTGTTCTGAGGGGTTACTATTACTAGGGCATTTGTACATAATTTCTAGACCATTCTCAGTCTGTAAGATATACTGTTCCCTAGATATTCAGGCTTGGGTTACTCCATCAACGCAAGTCCATGGGATTTTTGCCTGTTTTATCATCAGCGTATATGGTATTTAGCCATTTTTTTTTTCAGTGTCGAGTATGTTTAAGATGTTAGTTTTCTTTGGTTGAGTTTGTGTATTATTTTATAATAATTTCGGTCTGTTTGAATCTTCTTGTTCTATAAAAGCAGTGAAATGGGCAGCCGGCGGCCAGTGCAGGGGTGTTATTTTCTCTAAGCTGGGATGAATCAATACATCCAATCAACAATGAGAGCAGTGAAATAGAACTGCTTCCTAATGCCGGTACCACCATTGACTGCTGCTGCCAGATACCATGACAATTGTTAAGGCCACAACCAGTACTATATGTTTATTGTGTGTATAGTGTAGATGATTAATGTGTTTTATTTGTGAAATTGGAAATGTGTTTTCTCTTTGTGTGTTTTGATGTAAAAATTCATCATTAGCAATAAGATAAAGCTATTGTCGTGTTAAAAGATCTCTTCTTTATAGCTGCACTATAAACTGTAAGCATCTGCAGAAACATGTTTACCAGTTAGCAGCTTGTATGAATATTCATACTTCTGCACACCTTAATATAACTCATGAATATGCATAAACAGGGACCTGGTTGCTGTAGAGGTTTTGATTAAAGCCTTAGAAGTTCTGCTGCCCTGTGCTGTCAGTCACAAGTGACCAGACTCATGTGTGCCATCTGGAACGAGGTCAGTTTGGACAGCTCGACATAGAGGACAAATAAACATTTGAAAAGCATAGGGATTGATTCCAAGTCGCATTAATATGGAGTGGGAATATTTATGAGATATCATTTTGTATTGTTTTTATGATGTTCTTCAGTAGAGTGTGAGGGGGATACTTCTGTTTCCATGCATTTCCACGCCTGAACCAAAACAAGGAGAGATGTAGAAGTACAAACAGACACATTAACATAGGAGGACAGCTGGATTAATGGTGAATGGGATTAAATGTGGGTGTCACATTGTCATGGATTAAAAGCTTTTTCCCATAAAGTATATACACATGTATAAGAGGAGACAGTGAACACTTCAGCTTTCCTGACAGGAAATGACAGCATAGGACGTCAGCTTTATCTCAAACCACAGTCTGTCATCAAACACTCTCTGAGGAGAGAATATTGACGCTTCTGTCACAGTGATGGTTTCATATTTTTCTCTGAATATCGAAAACAGATACAGTGTGGCTTATCTCTACTTCTACAATTTGTGCACCTGGGGATGCACTATTATTTTCTGCCCTCCTATATAGAGTATAAATTATGTTAAAAAATAGAATCTAAATATTCATTTATAAAACTTCTTATGTATTAACTCAAAATACTTTTTTTTCTATTTTATTTGATTTCTTTTAATATCATTTCATTTCAAACACTGTTTTTATTTTTTATTTTTTATATCGCTGGCACCAGACATGTCGAGATGAGCCTTTCCATGGACCGGTCATCCATTTGTACTCAAAACACTTGCCCTCTAAAACCGGTCATCCATTTGTACTCAAAACACTTGCCCTCTTAAAACAAAACAATATTAACAGTGAGACGTTGAGGAAAAAATATATATATATATATATAATATATAATATATATATATATATATATATATGTATATATATATATATATATATATATATATATATATATATATATATATATATTATAAAATAATGAATTAGTAAAGCTATAATTTTTAAAACCTTAAAACATTATGTAGGATTAAAAAGTATCTACAATGAAAAATTAAATTGTAGAAACAATTTTCACTAATTTTCACAAATTATTACAAAGAATTGGTAAGTAATACTTAAAATTAAACTTTAAATTTTGAAGATGAAATAGCATTTTAGTACTTAAGCATATTCCAGTAATGTTTGCTTTATTTACAATTTCTTAAACTCATTTTTACAGTAAAACTGTATTGTCTTCCCTAAATGCATTGATTTTGACTCACCTGTGCATGGCCTGGGTTCCCATTCCTGTTCTGGGCACTGAAGAAGGTTCTCAGGTTCCTGGGCTAGAACAGCACGAGAACGCACCTGCACTGAACCGAATCCCAGATCGTCCCCGCTGATACAGCTCAGCTGACACGGGCTCCACACTGTCCATTCTGTCAGGTAACACTCACCTGACGAATACATAATCACCTCTGTTAGAAAATTCATGGGTGATTGATATTGGCGTTTTCAAAGGTAGTTTGAAAATGTTATTTATTTATTTATTTACTTACTTTTGTCACTCTGCTAATTGCAAAATTTAAATGTAAAGTTTTTTTTAGTTTTTTTTTTACTTTTTTAAAATTCTAATTATAGATGTAAAATACCTTACAGCTATAAACATGAATTTTGCTGAAAAATGATATAAAATGGTGCTGAGAGTTCTACAGTGTTACTGGTAGCTAAAGGCATAATTAAATTCACTAAAATGTTTAATAAACAAATAAACTTTGCAAATGACAAAGTTTCAATTCTGCAGAAGTCCGTAGAGATTTATGAGGAGCTCCAGGCACATATTCTGTGTGGGCCTAGTGATTCATTAATATCATTTAATCTAAAACCCTAAAGAATTAAAAAGTTTTTGCATTTTCAACCTACAGGGTCTAACAATAACAAATTCCACTTGCAGACTTTCTTTTTCTTTCTCAAGGATATTAATACTTTTCGTGTGTGTGTGTGTGTGTGTGTGTGTGTGTGTGTGTGTGTGTGTGTGTGATCTCAGGGTGTTTTTCAACAGAAGTAGGTCAGTCTGTCCTGTTGTAATAGCAGTCCTGATTTGTGAATATTTCCCAGAGTATTAATTATTCATAGAGTTGTCATTCCATAAAGCCCTAATCCTATGATCATGATTATCAGAGCACATGCGCAGCAGAACACCAGAGGCAGATGTGACACCTGAGTTCACAGAGTACACTCGAGTGTGTGTGTGAATAGTTAATGAAGTTACACAACACTGGGATGAATATTCAAATGCACAAAGGGTGCATCATCTTCATTTAAGAAACATTTGTGTGTGAAAAAAAAACAACAAAAAACGGGAAGAGAGAGGGAGCACAGCAGTAGGTCACAGCTGGAGGTTTATAGAACGGGGTGAGATGGGATGTGTGCCAGGGAGCTACCCTTCAAGAATGAAGAATGAATGATGGGGTCAAAGGTCACAGCAAGTGAAGAACTGTGCAACTTTTTTAAAAAAAAGCAAAAAAGCAAAAATCACAACTACACTGTGGGCAAAGCATCATGTAACTCACACTACCACAATACAAATCTGCACTGACATGCACTGGTGTGTTGTTACTGTCACTGTCCCCTTAAAAAACCTCAATCATGATCCTTTCCTGCTACCACAAAGGACTTGTCAAAATGTTGTCTTACTATCTGTCACTCGCTGAAATAAAAAGCTTTCAAAAGCCTGTCTGAAAGAAATAATAAGTTTTTGTTTGCATTTATTTAATGTATTTTTGTTTATATTAATTTACTGTAAGCCATGAAGTTTTATTCTCTAGCTTATATGAGGTAATACAGCAAGGTATATGAGGGTGTTGAATTATAGCTGTGTGATATCTCAGTGAATATTTCCCACAGTGTCTCTTAAACGCTCCCTTGGAAATGTGCCAAAGTAGGTCTGACCAATTTAAAAGTGAGCTGCTAGACCGAGGAATACAAGATTGTGAATTTTCTCTAAAGCAGGGGTCACCAAACTTGATCCTGAGCTTGAGTTTAGCTCTGACTTGTCTCAACACACCTCCCTGGAAGTTTCAAGTATACCTAGTAAGACACTGATTAGCTGCTTCAGGTGTGTTTCATTAGGGTTGGAGCTAAACTCTGCAGGACACCGGCCCTCCAGGACCGGGCCTGGTGACCCCTGCTATAAAGTATAAAGGCCAATTTATAATGCTTGATTTTTATTTTTATTTTATTTTTTGAAGGAAGGAGACAGCATGATATGTTTTTGCTAAACTACATAATTGGCTTTTATACTGTCATTACAATAAACAAAATGTAGATATTTAAGAAGTTTGTTATATTCACCAAGGCTACATTAATTTGCTCAAAAATACAATTGAACTGTTTTCTGTTTTAATATATTTAAATATATAATTTATCCCTGTGATGGCAAAGCTGAATTTTCATCATTACTCACGTCTTCAGTGTCACATGATCCTTCAGAAATCATTCTAATATACCGATTTGCCGCTCAAGAAACATTCCTTATTATTATCAATACTGAAAACTATTGTGCTGTTTAATATGATATTCTTTGAAAAATATGAAGTTCAAAAGAACAGCAATTATTTGAAACAGAAATCTTTTGTAACATTATAAATCTCTTTAATGTTACTTCTGATCAATTTTAAAATAAATTAAAAATAAAATAATAAATAAACTCAAAATGTACTGATCCCAAACTTTTGAATACTAGTGTATATTGTGATTAATGTTTATGGTTATTACAATATCTTTGACAGTTGCTGAACCCAAGGTTTACATCAGTGTAGTGGATTTACAACAGCATGTTGTCACAGTTGTGGCATTAGCTGTTACCTGGACAGGGCACCGTGCAGGACTCCTGCAGGATGATCTGTTTGTCCCCATCCACTGTCTGCTCCAGGTCTCCACACAGTTCCTCATCCACCATACTGCCCGGATCCTTCCCTGAGCCATCAGACACAAAGCAGGACACGTTCCTGAAGCGCAGACCCTCCCCACACCGTGCACCCTGAGGAAACAGGGACTTTTGCCATTAATGACTACAACTGGACATCAATAAATACATTTTTTGTACTCCTAGTGGAGACTGAGGATGAACTCTACACAGCTTCTTTGGAGCTCTAGACCTCGAAAGAGGAAAGCTTCTCATGGTGATACAAAATGAGGCAGGAAGAAATCCCAGCATTGTTTCTCCATCCTCATGTTCCGTTGTTTGAGCTGTCAGCTTATTTTTTTATTTTTTCTTAAAATATTTAAAATATCATGAGGCACAAGTGAAGCATTGCTGCTAGAGACTGCTGAGGGCTGTCAGAAGACACTTTAGAGACAGGCAGCCGAGAACAAAGGCCAGAATGAATATCCTCTCACATTCTGCACTGTGACGGGGGCATGAGGTACGAGGGGGGAAGGAGAAAGAGAGAGACGGGAAGAAAGGAGAGAAGAGAGAGGCTGTGTGTTTTGTCTGTTGTCTTTAATTAAACCCCCTGTTGGGTCCTGAAAACCAGACTGATGACAGGAGGAAGACGACAGCAGAAACGCTGCGGAAAGGCCAAAGCAGGAGAGGATTGGGGAGTATTCTAAATATACCGAAACACTGCTGCAGATTAAATGAAGGGATGGCGTTTACTATAGCAAAGTGTTCTAAGATATTACTTAAAAAAAAAAAAAAAAACAGCATCCATGAAGTACATCTTAAAATATATAATTCAGCTTATTGTCCATTAAGTTACGGTCACATTCAAGAAAATCTGATTTTGCATGCAAAGCTTATTGTCCAAAATGAATCAAGAAATCTGAGTGATTCATCAGCAAACTCACCTCAGATTTGCATGGAGACCAGGCGCTGTATCTCCAGCTGTAGCAGGGTTTAATGGGGAAGGGGCGCTGTATCTCCAGCTGTAGCAGGGTGTCCTTCTCCATGAGCACCTACAAAAACGTTTTTTTTGAAAGTAAAAAAACAGATGTGCTTCATGATGCTGCATTGTAATTGTGTTGAATTTTTTATTGTGTTTAGTTTTTGATGTACCTTTGTGTTCGAAGGTATAGATGTTTTCTATAAGTAATGTTTTATGTTAATTTTATGATTAATTTTATTTTTAAGATGTACAATCCTCCAGAAATGTTTTTCTCATGCTTGCTAAAGATGATGCTTTAACATCAAGCAAAGTGACTCCTTGAATGAAATAAAGGCTTTTACAGTAAGTGAATCATCTCATGTTACACATGATTAAATATTATAAATATAATTTCATTTTGAAATATGATTTTTGATTACACACACATTACATTTTAAAATATTCAGGTAACTTAATCCCCCTCCAATGGAATAGCCAGAAAGCTCACGGTACGTGACAAAAAGTCAGATTTCTGTGTAGTAATGTTCCACCCATCTGTGAATAACTTAATCTGCCAGGCATTTTTCAAGACTAATTCCAGGCCCTGAAACCACTCTGAATATTCATCTCTCCCCCTCTTGATTTTCTTAAATCGATGCTGCAGGGCTGAGGAGAGGGATGGAGAGAAATGGAGTGTAGGCTCTTTCAGGCAGAATGCATCCTGCTGTTTAAGTGGAGGGAAATGGGTTTTTGCTTTTTTAGGGTGGATTGCATCTTGTTGTTTAAGTGTGGCTCAAAGGGATTGTTTGAAATGAAAATTTACACCCTACGTCTTCATAAAACAACAAGCAAAATGACTCCTACAAATGACTACAAAGGCTTTTACTTAAAGGTGATTTATCTATTTTACTTCTAAACTAATATCAGTAAAATCCCTCTCCACTGCTAAACCAAAAAAATAATGACCATAGTCATTTCTTGTAGTAGTGTTACTAATGTGTAGATCTTAAATCTGGGTTTCTCTCAAGTGTAGTGTTAGCTAATGTTAGATCTAAAGTGGGTTTCTCTCTGTGTATGATCCCATGTTCACCTTTCTTTGTGGTTTGTTTTTTTGGTCAATGAGTTTTGTAAGTGTGTTTATTTGTTGTTTTAAAAAAGTATTTTTTGTTTTAATATATTAATAAATTTTTTTACAGTTTAGGGATGTGCTTTTGTGTTTTAATTTATTATTAAGGCTAAGGATTTTCAAAAGTGTTTTATAAACATGCCTTAGAGCAAGCACTTAAATAAAAAAAAAAAAATAAATAAAAAAAAACAACAACATACAACAACAAAAAACCACTCATGTTCTGGTAGCTAATCTTGAGATCTAAAGGGAACAAGTGCACTGACATATTTCAAGATCAATTCAGTTGAAATAGCTTAGACTAGGCTTAAGCCTTGGTATAACCGGGGTATAAAATGTAATTTATACCTGTGATGGCAAAGCTGAATTCTCAGCAGCCTTTAATGGAGTCTTCAGTGTCACATTATCTTTCAGGAATCATTCAAATATGCTGATTTGGTGCTTAAGAAGTAACTATCAGTGCTATTTGAGCAAATTAAGTGTTGGTTAAACTGGATGTCAGGTGGTTTGTGAATACGATGCAGGTTTTGGCACTGAAAAACTACAGCAAAAGTGGTACCAAAAGGTCATCAAGCCTAGCAGAAGTGATTCTGGGTTGTGGTCTGTTACTAACTTCTTTGCAGTTAGTTTTATCATGAAGGCTGGATGTGCACAACCTCGAAGGGTACGGCTAGGCACTTCGTAATGTTAAACATGATCATAGCCCAGTCCTTGGCTGACACGTTGCCCTGAAGCTAGTTGTACCAGATGCAATTCATCTTTGCTGCAGTCTGCCGTGATGGACCATCCCTTTGGAGAATCCTCTGTGAAGCTCCATGCTTTCCAGCAGCCACAAACCAAATCAGCTCCCAGTTCCTTGCATCCTCTTTTTATATGCTGGGTTCAGCTGGGGAAACTATACATACACAAGTGCTTGTGTGCCTTTGTGAGAGTTTTTAGCTGTAGGGATTGCTCATTCTCTCAGTTCTCTCCCTTGCTCTTTCTTTTCATCTCTTCCTGTCTCTACTGGTGGCCAAGGCACCAGGTTTAGGGCAAACAGCATAACCAGTTTGCCACAGGATAGCCAATGCAGGACGTTTAGCTCATGGCTCCACTCACAACTGGGTCTTCATTTGCTTTGCATAACTGTTACATACTGTCACACATGACAATTCAATTTCCCTTTGCTGACAAAAAATAAATCATAAATAATATATAATCATAAATTCATGCCTGATTTCATGATGTTCATGGGTGCTAATTGGGTCAATAACTAACACTAATAATTTCCAACACTAATAATTTTTTTATTAGCAATGTGTATATATAGACTATATAACGAGGACTATAGCTGATATACTAATTTCTGTATTCAAATTGAATATTAAAATTTTAATTTTAATACATTCTGGGAAAACAACAACAACATTTAATGAATACAACGTTTCTCATATTACCAAAAAAAAAAAAAAAAAAAAATGGAACACTTTAGTATAGGGGCCAATTCTCACTAACTAGTTGCATATTAACATGCCTATTATTAACATATTGGCTGTTTATTAATGCTTTTAAAGCACATATTCTTCTACATTAAACTACATCCCTAATCTTACCCAATACCTAAATTTAACAATTACCTTACTAACTATTCATATATTTCTACCGAATCAAAGTCACTTTGTGTGAATAATTATTTATACCAAATAATAGTATTATGTGGTGGTAATGTGCAGAAAAACAAAATACAGGATATGATATCACAGATAAGACTGTATCAAAGTCAGTCTCTTAAAAACAAGGTCAGTTAAAAAAACAAAACAACAAAATAAAATGATATTCATGAATTAATAATTCAAGGTATCTGTACAAAATGTGTTTTACTTTGAAAATATATAATATAAAAACATTTATGAAAATAATCATTGAAATGATTAACGTTTATGTAAAACGTTTATGTAAAATGTTATCACTTTTTATGTTGCTAACACCATGTGACATTTTTAGAGTCAATTTTATTGAAAATGGCTTTTAAAAATGGTAAGAAATCACTATGAATATAAAAAAGTACAATACTGAGAACTTGTTTTTGCCAATTTATGCAAATTATTGGCAATTAAACCCAAAAATATAAATTTCAGTATGAAATTTGATGCTGATTCTGTATCTTTGTGGGAATCCTGCCGCCTGGGGACAGATTAAAGATGCCATGATGAACTAAACCAGCACAGGTTTCATGTAGCAGCAGGGTTTGCTCTAGCAGTCGCTGGTCATTGGCTCTCAAAGACCTTGTGCAGTGGAGTGGTCTCTTAGGCCCCAAGCACACAAACATAATGGGCCCCTAATCAGTCGTCAGAGCAGATGGAATTACACTCAACAACATCATTATCCTCCTCTCAAATGCTGCTTCTGGGCGATAACACAATTGTTCTCACACCATAAATTTTTTGTGGTTTTAGCCCACGCTTTGGTAATTCTAAGACAGCAGAGAGCTCAGTATAATTCCCTAAAACTTGTCATTTGAGGAACCAGTCACATTAACTAACATCAAAGACCAATGTTCTGGAGCACAAGACTCAAAGACCCTCCTGAGGCTTTTGATTTTGTCTGAAACAGACTGACTGACTGCTGAGAGTGTGAATTAACCAAGCCATGCAAATTTAATAATGTCACAAAAACTGTGAATTTTTACAGTGTTCTGGCATATACCCAACTTCAAATCAAGGTCTTCAACATGAAGTGTTGGCTTACCTGCAAGACCACAGGTGTGAGAGCATTCAGACCAGGACGACCAATCAGACAGCTGGCAGTTGACAGGGCACTCGACCACACAGGAAGCATTCATCTGCCATTTTTTCTCGAGACCAAGCTAAAAAAAAAATGAAATCAATTTAGTTAAGTGGATTTACAACAGAAGCATCACTTGTAAACTTGACTTCTGAACAGAAAAGTACCTCCTCGCAAAACTTGAGGTCCACAGACTTGCCATCACTGCGAACACAATCAAGCATGCGTGTTTTGAATCCAACCCCACATACGGCTCGTTCACTCAGCTGACATGTGCTCCAGTCTGGATGGGAAATATTAGTGTATTTAATATAATTATATTTATGGATTGTTATATTCTTCGGACCAGTTATTTAAAATGAACCTTTTTCCTTTTAGCATGTGAAAATTCAAAAAAAACCTTTGATGAAAACCTTGAACTGAAAAACAAACAAACAAACAAACAGACAAACAAACAAACAAACAAACAAAAACAAAACAAAAAAAAACTTAGAAAATTAGAATTGTTGCTTTGGCAACTTCGTTTATTATGTTTACTAAAATTACTAAAACTACTAACTAAAACTGAAACAAAGCTAAATAGAAATGTTGATTTTTGAAAAATAAAAAATAAATAAAAATGACAATTAATAATAATAATAATAATTTTTATTAAAATAAAAAAGAAAATATAAAAATAAAAGTTAATAAATACTAATAGTATATTACTAAAAACATAATACTAAAATAACACTTAATACTAAAATACTATTTCACATTACATTTGTTCCATGTGTGAAATAGTAATAACAAATTATTTTTAGAGGGGAAAATAATCTAAAATGTTTTATTTCTATTTGTACATTTTATTTCTATTATATTCTAATAAAATAATGATATTTTATGGCAGAAGCATTACATTTAAATTTATACAGAGCAACTTGCATTGCATTCAGGATATACTGTGCATTTTTTCATTTTATGCATTCCCTAGGATTCAAGCACCATGCAAAATCTATTGTTTAAGCTCAAGTTGAAATTTGTTGATAATCAGAATTAGCAAAAGTCAAGAGCTTCCAAACTGACCCTTAAACTATTAAAATGAACATGAATGGAAATGAAGTTTGAGAGGCCAGATGACAGATGAATAGCCACATTTTTCAAATCAGATCTCAGTCATTTATTAGTCCTCTCATGTATCTGGCAGCCAGCATGTTCTAGTTAAGATTCAGTCAGTATTTACCTGTAATATTATAGGAGTAATGGAAGCAGTTGGTGTTCAGGGTGCATGTTTCTTTCTTTGTAGTTGAAGGACACTGTTTCTCTTCCCCAGGCTGACGTATAGGGCTGGCGGTCCTCTGCCTTGTACTATTCACATTGCATGGTTCAAAAAAACAAAGCTTTCAATGAATAAACGATGATCAATGAATAACAAAAGAACAATCAAATGGACAAAAGAGAGGACATCTTGAAATATTCAGCATATGTGCAGCAGATTCATTTTGCTTTCACATTTTTCTTGTTATTTCAGACGTTGGCAGCTCTTTCTGAGGGAAATAAATTCCTCTCTGATGTCATGTGTAAGATGTTTTAAGCCTTCCCGCATTTTCACCGCAGGGATACTCTCAGTATCCATGGCAATTAGCTACCCTTGCAGTTTAGTGGCAGTGTGCCTGGAAATCACACTGAGACAGACGTGAGTAACCCTCCCCCTGAGAGGTTCCTCAATAATGCCTATACACACACTTATGCCACAGTAAGCGATTTCATGTGTGAACTCGCAACTCGCTCTGAGCGGCCTACCCCATCCTCGGTTTTCTTATTTTGCTTTGTATTTACTGACTGCTGGTGCACGGCTGACCAAAAATGCTTGATTGGTGTTGAGCAGCTCTGAAGAACATGCAGTGTCTCAAATCCTCCTCTACAAGAGATGAAAAAAATAGGAGGAAGAGGTACCAGCCTGGCTAATCTGCATGCATTTAAACTTATCATATAAAGCAGGGATAGGCAACTCCGGTCCAGGAGGGCCACTGTCCTGCAGAGTTTAGCTCCAACCCTAATTAAACACACCTGAACAAGGCAATCAGTGTTTTAGGGATTACTAGATAGATACAGGCAGGTGAGTTTTTATGAGGGCTGAAGCTAAACTCTGCAGGATAGTGGCCCTCCAGGACTGGAGTTGCCTATCCCTGATATAAAGGCTGGGCTTTCAGGGGACATTTGCACTGAAAAGTGTTGTGTCAGACACACCATGCAGTTATGGTAGAGCTGATTATCCATCACAACACTGTAGGGGTAAATAAGATTGTGTGCTCTACTGAACATTAGATGTGTTTGTTTATTTAAACAAGGAGTCATCTCAATTATCACCAGTAAAGTATGGAGTGCCACAAGGATCTGTCCTAGGTCCTCTGCTATTTTCAATATACATGTTACCCCTTGGTATTATTATTAGAAAATACGGAATTAGTTTCCATTGTTATGCTGATGATACTCAACTATATATCTCAACAAGACCACATGAAACTTCTAAATTATCAAAGCTAACTGAGTGTATTAAAAATGTTAAAGACTGGATGACCAATAATTTTCTCCTACTGAATTCGATAAGACCGAAATATTACTTATTAACAGAAGAGATGATGCAAACCCCTCAGAGGACCTCAGATGATGCCATCCCTAAAACGACATAAACTACCAAATTTTGCTACAAGTTTGATTGCAACATATAATCATTGCTGTTGATAGTGTTCATCGTCTGTTTGATTACATTCAATTCAATTTGACATAGTCACCACTGACAAGCTACTACTAAATATATTGTAGAAACTTAATTTTCTGTAAAGCTGCTTAGCAACGATTTGTATCGTGAAAAGTGCTATACAAATAAACTTGAATTGAATGTGTTCCTGATCAGTGTTTCCTCTCACCAATGGGCATCGACTCCAAGGGCCCCAGTCAGTTAAAACACAGTCCCCAGGACAGGGCAACTTGCTCTCTCTGGCTCCAAGCGGCATCTCCTCTGGATCACAGAGATAGTCTTCTACAGGGTCTGAAGGTCCATCAACAGTGTTCTGCATGCACCTTCATGAAAAGAAACATCTATTAGGATAACCATGCACTTTCTTTTTAAAAAGTTGTGTTAAGTAGTAATAATGTTGCTAATGTTGTTGTTTGAGTCAGTCATACCTGACTTTCCTCGTCTGTACACCATCCCCGCAGTTCTCCTTCAGATCAACATTACTGACCTTCCAGATGCTCCATGGCTCAGCCACCCAGACATACTGACTGCAGTCGCTCAGACATGGTACCACTTCATACACCTGAGAAACACCACAGAGGTTTCAGCTTGGTCACCAATTTTTTGGAGAATAATCATATTTTAAAAGCTTTAGTGGTTTTTCGATAGTTTTATGGTTTAATTGTGTTATTATTTTATTTTTATTTGGTTATCATGAACTAAAAGTCAACTAACAACTAATAATTTATTAATTCACTGTTTTAACAAAAATATTAAGCAACTTTGAGAATAATAATAAATGTTTCACCAAAATCATTTGCACTAAATCTGTATATTACATTGATTTCTGAAGGATCATGTGACACTGAAGACTGGCATAATGATGCTGAAAATTCAGCTTCGCGATCACAGGAATAAATGGCATTTTAAAATATATTTATACATTAAATTAAAAAATAATAAAAAAAAACAGTTATTTGAAATTGTAATAATGTTTCATGATATTACTGTTTTTACTGTATTTTACAGCCTTGGTGAGAATAAGAAACTTCATTCATTTTATTATTATTATTATTTTAATATAGTTAATATTTTACATAATTAATGATCTAAAATTAACTAATTTATGTTACTCTCTTATGTTAATTAAAAGCATCTCAGTGAACAAGAAAATTAATATACAAAAAAAAAAAAAAATAAATAACAATAAAAGTTGCATTCAATGGTAATGGTCATTTCCTTTCCAATTATTTCACCGAAATAATATTTATGAGCCAAGCCAATCAGGTTTATAATGTGTCCTGTCACTTTTAAGATCATTCCTATGTCCTTGGACCTTAAAGGTCATTCATCAGTATATTAATCAAGAACTTAAATTAATAATTGATCAAAAAATGATTAATTAGCATAAAAAAATGATCATTGAAAAATAACATCACATATGCACCATCATCAATCACTGAGATTTTTACCTGAGCCTGTTGCAGTATTCCCGCCATGACAAGAGAGAGAGAGATTTTTAGGTGGGACTGTTGAAGTATTAGTTGTTTGATGAGAGTTATTGGTGATTTAAGGAACATCAGAAGATCGTTTGATGCTGTGTAAATTCACATAATCTTTAATGATCTAAAGCTATGATGCACAAACAACATCCCATGACTATAGTCTATGAACATATTAGTAAACCACATTGCTGTGCATTAAAGAAACATGTTATTCCGTTTAGTCCTTTGATCAAAAATTTACAGCAGCCCAGTAATTAATAATTAAAACAAGACAAGCACATATTCAATAAAAAAATATAACAGGTTCCCTGTATACCTGATTGACATGGTCCAGTTTGGGGCAGGGTCTGCCACCATTATAAGGTTTCTCCCGAAGCCACTTGGACCGTACTTTGACTCCACTGCCACAGGACTTACTGCAACGGGACCAGTTTGACCACTCGCTGAGCTTACAGTCAGATGGACATGGGATGATACACGCTTCCTCTATGTAACCTCAAGAGATAAAAGAGAGAAGAATGAAACTTAGTGTTGCTATTATAGTAAGTCTAACCAACCTGATACAGTTATGATGCTGGTTACTGGAGTCTAATAAATTGTGACAGATGAAACAGCATCGAGTGTCTATGTTAAAGCAGCGTAAAGGTCAAGGTTTTGGCATTTGAACTGATATGGTCTGCTAAAGTTTAATTTTACATCACAACTTGAAAAGGTCATAGTATTTTTCTGGAATGGGAAAACTGCATGATGCAAAGGTTATAGTTTATGTTTGGGATGGTTATTCTAAATTTGGGTTTTTTGTATTTTATGTTAAGTGCTCCATAATACGCTGCTCCTTCAAACCTACAAGCACAGCAATATCAGATTTCAAATGGATGACTGTTTAAAAAATAAAAATTCAAAAGCTGAGCAAACATGATGGAAGGTTGCTGTTGAAAACGTAGATGAGATCCCAAATGATATATATCTGTGTGTGTGTATATATATATATATTAAACAGTTTAATAAACATCACAAAAATTAGCAATCAATGTAATACAAATCTTGAATTGTGCCATGAAATAAAATGGTAATTGCAGTATTTTATCTAACAATTCTGTTTTTATTCCTCACAATTTTTTATTTTATCTGAGAATAAAATTCAGAATTGTATGTTTAGTAAAAGTTAATAATGCAAATTGCTAACTCAGCTTTTCAAGAAAAATTATGAGATGTTAACTCTAAATTGTGTGATATTAACACACAACTGAGAGAAATAAATTCAAAAGAGAAAATTATGTATCGAATTTACAATTCTAAGAAAATCCAAGTTGTGAGATAAACTAATAATAATGATAAAGTAGGAATTGTTAAATAAAAAGTCAAAATTATTTTTATTTTTCAGACATGTCAGACATGGCCCTCCACATTAATTGCTCCAGTGGTGGGAAAAAAATTTTATTCTAGACCATTTGTAATTCTAAATTAAAGAAAATTACATTTTTAAATTCAAATTAAGAAAGAAAATCTAAAAAAACAAAATCTAACTTAAATTAAATGTAAATCTAATTTAAATGAAATTACCTTAACAAAATTATAGTAGCACTAAATAAATAAAGTTAAATTACTAACAAATAAATTATTATTCATATTTTATTAAACACCTTACTATTGTTAAACAGCTCAATCAAAACTCATTCAGTTTTGTCTTACATAGCCTGCTAAAATGGATAACACAAGATAAATCTTATACAGTCATGAATATACACTCCATAATAATAATAATAATAATAATAATAATAATAATAATAATAATAGTAATGAATGAAAAATAAGGATATCTGTATATACTTTTGAACCAAAATCCCTATCACAGAAACTTCTCATAGTTGGATTAAAGACGCTCAACCCCCCTACAGATTGCCTTGGGCAACATGTGCCAGTCTGACAGCCTCACAAAATGGCAACTACGTTTCAAATCATGAGGGGTATGGGGTCTGATTGGAGTGAGGGATGTCTCAGAGGAAGCAGGAAGAGAATGAGAGGAGGCAGAGAGAGAGAGAGAAACACCCTGCCTCCGTCAGCACATCTTCACTCTAGGGATGCAGAGTCTTTGAGCCAGTCGCAGGCCTCCAGCTGAGAGCGTACAATCCATACTAGAGGATTGTGACTCATAAAGAGAGAGGCCTTAACGTCACAGAGCTCCTGCACTGGCCACGGGATTCCACATGCTTTCATCTAACGCTGTAGTTTGCCACACTCTAATCTGGGGCTCAGAGGAACGGATTGCCAACTGCTCGTTTCTGAGCTCCTTGCTGCAGGAGGTGGCGAGAGTTGCAGAGCGGAATTCGATTACGAACACTGTTCTGGAAAGCTTATTTTCTATTAAGACAAGCTCTTTGCGTTCTTTACTTGGGAAGGACTCACTAAAAGGAATGTTTCTGATAGACATAAATGCTTTAGTCGAGCATCACGTAAATAAACTTAAATTAAAATAGATTTTTCATTTCTAATGGTACTAATATTAGTACTAATATTTAAACATTTATAAATCAAGATATATTTACATTAGAAGCAAAATGACATAATATATTACTGTATCTTGTTGGGCAAAAAGCGAGTTTATGAAACAAGAAAAAAATGGGAGCTCAACAATGGGGTAAGCAAAATGTAATTAATTAAAAGGGAAACAAGATTTGTTTTTCTCTTTGTGTAAGCAAAAACTAAATTTTCATTTAAGAAAACAAGACTTGATAAATTAAGAAGAAAATGAGATAAAAAAGACAAATACTCAGAGAATAATTTTTCACTGTTCATATTTTGAAAAATCCTTCATGCACGGACTGCATTTTAAATAATAAGATTTCAGTTTAAGCTAATTGTTTTATATACACACACAATCTTTCTTTATAAAAAAATATTTTCTACTATCCATATTAGTATATAAAAGGTGAATATTTGGTTAAATTGTGCACTCATATTTATTGTTATTTTCGTAAAAATAGTTTAATTTTAAGAGGTATTTGATTACTATTTTGAAAATGTTTAGTATAAATAAAATATATATATATATAAATAAAATATATATATATTATATATATATATATATATATATATATATATATATATATATATATATATATTTTTTTATACTAAACATTTTCAAAATAGTAATCAAATAATACAACAAAAATAGTACTTTATATATATATATATATATATATATTTATATATATATATATATATATATATATATATATATAAAGTACTATTTTTGTTGTATTATTATTTGGTGTAAAAAGAAGTTGAGCAAAATAAATGAACATAAGAAAATATTGCCTAAATTTACAAGATGATATTTTTGTCAAAACAAACAAACAAATAAATAAAACAAAAATCTGTACAAACATTAACACTCTTCTTGACAAAGTATAACACTGAAGTCCCAATCTATGACGTGAGAGGGACAATCTGTTTGTGTGACCAATGGCAGATAGGGAAGTAAATGAATCTTTATTTTTACAAGGATTGCTACACCTGGACTTTTTCACCCACCGTGACTGTTGCAGCGTGACGTCTCCACGAGGCGGTTGTCCTGGTCATAGCACACCATGGCTTGAAACCGGTAACCCTGGCCACACTCCTTGATATCACCTTGCACTTTCATACCCAGAAGGCCCTCTACTCGCCCACCCTCGGGCAGGATGCAGTCGGACCAGTTCCCCACGGGCTGGGCATTGTACTTGTTGCAGGGGCAGTACTGGGTTTCGCTCAGAGGATACATCTGTGTGTTTTTACATTGTTCTCTCTTTTTGCTTTTACCTAAAATCACACAAACATACAGCATTTCAAGATGTTAGATCAAAAGTCATAAGATCATGTTATCCATTTAAATATGCTTTCATGATCAGGGAAATAAATCTTTTGTAATAATACGATATGGAATGCACTGCCAACAGAATGATCCTGTAATAGTATCTTACTCCTTTGCTCAAAACACACTGATCTAGTAATTATGAGTAAGTAGACTTATCCAAATTGAAAGACCTATTGCACTAATCGTATTTAATCCTTTTGCAAAGTTGCTTGACTTACAGCAGGTCTTCCAAAGGGCAAATAGGTCTTTGGCACACACATTGTATTTTGTTAACCTCTAAATAACTGACTAAGCTTCTCATGGCACATTATACTAAAGGTTAAACCATATTTGTGGCTCAGCTGAGGTACAGGCATATGCATCTTACAAAAAAAATAGATGATTTTGCTTCTCATGGGATTTTATTTTGTAGATTAAACAATTTTACTGAGAAAATTTATCAAAATATTCAAAATTCACAATTATGTTTTTAGCAATTACAGGACTAAATCTGCATGTAGTTCTGTGACAGAAGCATTTTTTTATGCTTTCATTTTTCTCCCTTTTATATTAAAAACAAACAAACAAATAAATAAATAAACACACACACACATGCACATGCACATGTATACACATACATATTTGTGATAATATTTTAAGAATTTGCTTTGGCTTTAATACAATAGCTATACAAAAGCCAATTTAAGAAACATATTAAATTTATAATATTTGCAATTGTGTTTTACAGTTTTAAAGTTTATTAGAGAATTAGATGAGCAAATTAGAATGTTTTATTGATTTTTGAGTGATAATGTGGAAATTTAGGCTTTTCAGTTTTAGGAATAAATTACATTTTAAAATATATTTTTTAAATTATAAATGCATGTATAAAATACTATTACATATATTTATAAGTATATAATATATTTACAGTGTTGTAAATGATGATAATGCATCTGAAGGAATCATATAGCAAATGGAAAGACGTAGGTGAGAAGAGCCTTTTTGCTGACTTGGCATCAGGAAGTCTTAAGAATTAGACTCGCTGATCCAGCACTTACCAACAAGAGTCCTTTTCCTAGTTCGGACATCCACACAATCTGCGGTGCAGGATGAGAATTTGGACCAGGTAGTCAGCTGGCAGTCATCCTGACATGGAAGCTGGCAGGACTGAGTGAGTTGAGGCATAGGACCTGCAAATTTAAGACAGGCTGCGACGTCTGCAGGTCCACCATCCAACTTTTTACACGAAACGGCTGAGGGAGAAAAGAAGAAAGAGATCATAAACCAACTGTACTACCAGAAAAAGAAACAAAACTAAAAAGGAGAACGAGATAATAAAAAATTTTTTTTACTTGATAAAGTAAATAGAATTAAAATGTGAGCTATTATGAGGTTTTAATTTAATTATGCTATGCATCTTGTGATGGATTACAAGAGAGGGCAGTTAAATGCCTATTGACTCAAGCAGCCGGACGGATCCAGATTTCTATCATTGAATGAGGGTGAAAGCTATTGTATTGGATTTCTTTTTCAGACATGCCAGTGCATTGAGAGATCCTATTACAGGTAATGCTTTTTAATGCGAGCAGTGCTGAGAAGTTGATATTTAAAGAAGCTTTTTGCAGTACTTTATGTGATTTTTAGAACAACCTGCAGACTTGTCTTTTTCTTTCACTTAAAGGCCAAAATATGTTTACACCATCCATTTTTATAAGAAATATACTGCATTTCTCTTTTAGTATTGTTTAAATTTTAACCCTAGTTAAAGGCTCCCACATAAAAATGCTTTTATGTCAGTGGTACCTTCCATATACAGTGAATGCATCCCTATCAGCTATATAGCAGCAAAATCCACTGTCTCCAGGCGTATATAACACAAGTCTCTCATCTTTCATTTTCAGACATGTTTTTCAATCACACCACACTAATGGCCTGAATTTGAACCCTGAAAGGGTTTACTGGTAAGAGTCAGAGTGACTGCTTCAGACAGCTTCCTGAATCTCTTATAGAACATTTCATTTAAATCCAGAAGCGTTCACACAACCCTTTGATGGTAACACTCAGTCACAGATCGAATTACTACTAATCTCATGCATTTACCACACGCTTACCCATCTCCCCAGCTTCAATGTGAAACATTGCTACAAGCACCTACAAAGTTTTAGTGACATTGAAAGATGTTGCACCTTAGTAGTCATTTTAGGTTGATGTTGAGGGTTTTTCTGTACCTCTAGCCTGTAGTCCTGGTCCACAAGTCTCTTGTGCTCCAGGACTGTCCTGACGAATGGTCCAGGGCACCAGCTGACACCTGCGCCACTTGTGGGTTTTCCACCAGGTTGATGTTGAGGGTGTATATAATGCAATTTATGCATAGAGTGTGTTTATATACTGTGTGTGTGTATATAGTATATATATATATATATTTATATATATATATATATATATATATACACACACTCACACTCTCTCTCTCACACACACACACATACACACACAATGTATAGGTATACACACACATTTTTTCTTTTTTTATTACATTATTATATTATTACATTTACAATTTATATAATTTTATTGTAGACTGATATTATGAAATGTAGAACTATAATTTCAAAGAGGTATTCTGTTCACCTGTAGCCTGGACAAACAGATGAGGCATCACATTCCTTCTCCTGGAAGAGCACTTCTGGACAGTCTTGGCCCCCGTTAGCTGGAAGCTGAATGATAATGCGTTTCCTTGATTGCTTCTTTTTGATGACACCACCTGGATACACACAAGAGGACGGACAGAAAATATGAAACTGTCATGAATAAATATAGAAAATCTTGCAAAAACGTCATTCATGTTCACAAATCTAATCATTACACAAGTCTCTGTAAGACTGTGCTGTGTTTAACAAGGTTTTCAGCCACTCCTAAGCACTTTATATCTCTGAAAATGGTATTACATCACAACTACCATCTGCTTTGTGGCTTAATGATTTCCATATTAAGTACAATTGAGAAATGAAATAATGATAATAAGGCCACAATTCTTAGATTTTATTTATAATAAACTGAAGTTCTCCACAGGGTGAAGGCATCTATTAATATGTGCATCTGATTCTGTGTTCTTTTTATAGCGTTTTCACACTGTTCTTCCACAAAGCACAAACTTTGAGACTGATTCTCTTTGTAAAAAATGTAAAAGTTAGTAAAAATCACATACAGAAAATATTTACTGTAAATGTAACAAGTGCTACAAAGAAGAAAATAAATGTGGCGGTGGAAGTTATGATCTGTTTTGTGTTAAGTATAAAGTGTCAAGCAGATGGTCTTTAATAAGACAATATTTTATACAAAACACACTGGAGTGTGATATTCAACGAGAAAAAAAAAATGTTTTAACAAGAAATGCAATGCTTATTTGCTCCATATAACAAATAGCTCAGATACTGGCAGCTTGTTTTAATATTTGTTCTGGTTCCTATAGGCCGAGTTGCCAAGCAACAATTCCTCTTTATGGTGTTGATAGCGTGCGATTGTGTTTAACAAATAGTTTGTTTTTTATGGTTTTTGTTGGGTTGGTTTGTGTGAACAATATTTATTAATTATATGTATTGATGTCATTAAAACATTTTTCTATTTTACTTTAGTTCAAGAGATGCATCAGAAGCTTTACAGTATATGTAAGTTTCATAAGGGTGTGTTAAAAAGTACCTGTCTGGCAGGTGGAAGGGCAGGGTGTCCAATCACTGTACGGAGTGACAATGCAGTCTCTCTTGCAGGGCAAAAGACACGGTCTTACAGTATCTGGACGCAGACTCTCTGGGCACCTATAAAAACATATAAAGACAGTAAAACAGCATGTACAGATGCTCAGATTTTCATGAAGCTTAAAGCTAAAGGGAAACAAACCAAATACTAAACATTCTAACATTCTGAAAATAATGTTCTTTGTTTTTTTTTTTTATTATTTTTTAACTTTTCTTTCTATGCTGATAATAATATTTAATAAAAAAAATAAAATTAATATATATAAAATAAAATAAAATAAATATATATATAAATATAAATATATAATGATAATAATCTGATAATATTGAAAAAATAAAATAAAATAAAATAAAATAAAATAAAATAAAATAAAATATTTTTTTTTAATTAATTTAATTAATACTTGTATCCATCAATAATGCATTAAATTGATCAAAATGACAGTAAAGACAATTATAATTTTCCAAAAGATTTTTATATCAAAGTTTTTTTTTTTGATGTTTCTATTAATCAAAAAATGTATTGTCGTTTCCACAAAAATATTAAGCAGCACAACATTGATAATAATAAGCAATATTACTTGAGCAGCAAATCAGCCTATTAATGATTTCTGAAGGATCATGTAACACTGAAGACTGGAGTAATGAATGGTGAAAATTCATGCTTTGCCATCGGCAAGAATAAATATCATTTCAAAATATTTTCCATTTTTAATTTTTAATTTTAAGTTGTCATATTTCAAAATACTTTACTGTATTTTTAGTAAATAAATGCAGGCTTGAAGATGAAGTTTTTTCAAATCCATAAAGAAAAAAATATTTTGAACAGTAATGTATTCATAAATAGCAGAATGCAAATATGATTTCACCCTCAAATAACACATTTTCATCTTCATTATATGTCTCTGCATATACTACACTTCTTTCTCCTTCCTCTCTCTGTCCCCGCATCATTCTGATATGCTTGCTTCTTTCACATGAAATCCCATAACGATCAGCATGCAGCTCACGTGTGCATATCTGCCTGTGTATATGAATGTGTAGATCAGTGGGTAAAGCCCAGCACATGAATAAACCTGGGAAGAAAGCGGGACTCATTTCCATTGCCAGCATGGGATCCCTGAGCTACACACCCTGTTTCCACAGCCACTGACAGAATAATGCCACTATTAAACTGAATAAATAAACAGATCATTTATTTTCCCAGTAGACGCCTTCGGGGAAAGACCAGATTCAGATACTTAAACTACCGGCTGAGAGCTCATCAACTTAAAGTCTCTATATGTCAATAAAAATATGGCTTCGGGGATTGTTCAGTTTCTTATACAACTTAAGGTAATGGATGAAATCAGGGCTGTCTGTGACCCGCATGAAGACATTGAAAGGAAACATATATTGTTGAGACAAGACAATGAATAGAGGTAATTAGAAAAATATGAGAATCTAATTATATCTTAAAACCTACTTCTAATAGTCTTTGTCCTGCCTAAATGAAATGCATGCCATTTATAGGGCAATTTATAGGAACACATTTTTTTTAGGTTGCTTTTTGGGTGGATTGTGGCGGACATTGATGAGTTTACGAGTGTGTTTTCGAGTTTGGATGAATGCCTCATTAGTGCCGACTCCTGCTCCTGTGCGGCTGAGCGAGCTGTTGGCAGACGGAACGGAGGTGTCCTCTATGCACTGACCCCAGGGCCCCGTCTGCCAGTGGTACACAGTGCAGGGATGATCATTGCAGTTGCGGACCTCTTGCAAGGAGCTGCTGTTGGGGCACTGACCTCCACCTAAAAGATAAAAAGGGTTATGAAAGGTTGTTACAATAATGGGTAAATCATAAATCCAAACTGTAAAAATACATTTGTTAAATACTGGGTAAATCATAAACCCAAAAAAACAACAACAAAACATCTGCATATCTGTAATTTAAAGCATGGGAAGTTAGCATATATAATAAATATTACAAACACAGTTTCAGTCCTGGCTTGTAATTGGTTAATATAACATTCCAGTTGTGCTAAAAACCAAATTCAAAACAATTTCAACAGTTTGTGACACCTACTCACCATATCCCTGTCATCTTCCATAGCAGATCATTATTTTTGTGGCATAACAATATACTACTATGCCAGATCTATGTCTATTTTCTAGCAGAAAAATGCAACTTAATGAATTTGCAAAATAAAGTAATATTTCAAAATATTGAAGCCTGTTTCCACCACATAAGAATCACAAGTAATTCACACAACTCCAGTCCATCTGGAAGTATGTCCAAACCGTGTATTTATCTGAAAAAAAATAAATAAATAAATAAATTCCATCATTAAGGTGTTTTAACTTTAAACAGTCACGTCTGGTCCATAATCCATAATAATGCTTCCTCCAGTGAAAAAGTCCATCCCCTGTTGTCCTCTCACATTAAAATCCACTAACAAATTTGTTTAGAACTGTTTGGACAGTAAGCGTTGTTTGATTTGTACATATTTCTCTCTTGATTCAGATTAGATTATTGATATAGGACTTGCTTTATAGCTGTAAACAACTCTTTAAAGTTAAAAATGTCTTAATGATGGATTTGTTTCTTACAAACATGCAGCCTTTCACTTCACAAGACAATAATTGATAGACTGGATATGTGTGGATTACTGTGCTGTTTTTATCAGCCGTTTAGACACCCATTCACTGCAGAGGATTGGTGAGCAAGTGATTTAATGCTAAATTTCTCCAGATCTGTTTTGATGAAGAAACTACATTTTTTTTTTTACATCTTGAATGGCCTTAAGGGATAGGTCACCTTCTGTTGCAGGTCTCCATTGACTTGCATAGTGTTTCCCCATACTATGGAAGTCAATGGGGTCCAGCAACTGAAGGTGAACTATCCCTTAAGGGTGAATACATTTTCTGGAAATTTTCATTTTTGGGTGAATTATTCCTTTAAATGACTACCTTAATATAATTGAGAAGTACATATTACATCTAGAAACTGCACAATGTGAGTTTTACAAATAATACTGATTCAAATAATACCATACTCATTGTGGGGGACAAGATCCAAACTCCTTCCCCACACCCCCAATATAGAGAAAAAAATAATTTAAATATAATAATATATATAAATATATATATATATATATATATATATATATATATATATATATATATATTTATTTATTTATGAAATATGAGCTGAGTGCAATGCATGAGGCTACTACAAAAATGACTGTTAAAATAAGAGCTTCTCCTAGATTTATTAGCCAGGCTTTGCTTGGTTTTCATTACAACCTGCAGTCACACACAAAGCATCAGAGTCCCCACGGAGCGGTCAGCCATTATCTCAATGGTGCGCATTAACAACCGCACACTGATCAATGAGAAAATGGTAAATCGGTGAATGAGAAAAATGGACAAACCATGTATCAAGCAGTGCTCCTTGTTCAAGAGCACCAAAAATAATGAATAATTGACTCATCCTTTGTAGCAATGCAGAACACAGTCCTTCAGTATCTAATTTATTAAAAAGTTATCGACTATTATCACACACTTCATTAGACATGTGAGAACCATTAGAAAGCACTTGCCATGAGCAGCACAGCCACAATAATGGCCCTGAAAGCGAGAAAAAATTCTTCACAGTTAAAAGGAGGGTTATTTGACTTCCAAAGGGTCTTACAGTGGTTCAGGGCATGCCAGGGCAATGCATTAGCAGAGCTTCAAAAAGCTGCAGCAGAATCACATTGTTTCAGATGGGGATTAACACTCCCTTTAGTTATTTATTGACCTGTGACTCTGATGAAGGCTAATCCTTTGTACAATTACAAAAGTTTATTCTGTGCTCAGAGTAGTTTAATTTTATTGGTGAATATTTGTTTGTTTAATTGCTAAGGTTAGTACTGGAGCTGATGAGATTAATATTTAGTGTTAATTTTCTCTTGATGTAGGACACAGTGATGTCTGCATGAAGTGGTGCATTTGAAATCGTCAAGCCCTCCACTTAGAAATAGCAAATATGTGTTACATATCTGACCATGCATTAAAATGTAAAACCATAAATATTTTGACAATCCATTAAAATTTTATCCTTTTTGTATACACTGGGCTGACAATAATGAAAGAAGTTTTCCAGAGCCCTGAACAAGGGTCAGTGACTGGTTTATCAAATTAATTAGTTAAGGACTTTCACTGTAAATATTGTTCCAAAACAGTTTAACATTCTTTTACAATTCATTCATTTCTTAAATTAAAACTGGGCTGTAAATAGAATTAAATAATCATGATTAATCTCATTTTGTCTTTAAAAAGCAAATTTGAAAAATGTGTTAATATTTGCATCAGACATCTTAAATTAATATTAATAACTTGAACGGAAATTCTTCCCCCTCCATTTTAAATTTTCATTAGGTGACCACAGTTTGAAAACCTCTGTTCTAGGAGGCCCTCACTGCCTACAAACTTAATAGACTAAAATGAGGCAACTGGAAATTTCTGCTCATTCTGAGACAGCTAGGTCCTACTCTGAGGGGCTTAGCTACATGGACAGCAAATGACCAATGCTTCATGCTATTCTCTCAATCACCTCACAAAGAGGCAGATGGCAAGCAGAACAGGATCTACTAAACTTCATGCTACTGTCAGCACACCTGCTTTCTCAGACGCTTGTCATCAATTTGGTCCACCGTCTCCTGAATCATTTGAAGGCTAATAATCCGAGCAGCATGTAGCTAGCATGATTCACCACAGGGCAGAAAGCATCATTTCAACATATGTGGTATCACATTGGTGCTAAAACTGTAATATATAAAGCAACCGCACTCCACATATGTACTGAACATACTACCTTTGATTCTGGTATTAGCATGACTGTAAAGTTATGTGATGTTAAAGCAAACCAAGGCGATTTGCTCTCAGTCAGCAGTGCAAGTTCTGTTCCCTCAAGCTGCATATTTGTGGAAATGGATTTCTGGTGGGTGAGTGGTGGAGGGAAGGAAGAGGTTTTAGCCCAAAGCAACCACTTATCCATCTGTATATTACACATCAGATACACACTTACAGTCTGTGCTCACCTGAGGTTTGAATCACTTAACGCTCCGAGACCTTCATTACCTTGTGATGTTTTTTTTTTTACCTTGTGAAGTCTGCTCACATGGAAGAACGTTAATCTAACATAAGGGGGTAAGTGCAGTAATATATTCGCAATCTGCTCATGTCTACTTGAACATCATGTCTACTTGAGCATACAAATTCACATAAGCAGAAAAAAAGGTGCTCACTGATTATATAAAAAAAAAAAAAAAAAAAAAAAACAGGAATCTTTGTAAAGACTTGCAAAACAGTCTAGTTTTGGACTAAGGGCTTTAATGCTAAATACTTTTAGCAGCATGATTCTCTGAAGAAAAGAAAGCATACATGCAGGGCATCAAGTAATGCAATGCCTTGCTGAACCACAAAAAAAAAAAAAAAAAAAAAAAACCTGGATTGAGCAAGATAAAAAATGGGCTTCAATTTAGGCAATGCTACCTGCTTATAAAATTGCTGAATATAATTATTTTGAATGTTAAACATAAACATATTCTCAGTAAAGATAAACATAAACATATTCTCATTTCATTAAAGAATCATTGTTTTAAACAATGTTTTTAAGATTAATTTTTAAAAAAGCTTCTTGAGCATAAAATCTGCATATTAGAAGGAGACCTTAAAAAAAAAAAAAATCATACTAACCCCACAGTTTTGAATGGTAGTACAGTATATGTTCTCAGTCTCATGAACTCCAGACACTTTATTTTCAATGTCCGTAATAATATATTATTGACGAATAGTATATAGCCCCTTTCACACTGCACGTTGGACCCGGAAAATTGCCGGAACATTGCCGGGTCGCCTTCTGTGTGAACGCAAACACGTCCCGGGATTGATTCCGGGTCGGGGACCTAGTAACATTGTTGGGTTCAGTCCCAGTGCTGTGCCCAATTTTGACCCCCTGCCAAATTATTACCCCCTCGTTTAAATCGCTACCTGATTGCCTAATCCTAACCCCACCCCTAATCCTAACCCCTCCCCCAAACCTACTCCTAAATCTACCAATACTAGGGGGGTAATAATCTAGCAGGTGGTCAGAATTGGGCACAACACCGGAACGAGCGCTGTGTGAACAAAAACCAGAACTAATGCAGTGTCGTAGTGATGACGCACGTTATCGCGCGACTCTTTTAGCGTGTTTTGAAGGCAGATCAACGTTCACGATGAAACAAATATGTGCAAACTGTAACGAAGCAGAGATCAGTTAAAGTTAGTTCCTCACTTTCTGCGCTGAAGCTGAGATTGTTCGCCAGCTTAAGTGAAAGTTAACATGCCTAGCGTTTTCGACTCGTACATTACACTTCACACCTTGATATCACGTGTCTTCACGGGTTGTGTGTGAATGCACACACATATTCCGGGTAATCACTGGCAGTGTGAAAGGGGCAAAATCTAGCGACCTGGGAACAATTGGCGGGACACATTACCCAAGTATTTTCCGGAATCGCAGTGTGAAAGGGGCTTATGTTTTTTAATTGATTATTATGAACTATGAATATTATTATCATTCATTCATTTTAACTTCTCACTATTAATACAACAGGAGCCAGTCATATCATACAAATGTGTAATTAAATTGATTCAGATGTTAAAAAAGATCTTTGATACTCATAAGATTAATAAACAAGACTTCAAGTAGTGTTTGTTTGTGAACAGGCTATGCAGCAAAATAGTAAGGTGCATCATTGTTCAGCTCAGTGGAAATCCAGGTCTCAGCTCAATCCAAGTGGTTTTGTTGTTATGTGAGTTTTTTGGTTGTTTGATTATAGTAAAAACCCTACCATCCCCAGCATTGTAGGCCAGAATGGAGCGTGATCTGGTCTGCTTGCCCTCTGAGTTCTTCCCTGAGCAGGTATTGGAGCACAGAGACCATGAAGTCCAGGGACTGAGCACACAGTCTTTGGGGCAGGGCACCTCACACAGCACAGGCATGGGAAGAATGGCATCCCGGCACAGCTGCCTGTCCACGTATTCACCTGAGAGGCACAGCTGCCTGTCCACGTATTATAATGAGTGAGTGGGCAACTATTGTCATGTTGTATTGTCAAGTCTTTAATTGTGTCCTTTTTTAATAATGACCCATTGCTAATTTCTAGCATAAAAATCTCCAAGGACAAGGGTAAATTGCATACAGAAGCCTTTTGCATAGTTATGGCATGCATTTAGCCCAAAAGTTTAAGAGTAGAAAGTAGTTGTGTAGAGTTTTTTGTTCTTCTTTAATGTGATTTTTGGATTTATATTTTAGTTTAATATTTGATTTTACAGCTGTGCACCCAAGAGGGACGCTGATCCGGCGATGTTTGCAATCACACAATCACATGTAATTATACGTAAATGCTGTCCAAGAAAAACAGCCAATGCAGCAACTGCAGCTAAATAACATGTATCTCGTGACATGTTTTTAGTGTATAACATTTAACTTAAATCTTTACTGTATGTCTTATACATGAAAGGATCAATATTGTTTTTACATTTTAAATGAGTTTAATTGTTTTAATAGAAACAAACTAGCAAAAATAAAAGCAAAAATAAAACATAAAAAAGAAAATCAAAACCAAAAGAACTTTGTGCATAAAATAAAGCAAAAGAATTTGTGCTATATAATAAACTTTGACTTTTGACTTCCAAACCATAAAAAGCAAAACAAATCAATGCAAAAAGAAAATCAAACAATCAAAACAAAGTAAAACAAGACAAGACAAAACAACAAAATTTAATTTTATTTTGCTCGTAGTGTTAATGTGATAGATTTTGGTTTTTGACACCTATGTGGACTTTTTGACTGTGCACCAGTGTATGTATTTATCGTTGATCCCCACCCCTGCAAAAAAAAGCCCAAATTGACAGAAAACCCACTGAGTCAGATGACACTTTGGGACCCCATGGGACACAACAGATCTATTCTCATCAGCACCAGACAACAGGAATCAATAATTGAGAGAAGAGGGGAGGCACTAGGGAACAATGAGGAGTGGTTGAAATTGGGGGTGTGAAAGAATTAGATTTCCACCACACCGCTGGTGTTTATACACAGCATTACACGTAAAAAAAAAAAAAATAAATAAATAAAAATAAAAATCATTACAGTCCATTACAGACATTTATGTGCCTTTTTGGAAGTTTAAAACTTAGCTTAGCCCATTAGCTGGTCACCATCTTGGATTTAAAAAGAAAAGAAAAGAAGAGAAAAGAAAAGAAAAGAAGAGAAAAGAAAAGAAAAGAAAAGAAAAGAAAAGAAAAGAAAAGAAAAGAAAAGAAAAGGCTGCACATAAGGCAAATCTCACAGACTTGAGGAAAAACAAATCAACTGTCCTCATGAATAACTCAGTGAGTACACGCTGGGGAAAATGTAATATCAGCTGTACGTCTAGCGCTTATATATCTCAGAGTGTTAAACCTCACCTGCGTCTGACTGTCCCCTGATGGAAAAGTACCAGACAGCATCTGACATTTCCTCTATTGAGCGCTGTCACATTCTGATGAGGCTGCACACTACTCTTCCCAAAGTTAATGAGGGAGAGAGGGAGTTCAGCTAAATGCAGACTGAATCTGAGGGACTAACAGAGTTAATTTCATTTATACAGGCGGCTCGCCACTGGTGCCAGAACAACATATTCACCATCTACCCATCTGCGAGGCAGGACAAAGAAAGAGGTGACCTTGAACAAATCATTATTCCTCACTACAGCAAGGTATCTGGACTTAAATGGGTCAATGTGTTGCAGGGAGGAACAGAGAAATGGCCAGTGTTCCTTTCAGTTTTTGGATATATGTTTTCATATATTCATATATGAAATATACACACTGTATATATACTGTATATATATATATATGATATTCATATATGAAATATACACACTGTATATATACTGTATATATATATATAGTGTGTGTGTATATAATATATATATATATATGATAATATATATACAGTGTCATCGAAGTCAATGGGGTCAAATGTGGTTTTGGACTCCACTGACTTTACTGTATAGACAAAAAAAGTAAAAACATCCTTTAAAATATATTCTTTTGTGTTCCACAGAAGTGAGAGAGAGTCATACCAGTTTGAACCGATGTTAATTAAGGCATTTGGTTCCCAGGCAAAAATCGACCCACCAAACTACAGTCTAAATCGGGGTGTGTCAAACTTCATTTAAGGTTGAGGGCGGGAGAAGAGTAAATGTCCCATTGTGTGGGCCGAATTACCTTTTGGTAAACCCTACGTTTGCTCACTTGTTACATTATATATAACCATACAACACAACACAACAACAAAAAAAATATATTATATATGTATGTATACTTTTTATATAGTTATTTTAGGGTTGTGCAAATAAATATGATACTAAAGCCACCAGTAGGTGGGGATGTCGTGGCCTAGTGGTTAGAGAGTTTGACTCCTAACCCTAAGGTTGTGGGTTTGAGTCTCGGGCCGGCAATACCATGACTGAGGTGCCCTTACAACCCTCTACGGACACCCTGGCAACTGAATCGCCATTGGCTAGTAAATATTTTAGTTTACTCGCCAGACTTGTATATATACATACATACATACACACACACACATATACAGTATTATTTAATAATATAACTTTAGTAATTAGAAGTAAACTTGATAACCATGTCTGAATGCATATTAGTCATTTAACTGAACATTGAACTGGACTGGTGGTGGGCTTTTTTTTTTGTCATTCAGTGTTTCTGTTACAACATGAAACGAATTCTAATAATAAGAACTATAAAACACACTAAGGATTACTAAGGATTAATGAGCTGCTGGATTCATGAATATTAATCAGGTGTTAGCTTGAACTTATTTGCTAAAAACAGGGGCGATAATAGGTGAGCGCCAGCCAATGAGATTGCCGTTTGTGCATTAACTCCACCCACTACCGGAAAACCCGTTTGTTCTTAAAAGCTGAAGACTTCCATAGGAACGCCGTTATTTTGACAGGAAAATACAACAAAGAATATTGTTTAAATGTAGTGCATCAATTCTCTCTCTCTCTCTCTCTCTGCGTGTGTGTGAGAGAAAGCGACGGCGCTTTGTGCGCCTTCACATTAGAGTTTACGATACAATAAATACAGGTGGGCTTGCACATCAATTGAGATGAACTGAAAAAAAGCACAGATCGCCTGACGGAGAGTGAAACTGAAGCGCTCAGTCAGAGAGTGTTCGCGAGTGAAATTATATCTGTGCTAAACTTATACTTAGCCTCCAACTAACACACTGGCGAGTAAAATCTGAGAATTTATTAGCCATTGGCTAATATTAGGCATCATTTAGTCGCCAGAATGAAGATTTAGTCGCATATGCGAGTGATTTACTCGCAATGTAGAGGGTTGCCTTAAGCAAGGCACTGAACCCCCAACTGTTCCCCGGGCGCCGCAGCATAAATGGCTGCCCACTGCTCCGGGTGTGTGTTCATGGTGTGTGTGTCTTCACTGCGGTGTGTGTGCCCTTTGGATGGGTTAATGCAGAGCATGAATTCTGAGTATGGGTCACCATACTTGGCTGTATGTCACTTCACTTTCACAGCAAGTCTCCGTCTTAATGAGGGATCCATTGACTCATTCATTCAAAACGTCTGATTCCTTTAGAAACGAAGCTAGTTGAATGGGTCGGTGAATTGTTTAATTGAATGATTTGTTTTGTTAAAGATTAGTTTAATTCAGTAACAAATGAATGAGCTCATTCATAACTGTGAATGAGCACAGTGCTGCTCGGAGACGCACAACTGGTCTTACTTTGGCTTTGTTAAAAACTTTTTCTTGCCGAAACAGAGATAAAAAGATAGCATTGTGACTGAGCTGTTGTATAAAATCAATTCATTTGCGATCACGCTGACAGTCAGGAAAGCAACACTCTTGTTATACTTAGACATTACTTAACTATCATGACATAAATATTAAAAAATAAAATTTCTTACAGGACATTTTGCCTCCATATCTTGAATTATATTGTAATCTGATAGCCTTCATCCGGCAATGAAAAACTCTCATGATATGGTTTTTTTTTTTTTGCAAAGTTACAAAATGTCAGCTTGCACATTAAAACAACAGTTAGGATATTAGTACACGATAAATATTGCACACTCATCGCTCATTTACTTTCTCCATGCAAAGCTGTCCAGTGTGTCGTTTAATATCGCCCACATTTACCACAGCCTCGAGTAGTGATTAAACATAACTATCGGAGTTGGGATTACAAAACCTTTCTTTCCATTTCTCCTTAAATAGCCTGTCCGCCCTTCCAGGTCAAATTTCTTCTTTTGGACGTTTAAAATCACCAGAAAATTGCCACACAAGCATCAGTTACAACGCATCTATCATCATATTATCCTCGTGCTGCTCGAGTTTCTGGCGCGCTTTAAAATTCACAATGTTAGGTGTTCCGACTCCCGAGGTGTAACATCAACATAAATAAATGAGCAATTTGTTCCGCTTTAAATTCAAAATGAAATATTGTTAATTTTCAAAATGATGTTTTATTTATTATTTTATATTATTGTTTAAATCCTCCTGCGGGCCGGATTGGACACCTCTGTGGGCCGTGTTCGGCCCGCGGGCCGTATGTTTGACACCCCTGGTCTAAATCATTTAATTACTTCAATGACAAAACAAGAAGTGCTATAGCATGCATGTATCATATTTTATCCCGGACCATTTTGACCCACAAATATATTCAAGAGGAGAAAATTGAGCTATGCATTTTAGGGTTAGTACAGGGTGATCAGTTTCTTTATTTAATTAATTGGTCATCGAACTGTTTAATGCATGGCTGCCTAAGCTATAGAATCTGTGCCTGCTATATAAAGTACAGTTGTTATACGTGGCATGTTAAGGAAGGTGTTTCAGGGTAACTGTCTAGGAGATGAGGTTCGTTGGAGGGCCGGGGGGAGGTGGCAGTCGTCTCTGTGGTGACAGCTGAGGCACATGCAGTATGACACCTTCAGTTGGTGTGAATGGGATGCTTGATTATGAGCCTTGCAAAACTGATTGAGTTGCACACACATACACACACACACACACACAGGAGCCTTTCTCTGCCTCTCTCTTTCTGTCCTTACTCTCCGCCTTTCCCTCTCCCCCGAGTCCTCATTAGCGATGTGAATGCTGAGGTTCTGGAATGTCGCAGTAATTGCCTTGTCCGCATACTGAAATTTACTGGAACAAGGAGTGAAATGTGAGGATGTAAAATACAATTACGGTGTGCGCTCATAATTGATTCATTAATGCAAGCCGAGTCGAGTCGCACCTCCAGACAAGACATTAACAATATGGAAGGCAAAGAAAAAGAAGTCACAGGGTTGGTGCTTCCATTTTTAAAAACTGAATATTCTACTTGTCCCTTATTATCCACAATAATTTAAGGTTAATTATTTTTGATAAGCTCGCTGAATGAACCTATTTCATTTCCACACGTTGGAGACAGGATTTCCACTTTTTTTTAAAATATTCACTCAGCTATGCTCTAGTCTCTATTATATGAAATTAATTAGATCGGATGAATCGGTATTGTGGGTTTGTGGCACTGAATTTCACTCCCTCATCAACCAGAGGAAAGTGTTCATCCATAAAATCACATTAAAAAACTGTTAGTACAACATAGCTGGGTCATTTCATTTCTCAAATATCTATGAAGTTGTAGGCTGTATGAATGATTTAAATCAAAACCAAGACAGATGGGAGATTTTATAGCCCTACATAATTAGATATAAAAGTGGCTTTTGACAAAAGCTTCTCAGACAGTAGGAGTAAACAATGTAATAACTCTAAATCCACAGAGAGCTTAAGCAATATTAAGTCATTTGTGTTTCATGTTCTTCTTTGTTTGCATGTATGTCACCATTAAAGATTTTGGGATCTGTAAGATTTGTTTTTTTTTAATGTTTTTGAAAGAAGTCAATAATTTAAAATATTATTATAATTTAAAATAACTCTTTTCTATTTTAATATTTATTTAAAATGTATTTTATTCCTGTGATGGAAAGCTGATTTTTATGCATGATTACTCCATACACATGATCCTTCAGAAATCATTCTAATATGCTTTTTTTATTATTTTTTTTTATGATCAAATATGCTTTTTAATAAGATTTTGCTGCTCAAGAAACATTTCTTATTATGCTGCAATGTTGATAACCCAGCTATTTTTGCATTTTTTGGAAACATATTTTTTCTGTTTTTTTTGACTAATAGAACATTCAAAAGCAATTATTTGAAATATAAATCTTTTGTAACATCATAATTGTATTTACTGTCACTTTTGATCATGTTAATTTTTCCTTGCTGAATTAAAGTATTAATTTCTTAACTTTCTTTCTTTAATAAAAAAGTTGTATATTTATTTAATAATTCACCTATTTGTTATTTTTTTTTTTTTTACCTTTTTGAAATAAAATGCTTAACTTATGGGTATTGGAATTGCAATAATTTAAATGGATGTCCATGTTTTCTTATAGTGTTACAAGTTACAACCTACATGTAGCACAAAAAACTCTGTTACAGCCATCCCAGCTCTCCTTTCTTTCAGTATATTGAGGCATTAGTGTCAGCTATGGTCACAGATCCAGGCATGTGATTGTCCCCAGGTAAACTATATTTTTCTCTGATCTCACAGATGGTGCTGGTGTTGGTTTCCCTAGCTACCGTGTACTCAGTCAAGCCAATAACATCCAGACGCTATTGGAGAGTTTTGGGCCTTTGGGCTAGTTAGACGGTAGACCGCCCCAGCACACGTGGATTTGGGTTTAGAAGAGTAAAAGGCAGCAGTGCCACTTCTTACTCTGAATTTTGCTCCGAATTTCCCCTTTGGCCACTCTAACAATAGAGAAGTACTACCAGCCGCCTGTGCAAAAACAACAATTACGGCATTGGGCATGAGTCCAGAACATACGCCCTATGGACACAGTTCAAGAATGGACCCAGCTGTACAACAACAAAACAATCTTAGTTTGTTGCTGCATTCGACACACACTGCAGGCGTGGATACGACCCTTAAATAGAAAGTCTATGCAGGCAAAGATTTTTTAATTACCTTGAATATTTATGAATGGAATGAATGAACAGTCCCATATCATGCAGATGGAAGGTGTAAGTATAACTTACCGTCACTGTTGATGCACTGTACTTGTGGGTTCTGGGTTCCCGGTCCACATGCTTTGGCATTGTCAGGCACACACTCCTCCAGCTTCACCAGCAGCCATTCATAGCAACTGGGCTCCTCACAGGGAATTGCCTCCGTCAGGTGGGGGCAATTTCCTGTGCCACCTGTGGGCTCATTCATGATTTTCCTTTTCCTCAGTTTGAAACCTGTAGAAGAACACAGATGAGACTCAAAGTCATTCATGTCACTGATTTAGTCAGTTGAATTAATCCGTGGGAGTAAACAGTGCAGGTAGAGTTGAATCATGTAAAATAGTCAAACAGTCATCCAAAAAATTAATTGATTAGTAAATATATCTGTTCAAATGACTGAACTTTTTCTCTTTATTGCAAATTCAACAAGCTTTCACATTCATATATATCATGCAATAACAGGTCGTCATACAAAACAAACAAACGAAAGCCCTTAAACTATTCATTAACTTAAAAAAAGATCAAATAAAATATAAATATTAGATTAAAAATCATTTTATAAACTATTTGACAAATTTTATTTGACAAGTTGCCTTGAAGTACTAAAATTACTAAATCCAAAATAATGCTAAATATAGATATTTAATAAAAAAAAAAAAAATAATAATAATAATAATAATAATAATGATAATGACAGAAGTATGCAAGAAAATGACTAAAATTAAAACGGAAACTATAAAAGATTAAAAACAAAATATTACTATAATAGTCTATAAATAATTGTAAAATAACATTGAAAAAGATAATATATTATATATATTAATGTACTAATATATATATATATATATATCAAATATACTATATATATATAAACACTGTTCATTTTTAAAATAGCATAACATTTTAGGAAAATAAAGGAATGTAGGATATATATATATATATATAAATATATATATATATATATATATATATATATATATATATATATATATATATATATTTATTATTACTTTTATTATTATTATCATTATTATTATACACAACTATTTTACAAAGAATAAATAAAATAATCACTTCACCCTTGTTGGACAATAATTAGTTTCAATTAGTCACAAATTTTATTCATGCTTTTCCAAATTAAGCAGTTTGTGGATGGAGACATTTTTCTCCTGAAGTTCACATCGACCCAACGCTTACCCGACTAGTGTCTGTACTAATTAACTAGTCGGCACAATCCCTTCCATTAGCCCTCTAAACTGTCTCAGTGTGTCATTGCATAATTACTGTAATATTACATTAAACATATCGGTCCATTAAGCATGCAAGATGACAGAATATACTGGAGCAGCTCATCATAATGAATTGTATTATTTCTTCCTCATTATGCTTGCCTTTCACCAAAGGGACTAAAGCATTCAGCAATCCATTAATACAGAGGCTTTGGCGCCAGGGGTATTCCCATTCAAGGGCAGGAAAAGGGATCCAGAGGAATGAAAATGGGTGGACTGGACTCATGACTGGCGCAAGGTCACCTACTTGTACCCTGCCATTACCCTCCTCTCTTTGGTCCCTGGCCTCTGGTTTAATCCACATTGCTGTCTGGGGCCGATAAGGTAATTTGGGAGAGGGGGGCCTTTAGGAGTTAGTTGGAGATACCAGCGTTGTCCCTTTTTCTGATGACTTCTGTCCTGCGCTCTCCTCCTGGCTTTATTTAATCAGAAGGTCAGCGTAGAGCTGATTGTGGGTGTGTAAGGGGATTGTATCACGTCCTGTCAGTCAGCCCTGGAGGTGTTTGGTGGCATATGCTGCCTCTGTCTCTTTATCAGACAAAAGCACGATACTGGGTTTCATATGAGCCCCTGAGCCCCAAAAATAGACAAAAGGCACAGCCGCACAAAAATCTCATCAGGATCTCATGGGTCATCACGTCTAAGGTGCACACTGACATGTTATTGGGGCCTCAGGTTGAGATGTCACATGTAATTTGTACTTTATCTCCCATCAAGCTTATTTTTGTAGCTTGTTGAGGTTATAATAAAGATTGCTGATATATTACAAAAGAACACCCTTGCTGTTTTAATAACAGTTTATATCTACATTCATCATTTGTAAGACAGCACTGGATTTGGTTTTTGCTTGACATCAAACCAGGACTGCACAGCATTATTGAGAATTGAGTTCTGTTGCAAAGAAGAATTTAGTTCAAATTTAATTCTAGAATGTGAATTGAGATTTACAGAAACAGTTGATGTTGTCTAAATTAAAATACTTGAAATATTGTTAAATATTGATTTAGATTTTACTTTATTTTGTTTTTGATCTTGTTTTATGGGGAGGTGGAAGGTATTATAGGTTACATTTAATATATAGTTTTTTGATTTTATAATTTTTAATTATTAAAATGAGAAATTTTTAATTTTATAAATATAAAAAATAATATCATACAACAGATGTATAAATCCATATTTATAATCACAAAAATGTTATAATATTTGCTTTTTGGTCTCCAGTAAAGTAAAATAAATCATCATACAATATATATTTGTAGCAAAAATATTTAAACTCAAAGCGATGTACACTAAATTCAAGCTATTTTGCATCAATTTCTACCTCCAATCATTTGGTTATTTAAATTTAATATTGTTAATAAATTTGTTTTATTTGCATTTATGTTAAGTCTATTATGGTTTTTGTTTCTAATTATAATTAATTGTTATATTATACTTTACTCCTATATTTGCATGAGTACATATTTTTTATCCATTGACAGAATTCACTAAAATTTTCTTCATGTCATGTTCTATTTTTGTCCTTGTGAATGAGATATTTCTTGACTTATTTCGCTGAATATTGATGGACAACGTAATGTGAGCCAACTTAATGTGTGTTGAGAAGTTTTGTTACTTTTATTTGTTGTTATGTGTGATAAGTTGTGGTTTGAAAAGAGAGAGTGGAACACAGATTTGCAGAGAATTCATCATTAAGATGCATGGTGGAGAATTTCCTCCCATCCCATCCTTTTGAATCGCTTCATTAGGGAAGAGTCAATATGCATTAGTCATGGCACGGGTTGCTGTCCCAGCCATAATTAACGAGGAAATGCAGCCAGCGTGCCAGCACCTTTGATACACTATACCATCTGTCAGCAGCAATCGGTAAGCCACCATCCTGTGAATCTAGCAGATTCTGTTCCATTTCAGAGACCATTTGAAGCTTGTGTATGTGTCTTTGAAGCCGTCTATCCCTTGATTTGTCTTTTGTCTATTTGTGACATGTTTTATTTTTCTGTGGGTCCCTTTTGTTTGTTGTTCCCTCTACAATGGTCCTGGTTCATAAACCTTTAAGAAAATGAATATTTTGCCCTAGTAGGCGCTGATAAGTTTATTGCCTGGATGCTGATGGCGCAGACAGATGTGAGAGGTGGGGCAGTGTGAGTTATGTGTTAAAAGGCTTCCCGTACACAATTCATGTGATTTACAATGAAAGAAGACGTTTTATTGATCTGCTCTGTTTTAGCGAGATGGGTGAAATGACCGCTTCCCAAACACAACTGTAAAAGATGAAGTGGTCCTGTAGTTCAAGCTTACCTTTCTTTGTGGACTGATCCTGACAGTTTTCAAAGGTGCAGGGCCCCCATGCGCTCCAGGAGGACACCTCACACTCCACAGGGCAGGGAATATGGCAGAGCTGGGTGGTGTTGGGAGAAACGCCCAGACACAGGTCACTGTTCACTGGCCGCAAGGCTGAGGACACAGACACACATTGTTACAGAGTCCCTAATAAAATAGTTGTTCCGCAAATGGAATAAGAATATACAGGAGGAGTGTTTTGTTGCCGCTTTTCTAAAGAATCTTTGATACTTTATTTGTATAAGAATATACAGTACATTCAGCTTTTTGAAAGATATCTTACGTTCACAAAGGCAACAAAGTAAAATTTGTAGTATTTTGCAAATATTATCTTATGTTCACATATTATATAATAATCAAATATATATATATATATATATAGTATATATATATATAGTATATATATATATATTTTATAGCATATGTTTTCTAAATAAAAAACTATTCTAATATGGCGATTTAGCGCTCAAAAAAGTTATGAATAATTATCATTTTATCAGGGTTCTGAGAATGAATCTTTTATAATATTATAAATGCCCTTACTGTCACTTTTGATCAATTTAATGTGTCCTTGCTGAATAAAAGTTAAATAGAAATATAACTTTTACCCCCAAACTGTTCACAGGTGAATATTTACTGTATTGAATATATTTGATAGATATTTTTATATATACATATATATATGGTTATATATATATGATATGATTGAGTAGTATTTTTTTATACACATAAATATATGGGGGCCGGAGATGACGTGAGTCAGACTCAAATTTATATTGTTTGAAAATTCGAACATGAAGAGATAAAATGACATGATGAACATCTTTCTCACAAACAAGTGCTCCTGATTGCACATGTTTTGCCAGACATCTCCCAAGACCCCTTTTGTCCTTGTTTTCTTTTTATCTGTAACCAGCACTCAGTGCAAGTGTGCTTTCAGCTGCGAGCCGTAGGTGACTTTCTGCAAGGTCAGTGCGTGAACAGATCTGCTGCCGATTCCATTTGACGGATCTTCTCTTCATTCACATGCAAATTGCTTCGTGTCCAAAAGGTGTTCTATGTGTGCTTTGAGCCTTTTCTAAAATCATTCAGTTTATGTGTTTTGTGTGTGTGTAGATTTTCAGTGTGTTCTAAGTGATTGATTGCATGGCCAGAGTCATTAATGATTTATATGAGCTTGTTTAAAGCAGAAATTAAAATGTTTTTTTGTGAAGTGCTCCTCTGGGACAAACATCCACCGGAACGCTCAATTTAGCAAGCTGAATTTACTTCCAAAAGTGACATGTCAAAAAAAAAGGCTGTCAAATTGACAAAATTGATTTGCAAAAAATGTCGAATTGACTTGCAAATGCAAGTTCCCTTATTCCCACAGACAGACTTGTATCCATGCGCTCTGTATTTCTTATTAGGACGCGGTTGTGCTGTTGAGGTAGTGAGGTGGGCAAAAACCTGTCTGACTTCCTGTCTCAGCGGCTCACGTTTCGCTGCCCTGTTAACCCAGCCTGATTAATGACCCTATCCTTGTAGGTTGACCTTGTTCAGGTGGCACAACACTCGCTTGGAGGCCAGATGGTCTGCTGCTTGCCCACCCAGGGTTTCCCCGGCCTAATTATGGCACCAGTATCCCATCAGTCCCTCTGTCCATCTGACAGTCGCCAACACATTCACCTGCTTGCATCACCATCATCATCATCATAAATAACTCGGGCCTGCCCGCGGGGCGGTGCTGCATGGATGCACTGTAACAAAGCCACTGCGTTGAATATCTCATAAAGATCCACGATGGGGTGCAACATTGATTATATTCTGGAGAGCTACACGGCCGTGCCGAAATAATTGAACACTGTTGTTGTGTTCTGCTCTCTGTGACTGAGATGTCTTAATGGATAAAGATCGCAACAGCAGCTGCTTTCCCCTGTCTTCTAAATGTCTGATGCCACCCGTGGGGAGAGGAAATCAAGCACAGCTTCCCCAGGCCCAAACAGCAGAGCAGGAAGCCGGATGGGAAGCGGCATTGGTAGAGAGGAAGACAACAAGCTGCTTTTGATATGTAAAATGCATACATTTTGTGTTCAGTGCGATTCTGGCATTCATTACATGGGTTTAAGAATCCATAATCCCAAAATGACTTGTAATGCAAATAAAGCTTTCATGTTCGTGGAAACAATATATTTCACTGATTCTTCACTACTGGCAAAACAGAAAAAGTTTCTTAGTTGCTGGCGGGGTGGGGGTGGGTGTGCATGTGGTGTTTACGTTTGCATTTACTTTTATTCCATTTCATTTTATTTGAGTTTAATTTAATATGAGTTTACACTGCCAGACACAAAAATAAATACATAATGTGAAATACATTCACAAAAGACTACAGTTTCAAACTGTTTAGTTTGAACAGATCTCCACACACACACACACACATAATAAACAACAAATAATATATTATATAAATTTTTATATAAATTTTAATATAATAATGTTTGTTGAGAATGAGTGACAGATGTGTGATATAAGGGTGTGTTTAAATTTAATATTTTAATTTATACAAATTAAAGGAATAGTTCACCAAAAAAAGGAAATACAAATTAAAGGAATTGTTTAAAAATTAAATGAAAAATATTTTGATAAATACTGACATCCTTTGGATTTTTTATAATACAGGAGTTGTTACATACTGTGGAAGTCAATGGCCACCATCAAATGTTTGGTTACCAAAATTCATTAAAAAAAAATTTGTTTTTGGGTGAACTATCCCCAGGGAAGTAGAAGATACTGTGAGGTCATAATTTTGCTAATTGCAATCAAATGTGTGATGGTTAATATTAAAGTGGCTATGTTGCTGCTTTTAAAAAAAACTAATGGTAGGTAAAGTTGTTGGACATGCCTTAAGTATCAAAGTTTCATATGTACTGGCATCACACTTTGTACTGAAATAGAGTGCAGATAAAGATAGTTGTCTAATTTCTACAGAGGATTTAGCTATGATCCCTGGAACTGAATGACCAGATTAAATCTGCTTAAAGCACGTGGTGTCTGTCCTTGAGTAAACCACCGCTCCTGATGCTCTCATTGTCTGGCATTAATGTATATATATAAATACCTGTGAATAATTTCAAAGGCCCAGTGGCACATCACTTGGAAATGTCCAATCATGTGAAGGTTGAAATTAAATCCTCTCAAATCTGTCTGAAACTCCCTGAGGAGAAAAGTGCCTGATTGATTCTTCATTGATTAAAAGGAAACCAGGAAAATCAGGAAAATAGTAGGGCCGGCAATCAATAAAAAAAAATAAAAAAAATAAAAATGAATTAATTATGTGATGCGCAGATTAATTAATCAAATTAATCGTATTTAATCACATATAACAATGTTTGCTGAGATGGATGATGGGTAAAACAAAGGAAACTAAAAGAGAGAGAAAAAAAAAACACTATTCAAAAAAGAGCATGAGACAGAGCTGGACAAGGTGTGGAAAAGCTTGAGGTGTGAGTGAGAGTGTGCAGGTGTTCTTTCATTTTTCCTTTTCTTTATCTCACACAGTTCTTCCATCTGTCACTGCGTGACTCGTCAACGCGCCAGGCCTGTCACCTCCCCCAGCGGGAAGCTGCAGTTAGTGCCATGTGCTTCTCTTAAGGCCACATTACAGATGGGATTCCAGCACTGTCTGGCAGAACTTCCTCACAGAAGGGAGGCTGGACACCAAGGTCCTGATTCACCAAGATGCACAACAAAAGAGATACGAATTGCTTGTGTACTTTTTGGATGTATTGGTGTTGTTCCTGATTCACAAGGTGATGAATTACGAGATACGAATTGCTTGTGTACTTTTTGGATGTACTGGTGTTTTTTTTTTTTTTTTTTTTTTTTTAACAATAAAAAAATAATACATTTATTCAGCAAGGATGTATTACATTCATCAATAATAACAGTAAAGACTATATTCTTACAAAATAATTTGATGGTGTTAATAATACATTTATTCAGCAAGGATGTATTACATTCATCAATAATATAAGTTAAGATTATATAAAATATATATATATATATAGGACATGTACAAACTAGTTTCACTGTGATTCCAGATATTATAAGCAAAATGGACAAGTAAAGACAAAGAAAATTTGCCATTATTTATTTGCACATTTAAGTCCATGCAGTACAGATCTTTACCAACAGCCAAACTATCAGCTGCGCTCAACACTAGTGCTTGAGCTACTTAAGGTGGTGGATTTTGTTCTGAAACTTGATCTGCTCTCAATTAACTTGAGAATATAATTGTAGAAAATATATAGGTTAGGATTCCTTAAAAATAAATGTTTCATAAAAAAAAAAAAAAAAAAAAATGAATAAATAAAACATACTGACAACAAAAATTGACTACACTGACTACAAGATGCCTAAGTTGCTCAGCTGAAAGACATAATCCTCAATAGACAACGTCATTTTTATTTTTTCAAGTAAAATCAAGGCTTACAATAGCTGTTAAATACACCATTGTGAGTTTTAGCCCATTTGTTTCATTTTAAAAGGCGAGCTGCTTTCTGTGTGCTTTGTCTTCCTATGTGTAGTGTGACCAAGCCATGCAATGACTGCTTGAGGACAGCTGTGGACATTTGAATAAGTTCCCTGAGAGGTCGGCGGTTCAGCTCTCAGAGCAGATGGCAGGGGAGTTTCTGTGTCAGTCCGAGAGTGAGCACAGGCCCAGCACCAGCCTCGGTGCATGGCATGAGGCACTGGCACGTCCCTGTTTCTGTCGTATTACTCCAGAGAGAATTTGTGTTTGGGTGTATGTGCACCTGTGTGTATGTCTGTGACGGCATTAGCATTCCACAGTAGCTGCCTCATTAATTTGTACAGCTCTGCCTTCTTTATTCCTTAATTTCACCCTGGTGATCTAATTTCCGCCTTTAAAAAGCAATCCAATTATATGTTGGCTTGAATTGTGTACCACAATACAAACATCAACTGATCTTTGTCTAACAGCTCACAGTGAGCCTGTAAGTCTGTAGTGGGGCAGAGGTGACCAGAGCCCAAAACAGGAAGGCAATTTTACCAAATATAACTTAGTACCAAGCATGTTAGTCACACAAACTTTTATCAAATATCACATGAGTAGCCGTGCAAAATGGCTCTATATCAGCACGGCTGTGATTCAGACAAAATAACCATCACTAACACACAGAGTGTTTCTAAATACCAAATGAGTATTTAAGATTAGCCACTGGACAAATAGCATACATAATAACCCATAGCAGATGTATACAGGTGGAACTGGGGAGGTGGAAGGTTTCAGAGGAACTCTGAAAGCGCAATGGGAACTACTAACCAGCCATTTAAATGTAAAGCAGTAAGCTCATTGGCTGTGTGTGCAACATGAACCAATCAGCTTGTGACAAGTATCTGTGAATCTAATCAGTTTGCTTAAAGGACCCATCAGCCTGTGCCATCTAGAGTTTCATGACAAAACTTGGCAATTGCTAATCAATTCAGTCAAAAATACAAGGCAGCGCTCTGATACAGCATTAACATATATAAAAATATAAAGTTATGAAACTTTGCTCTAAGCCAAAACTGTTTGCTGTGGAACAAATAATAGATTAATACCAAAGACTGTCCGTTAGATTTACCCAAAACAAATTATAGCTCATGTTATAGAGACATCATAACCAGTGGCAAATTCCAGAACTGGCTGAGGTCAGGCTGCTCTCGATGGGTTCATGAGAGCTGAGCAGCAACTGATGCCTGGAGCTCACATCTCAGAAAACGTCAAAGCAAATTTTCAAATAATAAACAAACCGTATAACTGAAAAGTACATCCTGTGACACAAATCCCTGATTTAAGCAACGTATCACACTTATATAATTGCTCTTTGTTTGCATTATTTATTTATTGTCAATTCATGTAAGAATAATAACTACCATTACATCTCACAAATTCCCTGAAATGTTTAACATATTATCATAATCATATGCTGCCGTACTGTCGATGTCAGCACCAACTGGGAACATTTTTGGAAGCTGGGCTCTAATTCAAGAGACTGCGCCATCTTCCCAATATGGGTCTTGGCAAGTTTTGAGTTAAGCACATGGATGAACTTGTATTAATGTTAACACTTGCATAAAAAATACATGCACAACAAACGTAAGATGATGATGACTGCTGCCCCTGTTCTCACTAATAAAAGAACGGTTGCCAAATCCTAATGTTTATCTATTAAATCATCTGGATTCAGTTATATTCACAGAATGGAAAGTGTTTGTGTGCTCGCATACACTATGTGTGGGACTTGCATCAAGCTCAAATAATTGGTGAGAATGTGACAGGAAATGATTGGGGAGAGAGATCAGAATGGGTTTGCATTAGGGTTTGGATTAGGGTTAAGAAGATGGTTATGATAGTTTTTTTGATAGTTTTGTTACCGTCTTTGCTCTTGAGGGAGCTGAGGTTAGATGAGGTTTCGGAGGGGGCTTGAACGCAGTAGACCTCCCTGGTTTGAACCCCGCCTCCACAGAGCCCTGTCTGGTTACTCCGGCGACGGTCCTGTTGGCTAAGGAGCACATCCACCCTGCATTCGCTCCACTCTGTGGTTCGCCAATTATACCTGCGGAGACAGAGGAAGGAAGGAAATTTAGTGAACAGACAAGTGCTGATGAGTATTTAATGTTCTCTTAATTTATCCTCTGAAGGCTCAAGATTGAGAGAAGACTGAGGGTGAAGCTTGTTTTTATTTTTATTTTTTCACACAAAAATAAACTGTACTTTGGTCTGTCCTTTGGAGTTATAAATATAGGATTATTTTAAATAGACTTATCAGAAGGCACGTCAGTCAGGATGCCTGCTAAGGTCATAGCTTTATTGAGCATCATTGAGTTTGATGGCTGGGCTGCTGCTTTTTGATTTATCATGTTAGCGAAAGAACACTAGGGAAACAGCATCAAAAGCTGAGCTATGGATAGAAATGTTGCAACAAAAATGACACACTCTTTACTTATTATCATATGCATTTTTTAATTAGTTCTTTTCCTGTCCAGAGACACCCTTATGAAAATTAACCATGTATTGTAGTAAAAGGCTAGTAACCATGGATTTTTGGTGTATTGATTACCATTTGTAAAACCACAGTTTTACTATAAATACCACAGTTAAACTATGGTAAGCATATTGAATCCATGGTTACTTTTTGGTTACCATGGTTTAACTATAGTTTTTTTTTTTTTTTTTGGTTTTATATATAGTAAAACCATGGTTAATTTTTGTAAGGACATAAAATTTTAACTTAACCACCAGGCTTCACTGGCTACTGGCTATTAGCTACTATCACAAGCTAGATCAGGACCAAACTAGCCTGGACCCACTGTTATTATTAACAAAAACTATTATAAATAAAAATTAAAAACTGGGGAATTTTTTTTTTTTTTTGACTACAGTGTTATTTTAGTATTATTTATATACTACTTTAGTTTTTATTAATATTTTGAATTAGCTATAGATTTTTTTCAGTTTTTATTTTAATTTTAACTTTTAGTGCATTTTTTTTAAATATTACTATTTCGTTTTAATCAGTTAGTTATACGTTATAGTATACAGTTTCAGCTTTAATTTATTTTCAGTTAGTAATTATAGTGCTTCAACTGAACTTATTTCACTAAATTGCCAAGGCAATGCCTCATTTTCATTTAGTTCATGTTTTTTCCAAACATTTTACAAATAAATTAGTTTACTTTACTAGATTCTTTCAGTGTCTTGGCTGACTTGTTAAATTATGTTATATGTTATGTGTTATGTTATGTGTTATGTTATGTTATTTTTTTTTTTTTATGTTATTTTTTTTTTTTTTTTTTTTTGTTTTGTTTTGTTTTATGTTATGTTATGCTATATTAACATATTTTGGATTTTTGTGTTATGTATAAATATTTTTGGATCCAACTATTCAAAACTATTTTCGATTTTTTTATTTTTCTACAAAAAAGAATAAATCCTGCATGCAATCCGCACTTGCAAATGTATTAAAATATACATTTATTCAACATGCCTGATAAAGGTCATGGACTGTAACATTGTGAGTGAATACATTTTGAAACATTTGCAAGGGCGAATAGTGTGTGGGATTTATTATTTTTTTGTTCTGAATTTGGACCTTCTTTTGGTCATTTTTCCTGTGCACCTATCAAGTACCTAAAGGTGTGCGACAGGAATTTTTATAAAGGAATATATATATATATATATATATATATATATATATATATATATATATATATATATATATATATATATATATATATATATAAAACCTGAAACTATTATAACCATATCTAATTAATTTATGGTCTTTTCAGTAAAGGTCTTAGAGCCTTTACTAATGAAATGTTGATACACATTTGGTTCAGTGTTAACAGTGTTAGCACTGGCTGAAAAGGACAGCACCTCCTCTTTACCGTTGGCCTTTGATCACCATTTATTTTCCACGTGTCTCGCTGATCAAAAGCTGGAGGGCATGCTCAGGGGGGAAGCGCTGGTAGTGTGTGTGTATGCGTGTGCGCATTTGTGTGCCGTGTGTTTAAATGTCCAGTGACCTTCAGTAACATGTCTTGCTTCCAGCTTTTAAAAGAGTTCAAATAAGAAGAGTAAAAAGAAAGGAGAGCTTCCTTTAAAAACATCTCTTGACCATGAGCATGCACTCTAAACTAAGAGGGAAATGTTCCCTTGCTTTGCTTCTGTAGTGTAAATGAAAAAAATATGAAAAATGTATTTCAGTTTCTGAATACAGCAGGTTGTATTTTAAAACCAATAGAGAATTCCTGCTGACTTTCCATGGTAATGGCTCTCAACCTTTTTCACAGTTTGAAAAATGAAGTCCATTTGACCTCACAAATGCAGAGCTCAATATTCATGAGCTGTGATTCAGTGTGTATTTGAGTGTGCTTCTAACAAGACTGCATTCAGAATTTTGCTTTGAGGGCTTGACTTTCCATTTATGCACTATACTTGAGCTACACGTAATGTGTGAAATGAGAAAGCTTTCTTATTTAGGATACTTGAATGAGTAATGGACTGCATAGCAAATGTTAATGGTTAAGTAGCGTAATGCACCACCAACAAAGCAGTTTCCCAATACGTTTACATATATATTAAATATTAATGAATTAAATGAAATTGATTCAAATAAACAGATTTTACAAACATTCACAATATTCTAATTGAGATGTGCTGTGTTTTAATGCACCATACTTTTATGTATGCTAATGTGAATGTGCTCTATCAGATGGCAACATTTAAAGATGTTTTGTCAACTTTTGATTCATATAAAGATTTATTAGAGACTTTCACAAGATGCTAAACCTGATGTGACATTTTAATGTACCATGTACACTCACATAAATGAGATCTGAGAGCTATATTGGATGGAAAAAGAGAGTAATGATTAAAATTTCTCTCACTAGCCGGATTTCCATCCAAAGTTGCGAATTTAACTTATGCGCAAAATTGAAATATCGCATAAAGCATTTGCGAATAAGCACTGTTTCCATCCAACGAGTCAAAGAGAACAAAATCATCACTTCCTTGTAAGCTGGCACTATATATCACTAAGAAAAGTAGGAGAAGCCACTGAATATAATACTTTTCTATATAATAAATTACTTCAGAACGAGCAGACGAAACAATGAATGCGGTTATTGCTTTCAGAGGTGGATGCCTACTGTTTGGGAAGGCATTCGTGTAAAAGCTCTGGGTGGCAATTATACAGAAATACTTTGATGACAGACTATGCTCGGGCATTTCACAATGACCATAACAACATTTTAGATGCTGTGGAACAATATCAGCCCACAGGTTAGTCCGGTTTTGCCGTCCTGTAGCGCAAAATCACAAGATTTTGATGCGCATTGAGGAATTTATTCGGTAACTATGTTTCCATCTCCCATTTTGAGCATGAACCCTTTTTTTGCCCCTAGTCAAAAACCACCTTAAGCGAGAGAGTAAAAACTATTTTGCGAATTAAGGGATTTTTATTCGAAATTTGGCGTTTCCATCACTCATTTCCAATGTGATACTTCAAAATGTGCATAAAAACAGGGCGATGGAAACATAGCTACTGTTACATAGAGCATTCATAAGAAATTATTCCTTTGGATGACAAATTTACAAAACAACAAAATCAAACCAAACCAAACCAAACCAAAACAAAACAAAACAAAACAAAACAAAACAAAACAAAACAAAACAAAACAAAACAAAACAAAACAAAACAAAACCTGTGTCCCTGTGTCACATTTGAGCTCTTCTTATTTATTGTAAAAATATATTTTAAATCCTGCCATTCATCTAAATGTTCAAAGTAATCCAAGGTGTATTTTAACTTATTTGTACTTAGCGTCAATTTATCTGTAATGTTTAATACTGCCATTCTCATTATTAAAAAAAAAAGTTTTGCCTTTAAACCGCATCAATGTACAGTAGTTAGCTACTTTTTGTTACCACTTTGTAGTGTAGCAAAATAATGTTTCAGTAGTAGCTTGACCTAAATGAAGCTAGAGTACATTACAGCTTCAGCTTCAGCTAGTTTTAGCATCTCCAACACTGAATTATATGGAACAACATAAGAGTGAATAAACAATACCGAATTAACTATCCCTTTAAGAGATTTATGAGATGCTTAACAGTAGGTGAATATTAAATTTTAATGGTTACAAGCCATTCTTGGCCACCTGAATCTCACTCTGGAGGACGTCTGGTCATAAACCCCTGCTGTAAAGGATTCTCAGTGACAGCAGTGAAAGCACATGTGGGGTTTGGTGAGAGAGCATGGCCCAGCACACACTGGGTCAGCACTACAGGAGCACCCTTCACCTCCATCAAATACAGGGGCACACGCTCCGCTCTGGTGAGATCCAGTGTAGTGAGGTGATGAGTGATGGGGAATGGACCGGCCCATCTGTGGGGGAGATCAGATTAGACAGCGTGTGGCCTGTCCTCTCAGACGTTCACTATTCATAGGCTCACCTCTTCCAGGGTGGCGCTGTGCCAAACCACCAACCCGCTGCCATCTCTCCATCTTCCCCAGCAGGACCTTCACCCCCACCCTCGTTCCCCCCTTCACTCCTCCATCTGTGTTTTAACACATTCATGCTATCCAAAAGCTGTCAACAGATGACGTGCATACAGAGAGAGATTTTATGGAAAATTGCAGGCCTATTATTAAAAATGAAAAAAAAAAAAAAAAAACATTGTACGTGTGTGTGTATGTGTGTTTATATACTCACCAGGGCTGCATTTCACATACAATAAAAACAGTAACTTTCATAAATTTTAAAACAGTAATACTATATTAATATTAAATAAATAAAAAAAGTTTTCTATTTTAATTTGTCTTAATATTGTGTGTTGATAATTTAGAAAATAATATTTTTATATTTTTGAGGAAACTGACTCATTTTTCACCCTTTGATTATTTGATTAACAGAAAATTCAAAAGAAAAAGGATGTATTTGAAATAGAAATCATAAATTACTTTACTGTCAGTTTTGATTAATTTAATGCATTCTTGCTGAATAAAAGCAATACTATCTTCTGAATGATTCAAAAGCTAATTGTATTGGATATAGTGCTGTCAAATGATTAATCACATCAAAAATAAAAGTTTGCGTTTACATAATATATGTATGTGTACTGTGTATATTTATTATGTATATATATACATACACACACATACAGTATATTTTGAAAATATTTACATGTATATATTTATTTTAACAATTTACATTATATAAAAACATATTTATTATATAAACATAACATATGTTTCTTAAATATATACATACATCTGTGTGTATTTATAGTTTCAGTTACTTTGCTGCTTTGACACAATCTGCATTGTAAAAAGCACTATATAAATAACTTGACTTGACTTGACTTAAACTGCATCTTTAGATGCATCAGATCAAGTACGGACGTCACATACAGTAAATGCTTCATATTAGATAGAATATAAATATCATGATCCATGCACCAAAGCAGAAATGATGCTGCACTTACACTATACATGGCGGGATTTCTTCTCCTTGAGGATAACACGGTTCAGTCTCCTCCAGCTCAGGACACTCGGCTCTTCCACCCATTGGGAACTGCTTCACCTGACGTGTGCGTGTCCTCTGTCCCATACGCCCATTCAGATCATAGCACTCCTTTGAGCAGGCAGACCAGTCCGACCACTCGGTCACTTCACAGTCCTTTGGGATGACACACGCTTGATATGTCACAGGAAGAGTCTGCTGGTTACACTGGCTGTAGGGACACAGAATAAAGTCTGTTATGGATCAATGAATCCAACAATTATTATAACTAAGCTGCAGAAACATCTTGTCTGCACTTCTGTGACATCATCATTGTTATTTCTAAACACCACAAGAAAGGGATGCTATTACTTATAAATTATAGTAAGTAATAGCAATGTTAGAAAAGAAAGAGAACTTATCATCTCAAGCCTGACCAAGCTGTTTTCAACCAATCCCATCCAATTACTTATATCATTTTGTATATATGCAATAATAAAGATAATCATCTTAATGCTGCTTAAACTCTGACCTTGCATCTTACCAGTTTTCCTCACCAATGTTCTTTAATTTCTATCTCACTGCAGTCACTACAGATTGTGATTCAATTTAGATATGTATCAAGCTATGTATTTCATGAATTTTAATTAAGAGGCATCAAACGGCAGCTTGGCTTTGGGGGTTGTTATGATTGAGACTGTGGCCCTCACTAGAGCTCCTACAACACATGTAAGCAAGACCTCATTTGTCTTAATCAGTCAGATGAAGAAATTAGGGGCTTGGTTGGTTCACAGATCACTTCTTTGGTGTCAAAGGCTGTTGATTTAAATCCAGGCAGAGGCCATTCCTGTACATATATCTGTGTGTGACTTAAAGGGATACTCCACCCCAAACTGAAAATTTTGTCATTATTCACTTACCCCCATGTTGTTCCAAACCCGTAAAAGCTTCGTTTGTCTTTGGAACACAATTTAAGATATTCTGGATGAAAACCGGTAGGCTTGAGACTGTCCCATAGACTGCCAAGTAAGCAACACTGTCAAGGTCCAGGAAAGTATGTAAAGCATCGTCAGAATAGTCCATCTGCCATCAGTGATTCAACCGTAATGTTATGAAGCAACGAGAATACTTTTTGTACAAGAAAAAAAAAAGAAGACTTTTTTCAACAATTCGCAGTACGCAGGCGGCATATGCTCTTCTGTGTCAGCTGTGTTGCTCTGATGCGCTGTTTTCATTCAAACCAAAGTGTAAATAAACATAAAAACGTATCCTTGTGGCGCGGCTGACACAGAAGAGCGTACGTCGCTTGCGTACTGCTCAGAATTGCCAAAATGGTGCTACGCTGATTTGGAGAGACACAGAGGAGAGGAATTGTTGAATAAAGTCATTATTTTTGTTTTCTTCTTGTACAAAAAGTATTCTCGTTGCTTCATAACATTACGGTTGGATCGCTGATGGCAGATGGACTATTCTGACGATGCTTTTCATACTTTCCTGGACCTTGACAGTGTTACTTACTTGGCAGTCTATGGGACAGTTTCAACCCTACTGGTTTTCATCCAAAATATCTTGAATTGTGTTCAGAAGACGAACGAAGCTTTATGGGTTTGGAACGACATGGGGGTAAATGAATAATGACAAAATTTTCATTTTGCGGTGGAGTAACCCTTTAACCACACGTTTAAAAATCTATTACAAGGTTTATGTTTATTTAAGTGCCACTGCAGCGTGTTTATTCAACGTAGGGCACATTTGTGCGGCATTTTTGTTGTTCATTATTTTTGTTAATACTTTTTATGTTTTGGTGGTTTAGTTTTACATTGTCTTCTATGCGACTTTGAACATAATATGAAAATTCATCTTTAAACATTGAAAATGCAAATAAACAAATATGGTACATATGTGTTTTTTACACATCACACATTTTACACATACTGTATTATGACTGTCCCTCAATTGTGATGCAATTTCCATTACAATAAAGAACAACTAATATGTTTTTAATCCAAAGTTGCATTTGGTCATTTCCAATCAAGTTTGCTTTCAATTTACCCAAAAAGTGTGAAATTGTATTTCATTATGTGTATTCAGGATTCATAAATGCTTGTAAAGTGTCATTTACACTTCCACCTCAGACTGGACGATTCACCCAAAAATAAAAATAACCCCATGATTCACTCACCCTGAAGCCATCCTAGATATGTGTGACTTTCTTCTTCCAGACGAATACAATCAATTATATTAAAAAATTTCCTGTCTTCCATGCTTTATAATGGCAGTGAATGGGGGTTGAGATTTCGAAGCCCAAAAAAGTGCATCCATCCATTATAAAAATTATTCCATATTCCATATGGTTAATAAAGGTCTTTTGAAGTAAAGCAATGTGTTTTTGTAAGAAAAATATCCATATTTAAAACTTTATAAACCAATCTCTAGCTTCCGCTAACTGTCGTTTATGTGTTCACGAGAGAGTGGCATTCCAGCGGATGATGCAGGACATAGGTGTAGCATAAGCCTTGGTGAGAATATGCTAGTCTCGCAAAGAACCAAGTTTTGTTTACAGCTATGGAAAACCAGTATCCTCTTTGCTTATATGGAAATCCTCATTTTGTACTTCTGATTTGTGACAGCGGGGTTTTATTTTTTATTTTTATTTTTTCTATATCCTCTGTGCATCTGCATTCACTATGTGCAGTATTTTATGAGGGAGGGATGCACTTTTTTGGGCTTCAAAATCTCGACCACCATTCACTGCCATTATAAAACTTGGAAGAGCCAGAACATTTCTTGTGTAACAATTGTAATCGTCTGAAAGAATAAAGTCATAAATTCATAGGATGGCTTGAGGATGAGTAAATCATGGGGTAATTTAAATTTTTGGCTATCCCTTTAAAGCCAATACATAATTTGAGATGTATGGAAATGACACTGTGCCCATAAAGAAACATTTTCCCAGAGCATAATCAAGAAACAATTTGGTTTGACTGGCGTTTACTACACTGCGAGGTCTGATTTTGATGCTTTCTTGTTTCTGACCATGCCATTCCATACATTTGATCCAGGGCAGGGTGCTGCATTAACACGGTCATCAGAATCAGTTAAGCCTCTTTGGGGATTTCAGCCATCTGTGAAGTCAATGAGTAGCTCTAATGTACTGATCTGCCTGGGATAGTGCACATCTCTCTCCATCTTCCTGTGCTAATCCCATATAACAACAAATACAGGCAGATATGAGACGTCCCCATTCTGACTCTAGAAGGGGAACCTATGGTGAACATGACAGACATTTTTTTGCTTCTGTTTGCATTCTGTTGCTTTGCTGAAATTCACTCTGAAAGTCTAAAGTTGCTCGTAGTGATATTCCCATTTCACTTGCGTTTAATTGTTTAAATTGAGAATATTTATTGTTCTAAAGTATGAGACAGAATGAGGACATGCATTGGAGATATGCAAGCATAACATGAAACTTCAATAAAAGACACTCTTAATGACAGGCTGAGCAAACATGTAATGAAAACTTGCCGTGAAAAGGCCATATTATCGGTTGCATAAAACTACATACTGGTATAGCTGAAAATTGATAGGAAAATGATGAGGGACATTTCTGAAGGAAGATAACCATTAAATCTTTGGGTTAGAATGACACAATTTTACAGTTACTAATAGGTGTTGGAATGATGGGAAGGCAGTGGGCTTGGGTCATAATATTGATATGAGAGCATGGCTCCATAAATGAGATTTCTCTCTTTAGTTAGTCTATTACTGACAGGCTCTTTGAAACTTCCTTGAGGGAAAGTCCACTGCAAGAACGGTTTAAAATGTCAGTTATCATACTCCACAATCCCCAAAAGAGAGGGAGATTATAACACAGGGACCAGATTAAAAGAGCATTGCAGTTCGGATGGTTAACATGCAGTGCAGTCGACAAAGAACAAGCATAAATTGATAAAAAATTAAGAATACATTTGAAAACATGGCTCAAGTTAATATTAATAGCCCTCAGGATCTATAAGATACTACATGTCTTTCTGTGAAGCACCTTGTTAACTTTGCTAAAGCTGTAATGTGGAAAATAAAATATCAACAAACATATCATATCCCTGCCAAAGTCATATCCCTGGGGTCTAAAACAGACATTACTGTTGCCTCTTACACTTTCTCTCACACACACCGGAACAGAAGACTGACCAGCTTTCACACTGCAAGGAGAGAACAGCAGAAACTTTGGAGGTGGGAAGGAGGTAGTATTGACTTATGATGACTAAGTTGATAAGGTACAATAAGTCTGTATTTATGTTCACCCTTAACAATTTCATAACCAAATCATACATGAAAAGTAAAGAAGAAGAGGCTGACCTGAGTGCCGCTGTGCTTCCGCTTCGGTGAACACACGTCACCTCCCGGGTCTGGTAGCCCACCTGCAGGTCCCAGAACTTCAAGCCCTGGCGGTTCTGACGATTCCTCGTCCTCTTCTTTTTGATGAGCTCTCGGGTCTCAGGGTCCCTCATCCTTCCCTTTACCCTGACCCTGTCTTTCACACGTTCTCCTTTGTTTTCCTTCACCTCCTTTTTCTCTTTGTTTTTGCGACGCTTGCCCTGGCGTTCCTGCCTGGCCTGCCGGTCCCGCTTTGCTTTCCGTTCAGGTTTGGGCTCTCTGGCTTCTCGGGTCTGTCGTATAGGTGAAGCCATGCAGGGGCCCCAAGGTCCCACCCTCAGGCTGTGCAGGCTCTCCTCACCCTCGCAGGGGCCTGGCTGGCAGGTGCGGAACTCTGTGAGGTTAGGGCAAGCCGATCCGCCAAAAAGGGGCGGGGCTAGAACCCATCGCAAGCGGTTCTGCAGACCCATCCCACAACTCTTGGAGCAGGACGTCCATGGGGAGAATTCGGACACTACGCAGTTGTGTGGGCATGGGATTAGGCAGGCCTGCTCTAACCGTGGCTTGGGCTCAAAGTACTCGCAGATGGCATCTTCTGCGGGAACAGCATCCGATTTGTGCACGCAGCCCACTTCCCGCGTCTGGATGCCCTCTTCGCCTCGAGTGCACACCGCTGGCCTTGGCATGCCCGCACTGCGCATAGACACTGGCATGCACTGGTTCCAGGCCCCTAGCTGCCAGTCGTAAATCTCTTTGTGCCAATCGCACACCCGGAAGCAATTCTGTTGGTTGCTGGGCCGCTCCGATTGCTGGCAGTTGGTGTGTAACGTGGTCCAGCCTTCAGAATGGGCACACCAAACCGCTCGGCTTTGACTTCCTCCCGGACCACACTCGCTGCCCATGCACCTACCCCATGGTCCTTAAAGAGAGATGGAGAAAAAAGAGACAACTTTGTAATTCAGTAAAAGCTTTATGAACAGATGTCAGTCTTGATTTGCGCTCATGTTCAATATCCTGATTGCATCCGGTTTCACTTCCTGTACAGGTCCTAATTAATGTCTGCACCCTACATGCACTTAAGACTTTAAATAGAGTTAAAAACAGAACATGAGCAGCCAGGAGGAGTCAAATGCCCATTGTCTCAATCAATATTCTTGTATTCCCAGGGACTCCATAATTCAAAACACTCTAGGGAGGTGTGGTAGTGAAGACAAGCTGATTTTACTGATGGATTTCACAGTGTGACAGAGACATCTTTGTGGAGAGGGTCACAGAGTACAGGGAGAAGAAAGAAAGAAAGAGGCCATCGTGTTGTTTTAAAAATTGGTACTTCCCACACATGATGGTTTTGACATGACAAAAAGGCAAAAGCTCATGAATATTAATTAGATTAAGCTGAAATTCTATTTAATGATGTTAATGTTTCAATAAATATTGCTATGTTCATAAAAATAAAAATACTTAAATATTTTAACATTAAAACAAGAATAAAGGTGATGTATTGATCAGGATATCTGTTCTCTTAAATGAGTATCAAAACAAATTTAATCAATACACTGTCTGGAAAAAAAAAAGTACCTTTAGGAGTACAACAGTTTGGGGCAGTACCCTTAAACTCTGTACCTTAACGGTATAATATTAGTACCTAGAGTAGTAATACAGTTACAAATTACAAAAAGTGCCACAAAAATGATCCATTCCCAGAAAGGCCAACAATAATTACAATTATATTTTCTATAGAACCTTAAGTATTACACAGCTACTTGAGGGACCAATTCAAGTGCTCAATTGCATATGAAATTGTGACATATAATCTGATAACTTGTTTTATAGTGTATGGGTAATTTGATTTTATATGATTGTTAGTTAATGTGTGTTTGTTTGAAAGATGTGCCACTGCCAGTCCCAGGATTTTGTTGGACAAGAATAGTTAATCTAAAAATGTACATTCTGTCATCATTTACTCACCCTCAAGTTGTTCCAAACCTGTATGATTTACATTATTGTGTAGAACACAAAAGAAGACATTTCTGAAACATGTTTTAACTGTTTTGCCCATTCAATGAAAGTCAGTGGGGTCCAGTGTTGTTTTGGACAAAGAAAGGAGTAAGAAGAAAGAAAGTCTTTTTGCATGAGATGAGGGTGAGTAAAAAATTACAGAATTTTCACTTCTGGGCAATCTTTCCTTTATGAATCATCGGTCTAGTAGTAATATGTTTGTTGGGTTATATGGGTAATATGGGTTATTTTAAGCTAAAGTAACACCCTTAAACCCCCCATTTCCTCTGCATCTTCCAATTTTTCAGTCTCTACAGAGCACTAGAGACGTAAGCGCACAGTCTGAAGCAGCAAATCAAAGTGAGCTGACAGATGAACTGAAATTCAGTTTGACAATTTGCTGAGGTCATGAAGGGGAAAAAAGGCATTTATACCTAGTGATGAAGTGTTAAATTGCATCTCTATTCTCATATTTCTCATTCTCATAATATTCTATAACCATCACCTGAGGTCATTTCATTTGATTGCGAAGCACGGCAGAGATCTTCTTGAAAGAATCTTCTCTCTCTGACTATAATGGTTCATTGTGTGTTCTGGTACCTGTTTTATACCAGAGTGCCTGGGCCAAGGGGTGATTTATTTCATAGAAATGAAGGCCATTTGAAGACCTACTTTATGACTCCACTTGATAAGGACGAGAGAGGTCGATGTTAATGTCAACGGAAGAAGCAGTGGGCTAAATTAGCCTACAGCTGCAACCACAAGGACCATGTCAATACAGATCGATAGCGACCACAAGAAACTGCTTTGGATACAAAAGATGGAGCCACCACAAACCGAATGACCTCAAACACCAGAAAATGATATTCATATGCTCCATGCACTCACATAGTCTTTTTTTTTTTTGATATTTTTTTTCACTTTTTTCACCAGCATTTTAATAAATAATAATAAAAAAAACTAGCTGTGAGTAATTTCTGACTTGTTCCACAAGAAGTTTGTCACATGGTTAGCCACTGTAAACTTCAATTTTCTGGGGAAATCAAGAGCAATTTGGTTTTGAGAGCAAGAAGGAAGATTAAAATTCCACACTAGTGAACACTTCTGTGTTTTAAACTCTAAAAATATATTATTGAATATTGTTGTTTGTTTAAATATAAAACTCAATCAACAGTATTCATAGCATTGGTAATTACCCAAAATTTAATTTCCAAATGTCCCACCTTTTCTGAAAAAAAATCAATCGCATTTGTGGTACTGTTAAATACCCCAAAAATTAATTTCCACACTTCCTTCCTTTTCTTAAAAAAAACATAATCTGAGTTACAGTGAAGCACTTACAATGCAAAGGAGTCTATTCAAAAAAAGTAAATAATAATATGTTTTTTTATTATTTTTTATTAGAGTTATTTACAATTTTCGTGTTTTTACCATGACACTTATTTTCTCTATAAGATTCTTTTAAAATTAGTTTCTATAGTTATTAAGGTCACTGTTTATTTTTAATATAGATTTTATTTTTATTTTTTATGTAAAGTTATGAGTTGAAATTATTATTACTACTACTACTACTACTACTACATCAAGCCACAAATGCAGAAGATTGAGCATGTACTGTTCTATTGAATCTGTTTTTTTTAACTAGAGCTCTAGCTTACAAACAACTGAATGTGTTTGTGGAGGAAGCATAATGGAGCTCCCTAGAGAGAGCCGGCAAGAGCTTCTTCATTCACAACGCCTGCAGCTGCAGGTGCTCAGGATAATTTATGAGCATGTCACAGGGTGATGTGGTCATCTACAGGCCAGGGGACACCAGGGAGACGACAGCAAAACACTATGCAGGACTGGGCGGAACATCACAGGAGCACGATAGAGTCATGCCCGCAAATTTTAGAAAGGACAGAAGATGGCAAATTTATTTCCACCTGTAAAGGTTACCGTGGATGCGAAGCCATGGAAAAGGCAGGGATGTGGGAATGAGTAAGGGAAAAGAAGATTCCAGAAAATGGATAAAAGAAGGAGAAGAAGAGAGTTTTATGGTAGATAAGACACCATTGTTTGTAAGCCGTTGCTCCAGCTGTTGGATCTACAGCCGCAGGGCATCAGTAAAAGAGCTCATCAATTTCCGTCTGCTCATCCACCTGCCACTCACTGATTTTTTTTATCTCCTATCACACAAACATGGCCCAAATATACACACATATGGCACAAGAACTGGCCGTTAACAGACGTAAACATGGTTTTTCAGTTAAATGTAACTCAGTTTCTGAAAATGCATTTAGAGAGTTGCGAGCTAGAAAGTTGTTGTCCTGAATATTGAGTGTTGCAGATCATTATAGCCATGCTGATATCCAGACCAACAGAGCGATTGCAAGTATGGCATTGCTTTTTCACAATTCAAAGAAATTAGGTGACTTACAATCAGTGTTGGGCAAGTTACTCTGAAAATGTAATCAAATTACTGATTACTCATTTTAAAAGTAATCAGGTTACTGTTCTGATTACTTTATTTAAAAAGTAATTAGTAATTAGTTACGTTACTTTTTTCTCCATGAAATTTATGTAATCCCAGCATACACACTGCCTATAAATATTTGTTATTAAAGCATCAACATTCACAGAACACTGTTATTTTTACCTAAATCAAGCGGCTGCTGCATGCATGGTTTGGCTTGGCAGAATTCCAGCAAAGAGCGCTGCATTTTTAATCTCTAAAAGATCTCAGTTCATCGCAATCTCACAAACCTCTGTTATAACACAATAAATCTATGCATAATGAATCTTTCATGATGTCTACAATTCATGTGTTATAATAAGAGGATTCGTGAGCACGCAACTTTCCACACTGCATTGCACAACGCTGCAAACACGTGTTATAGCCTAAATAGAAACTCTGCATACGCTTGCACCTGTTAATCGTTTATATTTTATATTAGTTCATGTTGCTTTTGTGCAATGGATTAATAATAATTTATTTGTTTTAGATATTTTATGTTTTGATATTTCTATTTTGCAGTAGTCCTGTGAATCATTTTACTCTTTAGAATCCCGCACACACACGAGTGTCTACCCGCCCGCACCAGCACTCACCCATCTTGTTCTACGCCGCGCTCTGTTGCATCGGGTCTCGCGGGAGCAGGTCTCTAATCCACTGGCACTTGACTCACAATGTATGTTCTACATCCTTTTTACAATCTCTAGATTATAAAACACTGCATTCTGTCAGCAATGTAACGTGGCAGTAACGTATAGAGACCTCGGCTTGCAACTATTCTCAGTTGCTTTTTTTTTGAAAATTGTAATGCGTTAAATTACTCCGTTACTAAAAAAGTAATTAAATTACAGTAACGCGTTACTAAGTAATTATTTACTGACCAACACTGCTTACAATTTAGAAATATATTGACATTTACATTATCTGTTTTATTTTTCCTGTCAATGAAGATCCAACCTGAGCCAGTGAATGCACAATTTATTGACTCTGAGCAACACATTCTGAATAAATCTGTTTTGAACAAATAGGTTTCATGCATGATTCAATGACTCACTCATTAAGACATGTCATTCCTGAATTAATCTGTTTTGACCTTATTGAATGAGTCAGTAATTAATTCAGAAAGAAATGTTACATTCTTGTATGAATCTGTTTTTGACCAAATCAGTTGAGTTAATGATTCAGTGATTCACTCATAAAGACATGTTTCATGAATCAGTCTGAGACAAATCAGCTGAAAGAATGATTCTCATTAATTGAAAACTGTCTACACCAACTGGTGTGCTGATGTATACAGTACTCTAATGATCAATATGTATTTATTTGGTATTGGTACCTGTAAAATAGGATGGATAATGCCCCATCAGCCAGACTGTACATAAATTGCAAAACAGTTATGGAGCTCTTGATATAATAAATCAAAGTAATCTTTTTCAAAGCAATTACATTTAGCTCAGATATTCTCCCATGGGTACAACAAATCCATTATACAATTAATTTAGTTCTTCAGTTGTAATCAAACACAAATTCTCAAAGGCCTTCATTAGTTCAGTGAAGAGAAGCAAGTGATTGTTGAAGGTTATGAGACGTGTTTTTCACAGATATGTTTATGTACATAAGTCAGCTGTAACTGTCTGAGGAAGAGAAGACTGAGATGAATAGGAGAAAGAGATGGAGGGAGGGCGACTGGTCACATGTAAAATCATTTCTCTCTGCATCCTCTCCCCATCCCCAATTTGGTATTTCTTGTGGTGCCAGGTGGGCCAGCTAAACCTGGCATTTACCAGGGAAATGTAAAACAGCATGGAATGTTGCTCCATACCAGCTTGGCTGAATACAGAAGCTTTAGAAAATGGACCATGCTGGGTAGATGCCCTGAATTTATGCACTTCAGACACTCACATGATGAAGAACTAGGAAAAACCCAGGAAAAGGTCACATGTTTCACACTGTCTATTGTTTAGATTGGCACAATTACAAAGTTAAAATGTTATTCCATTAAATTGCATGAAATTCACTGTCAGAGGGAAAAAAATATATAATTCTTTGTAGTCTTTTATCAGATTCAGTCTCAGTCAGCGGTGAGAATCACTGTCGAATGAGGACAGTCTGGTTTTATCTGCTACCCACAGAGAAATATTGAAGTTGTGCTGATAACTAATAATATCATGAACAGCTCACACTCTCACATACACATTTAATATCAAGACATCTGCTACACCCGAGACACTCATATAGGACTCATAAAATCTTTTATCCCTTTTTCTTATTCATGCTGAATATCTTTTGTGATCACAGTAGAGATACTAAGGTTTTTCCAAAGCTTGCAGCAGAGTCTATTGGCCACAAATCCCTTTAAACAGACTTCTGGATTTGCCTGTATTGCTTTACCTGGTTGAATGATAGATGGTTATAGAGTTTTTTTTATGTTGTGGTGTTTTTTTTTTTTTGTTGAAAGGATGTCACTGATTTTTGCTAATAATGTGATGCTAAAGTAAGTAGAAGTAGGTAGAGTTATATTAGTAATATCATATTGTTATATTTCTATGTTTGTGTGTGTGTGTGTGTGTGTGTGTGTGTGTGTGTGTGTGTGTGTGTGTTAGTGTGTGTGTCACAGGGTGACCCAAAAGAAAATGTTTATTGCTCAGAAGTTGCTCTTTGTTATCTCAGGAGACTAATTAGAGTTCTTACTGAGAGAGACAGCACAGAGAGAGACTTTGTTGACATCTCTTCTGAAACTCTAGTTTAATAGAATCTTTTCTAAAGAGGAAGTCCAAAACTTTGGATGACTCAAGTAAAAATCCAAATCATTACTTTATGAGGGACATATCTCATCTGTGATTTTTCTTTCCTACAGGGCCGTTCATAGACTCCTGCATCTTCAGCTGTCGAAATCAAAATGCTCAGAGCTTGATTAATCATGAAATGCCATATAACCACTGCAACCCTGCTGCTTTATCTGTCTGCTTTTATCTGTTCACCTATTCTGAAACAAAATGCTTTACAACCAACCCCAAAAATCTTAAATATATAAAAAAAAACCAGTTACTTTATGAAAAGGAATATTAATTCAATAGAGGATGCAAGCTCTTAAATATTTGTGTCTCTTTAGATGTCCTGTTCAAGGACGTTCCTGTCAAAATGAGTAACTGTTCTCTGTTCAGACTGCACTGAGCTCGGTCAAGCTCTCCTACACTTTGGAGAGGGAAAAGGGTTTAAAGGTAAAAAGCTAAACTAATGATAAAACTAAATCTTGAATTTCAGCTAGTCTCCTTCATGGAAAATAAGAGAGAAGAGGTGAGATCTATGGATGATGTCTATACAAAAACCATTATTCTGAGGCTATTAGTTCAGTTTAAAGTAAGAGAAGCGATACTAGGAATCTAAAATGACTCATGTATCTTTCATAAAAGTTCACTGAGCGGTAGGTGCTTTGCTATTAGTAAGAGACATTACACGCTTCATTTAGGATGTCGTGCAACATTGTGAAAGCCCATGAATACATGCCAAACTGTTGTGAATACACTCTTTTCAGAATCATCAACTGCACTGTGGGGAAGGGGCGAAAATTACTTTGAAACATCTCATAATCGTTTTTAAGGCCATTGCTGTTTATAATTTGGCTTTAGATGTTTTAAAAGATTGAATCTGACACAATGTGTGACAAATCCTACTTGATACATTAATGGTGGTTGACAAAAGATGTTACGTCAGTCATTCTGTCAAACTCATGACTTTCTTCCCGTGAAACACAAAAGGAGAATTTTTGATGAATGCTCATGTTGCTCTTTTTCATGCAATTGTAACAACTTGGAATTGAAGCTTTCAAGCTTCAAAAATGACACAAACTCAGGATTCCAGTAAATTGTTTATTTTTTAGTTTTTTTCTGTTTTTGCTTATTCAGGATTGAAATTACATAAGTAATAGACATCTGAGTGAATTGTCCCTTTAAACCAGACTTTTTTCTTTGATGTTGTTTGTTTTAAATGCAGTGAATTGCATTGAGTACACACTTAACTCACAAAAAAAGACAAAAAAACATATTTTCACTCTATTCTTAGGGTCAGTAATAACAGGCCAACTTGAAAAAGCTGAATCATCATTAGTAAATGGGTTTGAGCTTCACAATATCAAGAACATGCACTCCCATAAATCATTGGAATCAGCTAGAAAAAAATACAATAGCTGAATTTTGTGTGTCTGAAGGGTTGCATGAGTGAATCTGAGCAGTGTATTCGGCCACTGGAAAATATGCCCACTTCACTCAGAGAGCAATAGGCATGATGGGATTCCTACCCCCTGCTGAATGCCATCTAACACACAGACAGCCACACATTTATCATTTACCACTGAGTATGTGTGTGTATGCAAGTGTATGTAAGTGGCAAGGAATGATTGTGTCCATATAACTTCAGACAGAGAGGAGGCACGACCACCTGCTTGAGCTGTCAGTGAATGGCTACCTTTCACATCATGACATGTTACATGAAGAATAGAGGTGCATAAAATAAAATTCTGTAGTCTCAGAAATTCAGATAATAGAGACCTTAAAAAATGAAAATTCTAAATAAAGAAGTCCAACTGTTATAGTGGTCTTCCCACAGATAAAAATACTGATTTAACGATTACATGGGAGCTAACATATTTTTAATATCATAAAATATCATAACATAACATCTAAAGTTCAATCATTTTTGTGTGCTATAACTAATAGTAGAGAAAGAAATTAAATAACACAGCAATCTTTCATGCAACATTAAAGACTGTCAAAACAACATATATTTTTGGAATTTCACAATGAAATTGATTGACAATTTGAAAGCAATGAAACTTTTAAAAACGGCAAAACGTGAAACAATCACATAACTGCTTTCTGATTTAACTTATGACTTGAACTGAAGGAGTGTTTCACATATATGGTATACAACTATATTATAAAACTTCATCACATTAAATACAAAATATCTAAGCATGTGTACATGTGTCATGTTAATGACACATAAGTTCACATATTTTCTTCCGAACTAATTTCACTTCTTTGTACATCAAGGTCCCAATTATTAGTGACTATGAAGTCAGTTCACACAGGATCATTATGGACATGATCCATTAACATCTGACAACAAGAAAGTGTTCAAATACTTGTTTTCTCTTCATCCTGAACAGTGTATTTGTATTGGTTTATCATTATATAATAGAAGAAGAAAAAAAGGTCTTGTTATGTTTTGCTATGAAAGTTTGCTGACACCTCTTGGTCTCATATTTTATAATTTAATGATATTCAGCCATTGTAAAGGGTGGCATAAGTATCTAAATATTTTATGAGGCCACTTTGGAATAAGTGTAAATTATAACCTCCACCAAACAAGCATATAAACAGATGCAAACAAGAGTCTCAGAGCACTCAATACAAATCTCTAGTCATATCAGCAGAGTTACACTTTGTTATTTTACAATAACACAAAGCCTCAGGAGATCTGTGTTTTACTGTGAAACGAGTCCCGCCTCTTTCCAGCCATGAGTCAGCCAGAGGCAGCTGAGACACACTGACACCAGATCAGTCCGGCCCGGGTGGAGGTCTGTGCCCGTCGGATGTAGGGAACTGGCCACATCCTCCCTTTGTTCCTGACAGAACAGTAGCATTCTGTACTGTGAACTCACAATAGAGAAGCACCTAAAGCTGGACGAGTGTGACCACGTGCCTGGTCAGAGCTTCAGCTGCCCACACACAAAAATACAGCATGGTACAAAGGATCCTTTTTAGTTCTTCTATCCAAACACACCCACAGACAAACTCAAAGCTGCAAAACATCATTGTATTCATCACTATGTGTTTGTTGTTGTTTTCTGTATAGCATATAAATAGCCCTAACAAGATAGATGAAGTTCATTTTTAGAGGCCACTGGCTAACTGATTCATTTTTATGTAATTTAAAGAAATAAATATCAACATTTAGTAAAGTCGATGCCTAAAAACTATTCTTCCTTAGTTGAGTTAAAAAAAAAGTGATGATTAGAAATGTTTTTATTATAATTGTTTATTACTGTATAGGGATAATTTCACGTAAAAAAAAATGACTTAACATCTCACAATAATAAGAAACTTTTATGTAATAATGGCTTAACGTTTCACAATAATAAACTTTTACATACAGTAGAAACTTAAAATCTTATAATAAACTTTCACATAATGACTTAACATCTCTTGATAATGAGAAACTTTAATGTAATAATGACTTTGACACCTCACTGAGAAACTTTCTGACAATAATAAACTCTCTTAATGATAAACGGTATCATTACGATGAAGTTTCTCATTATAATGAGATAAAGTCATAATTATTTGATTTTTGGGGTAATACTTTACAGTAAGTTATTAGTTAACAGTGAACTACATTTGTTAACATGAAATAAAAATTAACAATACTTCTACATCTTAGTTAATGTCAGCATTTACTAATGCATTATTAAATTCACAAGTTGTGTTTGTTAACATTAGTTAATGCACTGTGAACTAACATTAACAAACAATGATTTATTTTTATTAACTAACATTAAAATAGATTAATAAATACTGTAATAAATATAATGTTCATTGTTTGTTCATGTTAGTTAATACATTAACTAATGTTAACAAATGACACCTAATTGTACAACATAAGTCAGAACTATGAGAATGTCATTAAGTCATTATTTCAAAAACTCTCTCAATATAATAAATAAGACTCGCCGTTTTGCATCGGTGCATCTGCATAACAGTTAGTGATGCATCAATTTAAAAAAGTGTGCATCGGATGCAAGCTGGCATTTGTATCTTGATGCATCATTTCTAACATGTTTGCATCGGTAAAAAGCGATTTATTTATATATAATTTTTAGTAGATATGCTATACTTTCATTATTTAGAAAGTGACCAAAAATGTATATGCAGATTGATCTCTCGTTTATTGATTGTTTGTTTTCTGTCTGAACCAAAGAAATAAAAGCAGTTAATTGATGATTTGCTGTCTGTCTGAACCTAATATATATATGTATTTATATTTTTTTTTTTGTATAATATTGCACTATATATATATATATATAAATTTTTTTTTTTCCACTGCATCGTATTGCATTGAATCGCATTTTGTTGAATCGAATTGAAATCGGATCGCACTGCAGTGTTTTTTTTTTTTTTTTTTTTTTTGTGAAGACATCTTTCTTTGTTGAAACTCTTCACTCACTCTCCATTTAAAGTAAAATCCCAAGCCACACAGTGTTCATTATAAACAGCCGCTGTTATCTAATTCTAACAGAAGAATAATCAAATCTTGGAAGGGTAATTAAGAAGAGGCTTGCAGCCCGATGAACAAGAGGCAGTTGGGCTCTGGAGGCTCTCATCTACAGAAGCAAGATTTGAAGTCATATTTTCGATGCCTTTAAGATGTTCTGAGATGATCTTGCACTGTGTACAATGATCTGTGGAAGAGCTACGGCACTTTAGACAGAATATGAATAATCAAAAAAACCAAAAATAATAATTTGGAAAAACAAAAATCTGAAATGATTTATTTCATTTTATTCCATCTTGCAGCATTCAAAGATCATTTTGAGATACAATAGGCTTCAAAGATCTGAGTCAATCAAAGATCATCACAGCAAATTCAATTATTTCATGGGCAGCAGACATAGATATACAACAGGAGACAACAGGAACAAAAGCAAGAGATGGAGAAACCGCGAATAAAGACAAACAGAGATGCAGCAAGTAAAAGAAAGGGAAGTGTAAAGGAAATCTTTCAGGATGCATGCCCTTCAGATTAATGACATTGGTCAGAGTACGGGGCAGGGGGCGGAGGGGTTTACATGATTGGATTTGGCTCCAATAAAGATGAGAGAGGTGCAGAGAAAGAGAGGGAAAAGAGCGATGGAGACCGCAGGGGTCATGTCTGCCAGCATGTGGCCATGTGGAGGGGGAAAGTCAGCGGGTTTGTGGGCACCACAATGCTGCTTTGATTAACATCATGTTCACGTCACATCAACACACACTTTCAATGCTGTTTTTTTTAATATAATGTTTTTTTCATATTAACATATATTGTTATGTATGATCTGGGGTAAAAAATGTTTAAAATTGAGTCAAATCAATTTAATTGTGTAATTAATCCATTTAATTTCCCTCTAAGACAGCCTTGTTCTCTTTGGCTGTGGCAAATTCATTAGTCCTGAGTTTATTGTTTGGATTGCAGATTAGAGTGTTGATAACTGGACTGGACACATGCTAATACTGCAATAGTAATTTTACATTATGTGTGTGTGTTGTAGGCTATTAAGTCTTCAGCAGACACAACTGGAGTGTGGGAAAGACACCAGGTTCAAACATTTTGAATCAACTGGAGTGTGGGAAAGACACCAGGATCTGAGGCTAAAGTCAGCTTAATACAGTATAAAAGTGCAAAAATGTGCCTAAGGTTGTGGGGAAAGACACCAGGTTCAAACACAGTTCTGCAGAGGCCTATACATATAACTTTATATGGCATTTAGTATATTTCTAATTCATGTTTTTAAAAATCTTTTTGTTTTATATCTTCTGTTTTTATTTATATTGTGTTTGTTTGGAAGTGTTTTTGTTAACAAAACTGAAGTCAGTGACAAGACAAAACAGTTTTTTTTTTTTTTTTTTTTTTTTTTAGAATATCAACTTTTTTGTTATGTTAAGCCATAGAGGTTTATAATGACATGAGGGTGAGTAAATGAAGATAAAATTTTAGTTTGCACTATCCTCAGGTTATAAGGTATTTAAAAAGTGAAATCAATGTCTATTTTTTATTTATTTATTAATAAATCAGACAAATCTTAAAATAGATTAAATTTCTACAGATATGTTTGCTAGGATAGTAAGATTGTGTTTTCTTGCGGTCATCTCAGCTTCTTTACTTTTTTTTTGCTGAAAACTGTATGACAATGGTAACTAAAGACCATTTTTTCTAAAATTCAAAAAACTACATTTGTATTAACCTGCACAAAATATTTGCATCATCAGAATAAACAATTTTCTCAGAGTAGAAGAAATATTACAATCTTATAAAGGAATGACAATAAGCTCTGATATGTACAGGGTTTTAGATAATGATAGTGAGATCAGCTCAATGAAATCAGCTCCAACAGAGAGAAGGAGGAAGAAAAGCAGGGGGGGGGAGAATTGGAAGGGGTGGATGGATGAGGTTGAGAGGGGATTATAGTTGGAACATATTGGAGAGGATTTAATGAAATTAAAGAAGCAAGATGGATAAATAGAGTGCTAAAGAACAGCACATGTTGGAACTTAACATACACATACATGCATGCACACATATCTGAGAAAATCTGGGATTCTAAATTGTGTTTAAACCTCAAGTTAAGTAGTTACTATAAATTGCGACAATGAAAATGGAAAAGTATTACTTCACTGTATAGCTATTTAAAAGACTATTAGACTTATAGATTAAAGTGCCCCTATTATGGGTTATGAAAGGTTCATATTTTGCTTTTGGGAGTCCCCAACAACAGGTTGACATGCATGCAAGGTCAAAAAACATGTTCGTTGTCTTATAATATGCATTTATTTTTACCTTACTTGTTCAACGACTCTCAAACAATTCGCTCAGTGATTCATTTTTCCAAACCCCTCCTCTGCGTCCTTTTGTGAGCGCAGTACTGCTTTGTGTACAGCGTTGCCGGGGATACCGCTATTTTTACCTATAGATATGTTACATATCTATGTTTTTACCGCTCCGAAAGCTGCAACTAGTGGCAAAGAATGAATTTGCATTTTTATTCAGACCTATGCAAAAAGACCAACAAGTGGGCGGGTAATATGCTAATGTTTGATGTCAACATGAAACGACTTGGGATTCATTTTAAAAATGACTAGTTTCAATGATTCAGAGTCGACTCTATCTTTTGAAAGACAATTATTTTATACACGGTGCACTTTCGGATTTAAAACTTTGCAGGATATTTTCATTCACTTAAAGCTGTGATACACACTGCATGAAAGGTAATTTTCAAAAATCCATAATACGGGCACTTAACCCCTGCAAAGTACTTCTGTCATTGCTGAATGTAATTCAGTACCAATCATCTGGCCAAGTTCAACATGTCAAAGCCAACAACCACAAAAGGGGATTTAATTATTGCCTTTAAGGAGGAAAAGAAAAGAAAGAAAGAAATTAAAGGAAAACAAATACCTAAGCATGTAAGAGGTGATCTCATAAGATGTTCTGTCTTTGGTCACTCTAAGATGTTAATGCCTCCAAACCGACACGCTAATAACATAGTGAAGAGAATGTCTTTATAATCTGCCAAACAATGACTTACAACCTAAAATTAATGATGTGTCTATTTTTAGCTGTGCTGAGTCCATTAGTCTGCCTGCTTGATAGACATTGAAGACAGAAGAAGATCAAGAGTGGGAGTCACACTGCAGCTAAAAAGTTGGCATAAAATGAAAACTCGCTCTCTGTTCTATTTTATAAATGCACGTCATTGATCTTATTGTGAAAAAATCATACATGCATGCTTTTCTTTTTTTTTTTACCTCTTAATTTTTAATAATCAGAATGATGAAAAATAAAAGTAGATAAAGTGTGGCTTTAAAAAGGACTGATTTTAAGGCAGAGTATAAACAAGCAAACATTTACTTTCCATTACTCTTTCTAATATTAGTACAGTGTGCATGTTTGTTTATGTGCGCATTTAAAATGCATTTTATATGAGTCAAGAAAGCTTAGCAAAGATTACAGTGCATGTGCACTAGACAGGAATCAAATACAAGAGGATTGAAGTGGATTGCAATGTTCTAGGAGGCTTACCACGAAAGAGGAGCCTGTATAGCATCTGACTAAACTTTCAGACAAGTTGATTGGAGTGATACATGTCAGTTTTTCATCCATAAAGATGGGCAAGGTTTGGATTAGGGAGGATAAAGCTATTGTTCACTGTGACATGTGGCTGAAGATCTCATAGATCAGTTTGCAAGGCTGGTGCATGTGCTCCATCTGTGTCTGTTATGAAGTGATTAGAATGACCTTTGATGGCCTGATTCATTTCCTGCGGGTTGGCATGTCACTGTTAAGTAAGGGTTGGCTTAAACTGCTTCTTTCTTGGTAATATTATACCAGACATAGCAGTCCATTCTAACTTAAACCAGCCTACATTTTCCTCATCCACATCAGAGATGTGATGTACAGCACATAGTAATTGCATTTAATTGGAAACAGTCCATGGGGCCGCAGTCATTGAATTGACCGTTATGGTTATTATAATGTTCTTAGTTCTTCCTAAATTTATGAGATTAACCATCCTAATCAACATAACTGTTAAATGATCCCATAATGCAGGAAGAGGTTTGCTTATGATTGCAAAATAAAGCAATAAGCCAAGAGAAGCTGTACATTAGAATTATTATAAAAGGGTTAGGAAGGTTTATGCATTGTGTTTTACAATGGTGAAATATTTTAATCATTAAATAGTTAAAGTCTAGTAGTTTAGCATGCTATCTTTTGATTAGCTGCTAGGAAGTTTAACCACCATTTGCTAAATATAGCCACAGATGCTGTATTTTGTCTCCTTGTAGTTGTATTATGTTCTGGCAAATGGCTGGCCTTAGAAAGGTAGCATATATATATATATATATATATATATATATATATATATATATATATATATATATATATATATATATATATATATATATATATATATAAAAATTCTGAAAAATCTTTTGCATAGATGTTCATTATTAGTTGTTCCTAAACTTTATAGCTGTCGCCTTTTTTCAGATCACACCCAACCATCACACAACATCCAGAAAAGTATCTTAAGAACAAAAACAAGAACATTAGGGGCTGACCTTAATCACAGGTGAAGTAATCACATTAGGAAGAGACCATTACTACTAACTGGAGCACAGATGGACGGATAAGACCCTTACTCTTATTACCTTTGCCACATTTGCCCATTTGTTAAGTGCTCAGCCGTGTTCACCTCAGTCAAACACAATAAAGATCCAAGAGATGATGGTGCAGAATCATATCTAAAGTTATAAATATAATAAATCAAGTGATATCACCTTTATTTAGCTTTGTTCACCTTGTGTTAAGCCAGCCAACAGTATTACATGCGCTCAACCACATACTGTATAGAAGCACAGCACTTTCTCCACACCTTATTTTGAATCACTGCCCATAGAAGGTCACTTAGAGGTTCACTTGCAAATTGAAGTAAAAATATGAAATCCATAGGGATATTTCATAGGCATTATAATTCGAAACAGAACTAACTTGCTTTCGGTGTGGACCCAAGATTTTGGTTCATTTTGATCAAACTCAGGTTTGAACCAGGAAACCATACTTGAGTCCACATGAAAAGATGGTCTGGGACAGAGTTTATTGGTTCAGTTGATGTGGAAGTGAACTCCTAAATTGAAATGTAACATTACACATTTGTCAAAAAGATGGATTAAATGTGTTCAAAATGTTTGAAAGCTTCTCATGGGTCCTGTAAATTGTTTAACATTTATAATCAATGGGTTATTAATTTACTTTAGTTGATGAGCCTTAGTGGCCACTGCAATTTTCAAGATAGAAATTGTAAAAAAAAAAGAAAAAAAAAAAAAGAATTTGCCACAAAAACAGAATTATTTTATATTTGTGTGTGCGTGTGTTTATTTCTACTGCTATACAGTATTTTATATGAATTACACTGCAATTCTACATTCTCTAAGTGTCATAAGTAAAAGGCTATTTCTAAATTTCTCAAATTTGGATTTCTAAATTGCCTAAAATTTGCATTGGTTTGACCATTTCCTGTAGATGCCATCTTCTCACATGCCATGACTGGCCGATTATGTACAATGCCTCAAACTTCTATTCAAACTCAAACTATTGGTCAAACTTCTTTCCAGTTTTTAATTTCAGCAAGTATGAAACCAATAGAAAATAAAGCCAAAAGGTGAGTTCGGCTTGAAGAGGTACTGCGAAGATTGATTGGTGTGTGACAACAAAGTACTGTGAGAACGATTCGACAGCATGCAGAGGTTCTGCTCTATAGCTCGCGTGGTACTTTGATGTCAAACACCGACTGGTCTGTGCAGTGCTGCTTCAAGCCGAACACTCCTGTAAACTAGAAAATTTAGAAATCTGAGAAAAAGCAGTTGTATGGTCACCCTAAAGTTAAAAAGGCATGGAGGCATGGAGGAGGGGCAAAAGCATCCTTGATTAGTCTCTCTTTATAGCATGCTTTCAATCATCCACTAATGACCGCAAAGCTAATCAAGATTTTTTCCTCCCTTTCGTACCCTTGTACTCACGCCCCAAAGGTATTAGTGTTTGCCATGTAGGACAGGGACACACTCAATAACAGCTCTCCTTTATGCAAATGCATGCTAACCTACTATGGCTTCTGTGAGACAACACACAGGCAAATACACACACTCCCAAATGCCCTGCAGCAATGTGGTGCTCAATATCAGGGCCAGTGTGTCAGCAAGGCAGTGTGTAGAAAAAGCACACTCAACATTCACACTCAACATTCACACTCAACATTCACTCACAGAAATCAGTCAAGCCAGCCCGTGCTAAAAACGTGAACACTTTACCTGTTTAGCAGCCCCCAGGTCTGTTTTTCTAAAGGGCATTCACCACACTACTATGTCCTTTTCAAAAAACCCAGAAGAAGGTTAAAGGACATATTGTGTGCCAGCCATTTAGCAGAACAAAATGCACCATCAAGGAGACAAAAAAAAGTAATAAATATTTAAATGCCCTTAGAACACATAAAATGAAAGATTTTAAAAAATGGTTCCACAGTGTAAGTGGTAAATTAAAATTAAAATTTTTACCGTTAAATGCTATATGTACCACCCAGCCAGCCACATGATTCTGCAATGTCATTGTGTGTCCTTAAATGACAAATCATGAGGTTTGCTCAAGCTACGCAGCAAGTATATTGTCGGTAGATAGACAGATCTGGTAACAATTTGTGAGCATGATCGTGATATTACGCATCAGTGATGACGTTCTCTCTGACAAATTTGCACACACGGAGGGCACCTTGGACTCTACAGTCATAAATGACATGGCATCAATTTACAAAGGTTGGGAAGAGGCCTGCGCTCCCGCAGTAATCAGCTCATGTTGCAATCAATAGGTGGGAGTCCGTCTGCTGAATAATTCAACACAAACGCTTTCTCAAATGAAGAGAGCAAAGAAGCCATGGAAATTATATAAACCTCAGTACTACTATAATAGAGGACTTTTAATTTAAGGGTCAAACTATTAGATGAAATTCATCTGAGCTCTATTTGAAAGGGCTTGTGTAAACTTATTTAGCTATTTTTCATCTCTTATTCTATGTTTTTCTTGTATTTATTAGTATGTGGGAATGCAAGGATACTGCATGCATTTGTGTGTAAAAAAAACATATATTTTGTAATTGTTTCCTAACCCTCATGTCGTTCCGAACCTGTATGACTTTTCGTATGTAGAACATAAAATATGATGTTTCTCAGAATGTCTAAGCTGCTCTTTTTCATACATTGAAAGTGAATGAGGACCAGGGACTCTGAAGCTCCAAAAAGCAGCATGAAAGAATCATAAAAGTAGTCACGTTTACTATATAAATACCACAATAATGAATGCACTATATATTTAAAATCTTCTGAAGTCATATGACAGATCTGTGCATTGAACAGACTAAAATGTAAGTTGTTATCAGCTGAAAATCTTGCTTGACAGCTGTCGTCACCATTTAAAAGAGCAGCTTGGACAATGTCATAAATATCTCCTTTTGTTTTCTACATAAGAGAGTAAGTCATATGGGTTTTTACAGACATAAGTGAGCAAATAATAACAGCTTATATAGAGTACTGCTAACAAGTTTGGGGTCAGTAAGATTTATAAATTGCTACATTCTTTCCTAGACCTGGGATATTGATGTTCAGAAGCTAAAAGAGCAACAAACAAGATTAGATGGATTATAAACAAATGCAAAAATAGAAATGTCTTATTCCTTGGCATATGGCCTGGTATGGTGCCTGATATGGTGGCCGTATGGTTGAACAGCGCTGTGAGATGGTGCCATTTTTTCACACCTCAGATGGGGCGAAGCAGCCACTTCTCTCTGGCAAACCCACAGGGCATCATTTACACTGCCGAATGTGGGAAGCAGGAGGAGGTCTGTCAATCTCAGAGTCACACACACAAACTAAGACAATCACAATTAAACATCCATAGCAAGTGTCACAGTACAGACACTCTGTAAACAACCACCGCTAATGAGCACCTTCCGAATAAATGCTAAGCTTAGATCTATGCGAGTTTTACGTACGTGATGTGAATATAGAAATGCATTAGTACTAACATTAGAATATGTGTATAATTAGTTGTTGGTTTCCATATTTGGACCTGTATTAAGTTAGCATGCATGTGAGCACTACAAAGGAATTGCTAAAGCTGAAAACAGAGCCACTGTCACTAGGGACTCTTTGATGCCTCTACATGACTTAACCCAGTTCATGCTAATAGGGCTAAACACAGCAGATGGGAAAGCAGTGGCACCTTAGGAAAAAAGAAAAAGAAAGGGAAGGAGGGGAAGGATGTATAGTTGATAACGAGTGCAAAAAAAAATAAAATACTGAAAATGAGTGTTTGGATCACCTACACTGTACATTGTTCAACCACCAGCTTAATAAACGTACCAAATAAAGTCCTAATAAAAATGCAGAGAAATATGCGTAAGGGTTAGGTGATAGAAAACGTTATTATAAAAACAAAAGCAGAGATATTATAAAGGGGATGAGATGGAAGATAGAGCCTCATCAGTTAAAAAAAAAGATCTCATCTTATTGGCTTTTTTATTCACTGTAGAACAGCTGAACCAGCCTGAAAAATATTTTTAGCATCGTTTGAGCCATTATTGTCAGACTGTACTGCTGAATTGAAATATATTGTTAAAATGTAATCTTGAGAAACAGTTTTCCCCATTCAAGTAGATACAAATTTTATCTGTATACACTGGTAAAAAAAAGGGTTGTAATACCTAAATTTACAGTGTCCTCGTTATGTTACATGCACTTATATTGTAATTATGTAATTGTTATATAATTAAATGCATCCTAACCCTAATTCAATGGCAAATAGAAATTCCTCACCATGATAGAAAAATATATAAGTGTACAAGAATACAAAGGGCAGATGTAAGAAATCAGTGGAGTCACTGGTGGCAAATGGATATTGGTATACACTTACTTCAGTTGTCAGCGTATGTCTGGAAATACATACTTGCACAAAATAGAAAACATTAGTATATCTTTTAATGAAAACTCCATGCAAAAAATAAAAAATAAAGAACATTACCCATTAGCTGATTATTTTTCAGTCGCCTCTTATTTTTGTTAAAATATTCTGCCATGTTTATCGCTCATGTGTGCATCTTATAACATGTTCAAATGTCCCATGCCGCTGTCTGCGGAATATTACAACAAAGAATTAGCAACGGCCTTTATTGAAATATGCATGAACACAGTTGTGCCAGGCTTAATGATGTGTCTGAATTAGCAGGTTGTGGGTCTCATGCAGAGAAGGCAGATCTGAGGGGCTGGGTGATGAAGACAGTGTGAATGTGAATGAAGGGTGTGGATGAAGAAAGAGGAACAGCCTTTGTGTGAAAAGACTTCATATTGTTTTATAAAACATTTGATTCTATTGTATATCAGCATGTCTAAGATGCTAATGGCAATTTGCACACTGTGATGATCTGACTGAATAACAAAACAAAATCATCAAACTAGAAACTGAGATAAACAGTCGTGTTTGACGTCATACGATTGTTAGATATGCATTTACTCACGTTTTATTAAATATATATTAGCGCTTCTAAAATAACATATATCTCAGCATTCAGCGAGATGACTTTTTTAAAGTGCATAACTGTTGGTATAATGTTTGAAGAGTTTATTTTAGATTAAATGTGTGTTGGTGATGGATAAAGTCTTCACGAGATTTTATTTTTGTGTGGTGCTGCCTGCAGGTTCATTGCTTTTTTTCCCTCCAATGATGACCTACTTTTCCCTGCCTTATGCATGAATCTTTGTTTATTAGGTATTCGCCTGGGGAGGGGGGGCGAATATCCTGATTTGTTTATTTTACCTATCCATATCATTAAACAACCCATGAAAAGGTCTGTAATTGAATGTTTACATCTCGTCTAGACAGTGAGCAAAGAAACCAATCAGTATTCAAATAAAGGTAATCACATAAATGTAACAGTACCAGATTGAGCAATTTCAAGATTATCTACACATGAATGCTTCGGCACATATAAATCTTTGCTTTATCTACATAAAAGCAACCATTATTTAGAAATAATTTTAAAGAGAATTTGTATTTTTATTTTTTATGCATTCATATGTGTTTTTTCATAATTATCTTTATCATTATCATTATTATTATTATTATTATTTATTTATTTATTTATTTAGTTATTTATTTTCTGAAGGACATTGAAGTGAATATTTAAATAGAAATAAGCAAACCATGTATTTTCAATAAATATTAAAACAATCCAGACACTGAGATGCCAGTTGTGCATTGCATGATTCAAAAAGGATAATATGTTTAAAGCTATAAGAATCCATTTAAAAAAAAAAAAGGGAGCTGGAGATAATTTACATTCCAAACAGCTGCCATGAAATCCCTGACATTTTCTCTCCAACTGTTGGAAGATGGACACTGTTTTTATTAAAGGACTGTTTGAGTAGTAATAATGTAAAAACTGTCAAGCATGACAAGTCACATACTTTTTCATCTGATTACCTTATCTCTTTCCACAATGCATGAAGCAACATCCTGCTATCTCTATTATTGGCCGAGAGCGGGTTTCCGAGACATCTTTTTTGCATTCAGCCGGAGAGTTTTTGACATTATCGGGATTCGATGACAAACTCATGCTCGGACAAATTGGTTTTAAAGGGGCCACTGTGACAGTCAGAAAATAACCAACGTTAATATTTAATGCTTGAGTGTCATTTCATGTCCTGAAGAGGAAAATAGCTTCTGCGGCCTCAAGTTACAATGGTTCACTGACCCTAATGGAAGTGGCAGACAGGGCAGTTAAACAAAGAATATGAAAATGAATAGTCAAGATCATGTTTCAGTATCTCCTCTGGTGAAGCATACAATCTCAAATAAATAAATAAATAAATATAATTAATTACATATAGTTTACTTTTTGTTGGATATTTCACAGAGTGTTGAATGCTGTATTATTTTGAGTTTTAATAGCATGTCCTTAATATGCAAATGAGTGCCTCGTAATCACCTTGTTTTTGTCTCTCTCTCAATTACTGCTATTCTGCGTTCCTTTTTCTATCTAATTAACATCAATGGGTGCAATTATATGGTCTCCCATATAATATGTTCTATATAATTGTCTCCCATTCAGACACAAGACCATCCGTAAGGCACCATCTATTCAAATGCACTACCTGTGTATTTGGAAAAGAAAATCTTAAATTTGCTTCAGTCATGATACATACTGTACTCATCAGTGGTGTATTTTACTTCAGCTGCAGTTGGTGAAATGGAGAGGAGGTGGTGCACTGCCATGAACATGTCAGAATTGCTGTGACTGGATGCAATTTATGGTAAAAAGCCTCATTGAGGTGTGTTCAACCGTACATCATCCCAAGATCAAAGAGTTGAGAGAGAGCGAGGGGGAGGGGAGAGACAGAATGAATGCTATCTTTTGTTTTTTGGAGCACACTCAGAGTGCACTCATAGTGAGTTGTCTGCCTATGGTCAGAAGGTGTTAACTGGGTGATAATTCAATTCTAGTGATATCTTTTTCATTGCTGCTGGGAACTTGTGGGATCTGTCTTTAGATTAGAGACCACATATGTTATAGCACAACAAAACATTCAAATTAGATTTTGTATCACATGCAAAGCACCACAGATACTGTGAAATCATCACATTTTGATGATCTGGGAGGAAATTATGAAACTGAACTGGATGGTCCAAGGAATGAGGTTAAAAAGGAAGACATTTATGCCTTTGACCTATGGTTTTGGCAGAGCACATTCTTCTTGCACAAACAGAGATGGTTTTAGCAAAACCTCAAACCACACTAAATTTTGTTTGGCTACTTCCAGATCTGTGCTCAATTATCCAAGCAAACCCGAATTACCCACAATGCATTAATCTCTCAGAGATGATGGTCACAGTTAGAGGGGGCTGGGATTCAGTGAGGGAGCTGGTCGTTTAATTTCAGCCAGAGATGAATGAATGACAGCTAAAACCAACCTCAGCAAGCTCACAGACACCCGCCCCCAATATCCCACTCTCATCTAGAGACCGTGAGACCTTTATATTAGATTTAGAATACACTTTCCAACTCTCCATCTTTAAAATCTTAATATGTGATAATATGCTTTGAGTGTATGTGATATTGTGATTAAGTATTAGTATATTCTGAAATCAGAACAGTATGGCTAACCAGTTAAACTACCAATTCTACAACCGCTTCACTTTAGGATAACATAGCAGGGGCTTTCTCACACAGCTGACATTTCCTTTGACCTCTCAGAGCAAAGTTACATGGCTATATAGCGGATGGGCAAGTGTACAGTGAACAAATACGGGAAGCTACACACAGCACAATGCCTTCACAGAAGAATATAAATTATGAGTCAACCAGAATAATAGCCGTTGTTACCATACAGGCAGCTTCTTAACTGCATCACAAAAGTCAAATGTCTTTTTCAGGCTTAAAGTGCAATCAACAACAAATGAATCAGACACTTCAGTTAGAAATCTGAAGGAGATAAGAGGAGGGCAATAAGTTGGGCAGTGTTTCAACAGTAAATGTGAAGTACTTAGTATGCAAGCAATAAAAACACAGGAAATAATGGGCACTACTCAAGAGCCAGCTGTGTACCTCATATAAACAAACACACATACAAAACAAATAACCTCCATTCACAATCATTTAAAATTAGACAAGAGGAGGGGGAAGAAAAAGATTATTCAGTAAGGAACAAATAAATTATATTTGTCAACAGATTATCTACACATACAGTAACACAGAAAACAACATCCTGTTATCATTGACAGTAGGGATGCACAATATATCTTGACACCATATTGGTGCCACATTTTTTATGATTAATATATAATATAAAAATAATATGATTTTAACATAATTTCTAATGAAAATAAAAATGCAGTGAGGACCAGGCACAATTATTTTGATAATTCAAATTCATTATAATAAGGATTTATAATGGCTCTATTTTCTAGATGTTTTCTTTTTTTTTTTTCTTGGAATTAGGTTCCATCTGCATTCTGAGTGGTTTGAGATATTGTGCTTCAAAGTATTTGCATTCAGTATACTTTTCAGGTAAAATTTAAAAAAAAAATATAATAATAATAATAAAATAAAATAAAATAAATAAATATAAAGAAAGAAATAAGAAGTCCCAAAATAAATAAAATAACTCAATTTTGATAAAAATGTCAGAGTGATTCCCTTGTCTGTGTGTTATGTTCTGATTGGTTCCTTGGTTCATGTGTCATGTTCTCATTGGTTGTCTTAGTCGTGTCTTGTTTATCATTGGTTGGTTCTTGTCATGTGACCCTTATTGTTTGATATAAATAGCCCTCATGTTGCCAAGTCAAGCCAAGTCAAGTCTGTTCATGCCAAGTCAAGTCAAGTCAGTTTGTCAAGTCAAGTCTGTTTATGTCAAGACAAGTCTGTTCATGCCAAGTCAAGTCAAGTCTGTTCATGCCAAGTCAAGTCAAGTCTGTTCATGCCAAGTCAAGTCAAGTCTGTTCATGTCAAGTCAAGTCTGTTCATGCCAAGTAAAGCCAAGTCTGTTCATGTCAAGACAAGTCAAGTCTGTTCATGCAAAGTTAAGTCAAGTCTGTTCCTGCCAAGTCAAGTCTGTTCATGTCAAGACAAGTCAAGTCAAGTCTGTTCATGCCAAGTTAAGTCAAGTCTGTTTATGTCAAGATAAGTCTGTTCATGCAAAGTCAAGTCTGTTCATGCTAAGTCAAGTCAAGTCTGTTCGTGCCGAGTTAAGTCAAGTGTGTTCATGTCAAGTCAAGTCAAGTTTGTTCATGCCAAGTTAAGTCAAGTCTGTTCATGTCAAGTCTGTTCATGCCAAGTCAAGTCAATCTGTTCATGCCAAGTCAAGTCTGTTTATGCCAAGTTAAGTCTGTTCATGCCACGTGAAGTCATTGTTTGTATTTTGGGATTACTTTTGAATAAACTACACACAAGTTCTTAAACTCTCCTTCAGTGGACTCTTTGTTACAATAACATTAATATTACTATTATTATCATTGCTACTACTACTAAAATAATATATTTATTATTATTATTATTATTATTATTATTATTATTATTATTACTACTACTACAGTCAGCCACAACAAAAACAGTCTCTACTGGCCAAAATTTCAGTAAATGTAACCCAAACATTAATAATAATAATAAAAAAAAAATAATACTAATAATAATAATAAAAAACACATCAGTGTTGATCAATGTATGGAAGTTTAACTTTAAAGGAATCATAGATAATAACCTCTATATTTTATTTATAATTGCACAGAATAGACTGTGTCATTAATCAAAAGAAAGATCCAACGATACTTCTCACAAAGATCATTCAAACAGATTCTCACCTACACACATAAAAAGGAAATTACTGCATCTATAGTAGGGAACCTGCTGTTCCAGTCAGACTATGGGATGGTGAATGTGGTGGAAAGAAACAGGGATCACCTTCTCTCTGCCTGCTGAGTTCTGCTGATGCTGCACAGTTTTTTTTTTTTTTTTTTTTTATTATTTCCCTTTTTAATGAGGCTGACCTTCAAAGGAGAGAAATGGACAGCTGATTGAGCTATGGTCTGCTTGTTTGTTTCATGTTTGTATGATTTCTTTCTTTAAAATTGGCTTTTAGATTCTCCATTGTTTTCTCTGACAATGAGAGATCTGATGTAGTATGTAGACATGTAGACTTCATTTTTCTTGGGCTGTCCGTGCTGTTCCATTAAAATGAAGGACAGCTGGAATTGTAGTTGGTGGCATGGAGAGAACCGAAGGCGAAAGGAAGGGCTGTTTTATTGTGTCCCACTGTAATGAGAGCGGCGGACACTTCATCACTCACGCACCAACTCTCCCACCGCACTGGATGATGGGTGTTTAGTGAGTGTGGTCTACTTCTCTCTGCTGATTGTTCCCTCTATGTACAAAACATTTATAACAAGCTTCTTTATTATTTTGTCCATGTTCTGTCGTGAAAGGGTCTGACTGAAATAGCGTTACAATCTCCATCACTGCGAATTTAATCGTCCGTATTACATCACAATGTTCTTTTTCCAACAAGTGTGTCCATGACTGGCTGACCTCCCTCTTGTTTCAAAATGCTTCCTTTTTTTGTATTTTTTTTAACTCTTTATTTTAAGTTCTAATTCTTGCTATTAACAAACCATTAACTACGACTTTTGCCTCAATGAACTCCTTATTTGCTGCTTATTAATAGTTAGTAGTTGTTATGTATGGGTATTGAATATGGTCATGCAGAATATGTGCTTTATAAGTACAAATAAATGTTAATAATAAACATGCTAGTAAGCTACTAGTTAATAGTGAGAACTGGTCCCTATACTGTTACAGCAACTTTAAATGTGCAAAATAAATAAAATAAAATAAAAAAACAACCAAACTAACGAAAAACACAAACAAAACAAAACAAGACAAAACGAAACAAAAGACAAAACAAAACAATACAACAAATGTTGTCAGACAAATAAGTGTTGTAATTCCTGGATAGACAACAGTAGATTGTCTTTATGACTGCACATTCTTTTTAAATGTGCACTGTTGTCCTCATAAAAAAGTTCCCTCTGACAAAATGAAAATTACACATGTGTGTTTGTGTATATAATGTTACACAGTTATTTTTACATTTATGTATTAAAATAAAATCACTCATTAATTTCAGTCATATCAGTGGCCTGTTTTCTATGACATGTCAGGTTGCCTCATTTGGGGCAAACAAGCACTACTCACTTAGCTCATTTCCTACTACTCCCTTATTATTTGACATTGACATTTATACTGTGAAAATACATGATATATACATGTGCAAAAACTATCTATTATCTATCTACTACTAATCTATTATGAAAAATAATGCCAAGACATGTCATGTCAGCCAGCAAATATAAGTGTAATTCTTCATTACATACATGAATCACCTCAATCCAACATTCCAGTCATCCCATGCCACATTGCATCCTCAAAAACCATCAGGGCTACAGCTGGCAAGGGGCAATATGTAGTGTGACTTGCATCTATCACACACAAACACTTCCTGAATGCTGATGATCAGATCTGGAGAGACTCATCCAGTGCTGCTCTTGAGGAAATGTGGAGGGAGTAGAGCTCAACAACACACAGTTGAGCAATCAAGCTCCGGAATGGACTGAAGCCAACACTGCTGTATGCGATGACTGATTATACTGTAAGGAAAAAGTGCTTGATAACAAAATTCACTCAGCAAATGTAATTCAATAAAAACAAATGTCTGACATTTTAGTGTGTATAGTGAAAAATCTCAGCGACTGAAACACCTGATTGCCTTTTTGTTCAAAGAGCATGGGAGAAAATAATGCCAAACAACTGCCTTATACAACAGATAAACTACAACACTTTAAAGACAGAGGCATTGTACAGACCATGGTGACTTCATTTACCAGTCCTCACTGTAAACAATCAACTAGGGGGTAAAACATTACACAGGTTTCCAGGAATGGACTGCTGGGCTTAAAACCTTGGTAGAGGGATGTCAACTTTATTTTGTATGCCCTACATTTCCCTATTGAGACGAGTGTTGTCAGAACATAACATCAGATTTCATTAAACCCATTCCATCGCCTCATTGACAATTGACAACTGACAACGAAACATGTCTCAGTTCAGTAGATTCTTGGAAGCTTTTCCAGACAACATCTGCAGCAAAACAACATCTAATATGGAATAGAGGGTGACTGCAGAAGGACTGGTGGGTAAATGAAGTGGAAAGGCAGATGTCTGCAGAGGACAGAAAAAAGAAGGGGATGAATGAGACAGATGGAGAAAGTGCATGGCACTGCCATACAGAGGCACTGGCTACACATTTTTAACAGAGTTATTGGCAAAATCATGTCTCAGACTATAATCAGACATGTTTCGTATCAGTTGTCAACGAAGCGATGGAACGGGTTTAATGAAATCTGTTCTATAATCAGTACTGTGACAAACCAGCTCCTCTTTGTTTTGCTCAGATTCAAGGAAAACGTGTTAAAATACCATATCAAATCTATTAAAATAAGCAATTTTCTCAGTTCCAGTGAGTTACAATGTTTTTTTGTTTTTTTTTTGCTATTGTGGCAGGGGGTCTCAAAAGAAATACATCATGTTGTGTAGCAATTCCATCAACCCTCTGAAATCTAACTGTATCACATTTGGGACCATACAGCAAATATAACCATGTTTGAATGCTGTAAAACAGAAAAGTATCTTCAACCGCAACATGCAGAGATTTGTTGTTCATTGCGAAATGTGCTGACTAGCCTGTCAGGAACGTAGCAAGGCACCTTTCTCCAGCATGCAAGCTTGTGTACATTTAAACATGGCACACCACATTTGATGTCAATGTCACAAATTAAATATGCAAGCTGGCACGTTTGTGAAGATTTCAGGTATGTGTTTTACAGGATGGATCGGACTGTGCAATTAGTAAACAGTAGAGACCAAAACTAAAACCTCCAATATTAGCCATACATTTTTGTGAAAATATGTTTTATTAGAATTTTAAAAATTATATGGTGTGGTTTAACTTTTACATGTTGTGAGTGGAAAACACTCCAGTAAAGCATATTTAACAGGACAACTGTGAGTCATGAATCATCCAAGGGGCTGCTCTGTGTGCTGCCACAGCTGTGGATGAGGCATTGGACATCGTAAACAACCTCAAATAGCATCATAAACAATGCTGCAAACTAGATTATGAGAATATTATGGAAACGTCCATGTGTGCCTATGGGCAAATGATAAATTACACATACTCATACCCGGTATATACATGACCATTTCCAGTATTATCAAAGGCATAGTGTACAAACACAGTAAACATTAAGGGCATAGTTCAATAGACTATAATAACAAATCTTCTTAGGATGCTCTAAATAATGTTTATGAATAACCTAATCTATAATCCATTGAGCATCTATATATGAGTAATGCTGGACTTAGTCTAAAGCCTTACCATTTAGATTATTGTAAATAGTCTCTTTCTCTGTCACAGACTATTTTTCTTAATTTCCTCTACTTTATGTTTTACTGCATTTTGTATTTGTTTTGTTTATTTAATTTTTTTTTGATTTGATATTTTATCGACACAACCGCAGTGTGTGTGTGTGTGTGTGTGTGTGTGTGTGTGTGAGCATTGGCAAGACATACATAAAGATTAGGAGTTTGTTGGATTACTGTGAAAGTCCAATAACTGAACCATTTTGAAACAATAACAGACATTTTCCGCCAATTTTCCACCAAATTTACTTGTCAAGACACATTCATCTCTCATAACCACTCACATACTGACTGCATTATATGGAGGAGTTTGCATAGTAAATGTGACTGATGCAATATCATTCTCAGTGAAGTATTCTGAACACTTGCAGTAGTGTCACATGAGGCTCTCAAGATCCTCAAGTTGTGGTGAAGTATTTTGTTTCAAGTTGATGGGCTCAGGAAATCTCATTAAATAAATTTTAATTAGATTTTTTTTAGTTTGTTTAAATTTTAGGACACTTTATACAAAACAAGCAATGAGGCAAACGAGGTAGGCACTGTGTAATAGTGCATTGTGGGAAAACGGAAGTCTGGGGGCAGTTCCATCAGGGAGTATGACTGAGTGTGCGGCGTAACTATGATGAATTGAGGGTCCCTGGTAACTCACTTACAGTAAGCCCTGCAGACCTGGCCATGAAAAATTAGATGGATAAAATGTTCTCTCCCTTTTCACCAATGTTTGTCTTCTCACTTTTATTTCCCAGAAAATGATCTATTTTAGGCTCCCCAAAGAAGAGCAAACAGAAGTATCTCTACAAGGTTATTAAAACATCAGGAAAAAAATAAATAAGTGATATGACAAAATATCCACCTATAAGCTCTGGCCCAATTCCAACCCCAGCTTTTTGTTGGAGACATGCATTTATTAGCTTTTTATTAGAGTGGAGTGGGTATGTGTCTGCATGAAAATGCCAAACAAATAAACATATACATACATAAAAAATGTTTTTTCAGCCACTGATGACTACCACAACAACGAATCAACTAGCGGTGCATGATAAATATTGGCCGATAATTAATGCGCATCTCATCAGTAAAGCCGGTTCTCTAATCAGCGGTAAATTCCATCGGGTGTGTGATTTCACATAGAGCAGCTGTTCCTACACACAGCCGTTGTTAACTGACAAGCTGCGCAAATCCACGTTCATTATCAGCGCCTGATGGAATTTACCGCTGATTAGAGAACTGGCTTTACTGACAAGATGTGCACTAATTATCGGCCGATATTTATTGTGCATCCCTAGAATCAACAACTTGAAATTTACAACTGACAGCACAAAATGACAGAAACTCCTGCTCTAGAAATGGAGATGCTTTTTCTGTGTTAGATAAAATCACAGTTGCAAGCAATTTCATAAAGTGTTATGGACAAAATCTACCTTGATAAAAAGTGTCCAACCCATCCCCACTATAAATAACACATATGCATGTTAAGCATAAAGTAGGTGAAGTGTGTGGACGTGAAAATAAAAGGTCTTGAGTGGGTGGCAGAATCAGTAGATATTTGACAAGTTACCATTTGAGTGGAGAGATGCTAACCTTTCCACATCAACATACTGCTACTTCTGCCAATGTGTTTTGCATTTGATATTTTTTCTTTGTTCTTTTTAAAAATTCTGACGACTTGACTTGAGGTTGAAGCAAAAAAAAAAAAAACCCTTCCTTGAATTGTGTTTTAAAAGTAAAATAAATGTTGTAAATATGCAAGCCTACACAAATATTTCAGTATTTCAGGATGATCAGATAGTTAAAAAGGATTTTGTCTAGTTGACATTCAGACTTTATGTTCAAACACAGAGTGAAGGGGCTCTGTAACACTCAACATTTTCATATAATTAGCTAGCTTGATACTTCACAGTTCCCAAACTTCCTACAACATGCCATTCAAACTTAACGCTTCTTGGATTCTAAAAGGTCATGTCAGATTATGGTTAGCTGATTAGACAGACAGGAAAGTCCCACTCACACCCAAACTCACTTATTACACTCAGCTTTCACATCAGACTCCCAACAGTGAACCAGGCGGAAATCAAAAGTCTTCTTCTGCTCATTACAAATGTGAAAGCAAGACTAGAAGTGCAAAACTGCAAAATTAAAATAACACAGCTGTGAACACAATATTTTCTACACACACATACATTTGTGTCTGCGAGTGTTAATTCATTGTAAATGGGTGTGTGAGTATCGTTAATGAAGAAATTTTTTGTCTGCCGCTATAATTAAAATCAGACTAAACCTTGAGGTTACCTATCAGAGAGGTATTATTTAGTTTTGCTGCTTAAGTGCCAACTTTTGCTGCCCATGCCAAAAGCTGCAGGTGTTTCATTGTGTGCGAGACCGCGATCATCTGCGCAAATGCGTTTATCCAAGCGTGCAGGGAAAATTTAGCGCACCACCAAAGAATCAACTAAGATGACAAACAGTCTTTTTGTTGTTTTTTATTCTCCATCTTTCACTCCCATCTCCACCAGTTTCTCTCCCTATAAGCGTCCGTAGCACGGATCTAGAGCCAGAGCTCAGCTGCTGCATGGCTCAACCTGTCTGCTATTTATATCTTCATCAGAAAAGACGCTATGCAATAAAGTAAGGCACTGCTCAGCTCAGCTCCTCAGAGACAAGCTTGGCACTCAAGCGTGTTTCTAAAGACATACAGTAACATAGTAAGGGATGGGAAAGTGAGCAAGTGACATACACACTGTAACTTCCAAAATCTCAAACACAACTTTCCTCAATAGGAAATGCATTTGGCGTGTACCTATGGGTGGGAAAATAAAGACATAAATCGCTCTTTCATAGAATTATTCATAGAAAGGCCTTCTGTAGGTGGCATTGGACAGGAAGTGTGTGACTCAGGTGTTGATTTAAAGTGGTTTAGCATAATGAGTGTAATCCCTTTGCACGTTTCAGAAAAGCTAAGCAGCCTATTGCAGGAACGTGAGTTGTAGTGAGTGAGAGAGGAGAAAGGCACCAGGAACACATTGTGCTATTCCGCTAATGTGTTTAGTGCTGTCATAATTTAGGAGCTTGTGTTGTTGTGTGTGAGATAAGAGGGGAGTTTTGGAGTTATTTTTTTAGTACTTCTAAATTTTTTTTGTTTTTAAGGACTTTATAATTAGATTCTTTGTTTTTTGGGTATAAATTTGTCAGTGAAAAAAAAAAAAAAACCCAGAAGCTGCCTTCTCAGCATCTTCTGTCAGAAAGCTGCCTTTAGATATGAAAAAAAGGGTTTGCACCACACACCCAGGTAATTACAATCGCTCCCCCACACACAGGCAGGCGGCAATCCATTCTTAGCAAACTAATGAGGTGCGTGAGGTGCAAGCGTGCATGTGTGAGCAAAAGAAAAGGGAAAGAGAGAAGGGGGCAAGTGGAACAAATCATGCTGTCAGTCTGTCTTTTGTCATCTTTTGGCGGGCACTCATCAGGATTCTCCCCTCGCTCTCCAGGATGAAAGGAGAAGAAAAGAGCAAGGGAGCACACAGATGCTAACCTTTAGAAACAAACGGCAGCGGGAGGAGATGACCTAGTGCAAAACTGCTAGGGCTGAGAACACTGATACGCACAATTAAAGAAGAGAAGCGTAGAAAATGGTGACAAAAACCATGACAGCAAAAACAGCCATGTGACAAGGTTCTTGTGTGAGGCGGATCATTTTGGGTGGGCGGCACTTGTCAGGCAGGTTGTTGTGAGCAGCTGGACCGTACTCAAGTAAAGTATCCAGACAAGCAGCAGCAATTTGGCACTTGATGATTCCGAAAGAGAACTCCATTTCATCCCTCCTTATAATGGTCGCGTCTAACTCGGCACGCAAAATTCAGGCTGATGGCTGGGCATAATTACAGCTTGATTGCCTAGGGAATGTTTGTGCACTTCCATATGTTTTCCTTCTCTGTTTTTCTCCATGATTAGCCATATCAAAGGACACTGAGGAAGCCGAGATGCACATGGATGCGTTCTCCCCAGGATCCTAGGGTCTAAAAAGAGTCTTGTTGTGCAGTCCTCAGGTGGCGTATTTGGTATTGAAGTCTGACTGAGTTAAAATGGCTGAATTAACCGCTTGACACTTAGCCTCCTGCCACCGATAGATCCTGCATTTTCTCCTGCACTGACATGCCCTTCCAAGACCCTTTTAACCACAGGGTCAAAGGTTGACCTGAAGAAAAGAATGCTGAAGGAGTAGGTGAAAGTTGCTGAATGAAGGAAACAGAAGGGTGGACATTAGTGAATGGGGCAGTAAAGGCAGATTCACACATTCAGTGGGAATAAAAGGCATCTCATCTGCTGGACTGCATGGGTGGGGTGAATGGGGGAAGGGTCCTGCCGGACTCAATAGCTTCCTCCTACATTTATGGCACTGCTAGGCACAATGCTGACCAGGGAGAGAGTTCAGCCCTGTCGATTAAGATCAGTGTGTATGTGTTATTTCAGGCAGATGTAGGGCAGTGAATGGCCCATATAGAGGCCCTAGAGAGTGACGGTCATACAGAGGTAAACCCCAGGATGAGAAAGCAATACAGTTAAACAACACACTGTGCAAAGCAGCATCAAAACTTGACACTGTTTGCAATAAACTCTACAAAATGAAGTCATGATCCCAATGTGGCCTTCACAGCAATGGTGTTAAAAAGGGGTTACCGTTTACAGTGTAAGATTGGAAGATAAAAGGCAATAAACTGGTCCAGACACTTCCCTAGAGTCTTTGAATACAGCATCACAGCCCTGAAAACAGGGACTTGTAAAAACAAACTGCACTGTCAAATGCTTCAGGACTGAAATAAATAATAGACGATTGACAGCAGGTTTCCATCCATTCTTAAGAGTCTAAAATTAAAAAGTTTCTTGCTGCTATGATTTTCAGAAATGCCCTGTTTGTATGTGAGATGAGTAGCCTTCTGGCTACCCAATTGGTTATTGATATGTAAACATGATGGCCATATTTGGTGTTGATGTATTGATTTGTCAGACGAGTCATTCAAAGTCATTTTGTAGCCTAGTTTCAATAAAACTGAGGAGGATGTTTTGATAACTGAAAGTTACAATGTGTTGTCAAGGTACATATCTCAAAACATTAAATATGAAATTATGTTTTGCATAATAATAAAAGTGTCAAAAATGTTGCCATCACCCTTCTCCATCTAGGACCATCCAAGGGGAACACGAGAAAATGTTTTTCCTTTAATGTAGTATCTGGTGGATGTTGATGATATGCATCTGTACTGATGCACACTGCCAGGGCCATTTGTCAAAGCCACAATATTTATTGTGCTTTTATCAAAAAATTGATTTTGGTCCCATATGAACCCTGTAGATAGGCTAACACAGTTGTACAAGTCTCTTCCAGTTTTCCTCTCATTTCCCTACATATCAAAACACCAAAAATATTTAAATTATAGGAAGGAAAACTGGAAGCAAAGAAACAACAACAGGAGGAGATAGATGCTTTCCACAAAAGCTTAAGATTTGCTTAACTGGCCTAGCTTGGGATTCTGAGGTCAAGAACTTGCCAAACACTTGGGCTCAGTTTTAGGACTTACTATGTGTGTATTTATGGGAAATGCAAAAGCGAGGCTTTGCTGTATGTAGGTTAACTTGTTTCAGCCAATCTGCTTGTCCTCCCTCACCCCATGTTTAATCTCCTGCACTCAGTTACAGTAGTGGGGGCAGGATACTGCACCACACTGCAATGATATTCCCAGTACCACTTCAGCACTACACTAGACAAGCAGATCAACATGAAGACATACTAGAATAAAAGTAACATTCACTTTGCCAGACAGAACAGCATTAAAATGTAGCATCTCTCCTTGAACCATTACATCAATCGAGTTGTCAAATAAACATCAGATGTTTTATAGTGTGCTCTTAAAAGAATCTAAACCCACTTGGATCCATGGATCTATCGAACACCTTGTTCTCCAGATTTGCACCCCACACATTGATCAGGCTCCTTCTGAGTTAGACCAGAGTGATCAGAATTCACCATTGATCCTGCAGGATCTCAATTCTGTCCAGCCATGAAGCTGTGCATTGATCAACTCCAGCAGGACACCAGTGGCCTACTGCACCCTCTTAATTGATCCAGAGATTCTCCATTCATTCCCGCCTGAGACCCTGTCCAAATGACCCATCGATCCGTGGCCAGACCACAGGAACCATTTCTGTATCCCAGTTCAACCTGCCCCTCCCCATCCCAACATGTACCCAAAACAGACTCACCCCCTTCAGCCTATTCCAACCCCCGACTTCCACTGCCGTTGATATCCCAAACATGACAAATCTGCACCCCGATACTACCCCAAATAACACTCACTAGCAACACTGAGAAAAAGATACCTGCGCTACATTCCATTGAACACATATCTTAACCAGAGCATGACTCTGCAGGTACTAAAGACATCTCCAATATTGTTGGCAATGTATTCTCAAGGCATCACACTAGTTGTTTTGACCATTCTGCTTTTGGAAAGCATATTTACAGCCGTTGCATGGATATCCATGTGCTTAATTATTGTCACACTATACATAATCACACTAATCAAGTTCAAGCTTGCTTTAAAGAATCAACCATGCCTCTTATTTTGCAGGATGTACCATGCGGCTACACATTTCATAAAAGTGTGGAGGGTTACCAGTGAGTCGAAGACCATCCCACATATTCTGAAAATATCAAGCGCTCTTCAGCAACAGCACAGGTTTTGACAAGAAATAAGTGCCGGGGGGTATTAATAAAATGTATGTACCCTGAATGCACAATGACATATAGCTACAATCACCTATTAAAAGTAACCTCCAATGAATGTACTTCCACAATCAAATTTTGACTCTGGAGTGAAGTCAGCATCAATTTCTCATCTCAAGCCTGTCTCTGAGCACAACAGAGCACACTCAAAAAAACAACAGATAAAATTTAACATTTTTTTTAGATTTTTGTTATTGGCTTTTTATTAGATATAACTGTTTTACATGTTTGGGTGGTTTTTGTGTTTTTTGTTTTTTTGGTTTTTTGTTCCCGTAGCCCAAAAAAGAGCAGAGCTACTCTGAAGAGGGTGGCAAGAGCCCCTGCTGAAGTGCCCCCTCTTCCTGCTGCCCTGCTGGCCAGCCCCATGGCTTTAGCCCGGCCAGATAGATCCGCACGGTTCAAGTCTGGCCAAACAGACCGGCAGGATACACACACTCAGCAGGAGATGTATGCACGAGAAGATGCGGCACAGGGGAACGTGTGCCTGCTATTGTCCCTCTCACTCTTCTGTACGCGGTTCCTCCAGGAAAGGGTAATCCACTTGTCTTTCTATCTTTCTCCACTAACTCCTCTATTTTCCCTCCTTTTATTTCTTCTTCACTGTGTTCTCTGGGTCAGTGGAGAAGTATGAGGTCTGAGTGGAGGAGAAAAAAATAAAAAAGCTGGAGGAACAATAGATCCCTCAGCTCAGCGCGCTGCTTGTGCGGCTACTGCGTCCTGGCTCAGCCTGGCTGATACAGCACCTCCCATTTCCCCCTCCTCTCTGTCTTTCTCTCGCTTGCGCTCACTCATACAGTCTCGCTCTCCTTTACTAATCCAGTATCCACCTGCATTCACTTTCTGTTATCACTTTGCCCTGCTATCAAGGGTTGCACTATTGTTCACGCAATAGGGAACTGGGGTAAGGTGCCAAGGTAAGAAGCACGTGCATCATTGTTTTATGTGTGCTGATTTGGGATTGGTTGTTAGATCCAGAGACACCAGAGTCACTTGTACCAGCTGGGACTAAAAGCTTTAAAGAGATGCAAAGGAAAGATAACGTTGTGAGCGTGAAAGAGAAGTGAGAGAAAGGGAAAAGGTGAATGGAGGGGGTCAGAATCCGATGGGAGGGATAGTGAGAGAGAGAAAGAGGATGGCAAAAAAACAACCGAATGAGAGTAGTAAAACCCCTCATGAATATTTAATGTGAGCTCACTCTGACCTTGATGATATCCAAACCATAGAAGGGGTGTTATGAGTGTTATGAGATGCTGTCTCCACAGTCATTACAGAAACAGACTGGGGAATCACACCTTTGCATAAATGCTAGGAGCCTAGGTCGTCCATCTATTATGACCAAATTCAAGAAACCGTTGTATAAAGAGAATTATAGCTTAAAAAGATGAACCCTGCATATGAATATGCCTTCTTTCTTGTTATATGTGAAATGCACTATGTCAAGTATGTCAGAAAATGCAGTAATAATGAAACAATAAAAAAATACCCAGATGATTTAAGCTTTCCAACTGTATTTGTACTACACAAATGTTTACTTACAGAACCTAGTTATGATATTAAAATACATTTAGAAGGTACATCTAATGAGTGTGTTTACATGAACAACAAAATGATGAAATCTATGGAAAAAAAATAAATAAATCTCAACATAGATACCAGATAATGCAGCAAAATCATTTCGGCATACATAACATATGGAAGTCATCCAACTTTTATGATGTCAAAAAATAAACCAACATGAATAACGATGCACACCAAATAAGCTGCCAGCATGCCAGTAAAGCTGTGCATAATGAGCAAACATATAAATAGCCCAGTTGGTAATGTTTACATGAGCATAGCATACACATTTTTATCTTAATAAACATACTTGCTTAATTAAGTAAACACACTAAAACTTTGAAGAATATTTATTAGCTTATTTAAGCTTATAATCATTTACAATGCAAGAAGAAAAAGACCTGTATTTACCTAGACCTCTCTTTCTTTCTCAACAACAGTTCCTAATGTGCGGTATGCAGTCCCTCCTTTATATTCAGGCCTGGATAATGTCCGTTGGAGTAATTTCACAGTGATTAGGGTAATGAAGGACAATGCTCACCCCCTGCTAACCGCCAACACAGAGAGAAAACCATGGAACAAATTAGCCAAGCTGTAGCATTAACAGACAACAAGCACACTGACCGGTCCCTACCCAATACACACACACACACACACACACACACACATTCATATTTAGTGGAGTTGTGGCATTATGGGAGACTATGTCAACTTCATATATAATACAAATACATCAAAACAGATGTAATGGAATGACTGTGCTGAATACCTGGACATTAAAATGGATACTGGATACTGTGCTTATCTTAAATCGTGACTTGTTATATTTAATCTAACCATTTATTTTTCAATGAAAATATATATATATATATATATATATATATATATATATATATATATATATATATATATATATATATATATATATATTTTTTTTTTTTTTTTATTATTATTTAAAAGTACAATATTATTTGAAAAATGACACAAAATATTTTACATTATTTATTAAGCTATTATTATTGTTATTATTAATGTCATCATGCAGTATATGCACTGATTCAAATCCTAAATGAAAAACCCTACTAATCAACATACAGTAGAAATCTTGGGAAAATTACAAAGCTTGGATCTGAAGGTCGGGTGGGCTGCAGGGGTTGGTGGCTAAGCTTAAGGTGGCCAGGGGCAATGTTTGTTGTATTTGTACATGTTCTGTATATTGTATGTTAATTAGTAGGGACAACATGACACCACTGTGGGCAGATTTGTCATTTAGCAGGACCGGCAGGCCTGCAGGCCTATTTCATTGGAATGATTTTAGTGTTTGGTTGAATGATGTGTTTAAGTGATAAATTGCCTTCAGTAACTCGAAGGCTCGAAGATAAGCACTATCTTCAAGAAAAGTTAATGATCCTATCCATCCTCTTCCCCAGTTGATGTGAGATACACTGAAGAAGCCAAGAGAGAAAGACAGTTCTGATTAGTGACAATCAGCTGGGTGGGATTACAGATACAGCTGGCCTCCTTAAAGAGTCAAAACAGACAGTGCTTAACTCAGTGATAAGTCCATGCTGTCTCAACCATGGACAGAAATACACATGCAAACATGCCACACACACATACACGTCTAAAGCACAGCATGTGAGACACTGATATCCACCGCTGCTGTACCTTAATACTAGAGCTCAGCTAAAGAGAAGAGGAGGGGGGGAAACGGGGGTGGGGAGGAACAGATTGAGAGGAACAAAGCAAAGCTTTTGAGGGCAAAAGAGTATGGCAGAAACAGGGATAGAGGGGGAATAGTAAGGGGGAAGGAGAGGGATGGGGAGAGGGATGGGAAAGGAAAAAAAAAATAGAGGGAAATTGAAAATGAAAAAGTGTGTAGGAGAGGCTGTGTTTTTTCTTTGCTTTTGTAGAAATGGAGCTTTATAATGAGGAGAGATGTGAGCGTTGTGTGGGGCGTGATGAATGGCTGTACAGGCGTACGGTCTGCCACAGCACTTCCTTCTGATCGTGCCTGATTATTGTGTGTTTGTAGGAACACGCTCGAGTGAGAGCCCTGTAGAAGATAATTCAACAGCAGCAGGCCTGCACAATTAAGCAAACAAAAGCAAAACACGTTATCATGAAACAGGTGCTTATGCAGAACATGCTTACAGCGTGAACAATGAGTGAGAAATGCATGCTACAATTAGTCTACTTCAGCACAATTACACTCTACGTGGAAACATTGAACATGGAATGATTAAAAGAGAATTACAACATAAAATGGATGATGCTGGCTATGGATACAATATGTAGAATTTATCAAATAATGACCAATAATACTTGTATTCTGTAGCTGGTAACCAATATACTGACATATATTAGATATCAATCTACATTTTGACTGACTGAAAAGAAAATGCTCACCTTAAAATGTTAGATTACTGTGTATTATTTATTTATTTAATGGTTTTGTCTTTCAAAATCTCAGATCAATCTCAGAATTTCATATTAAAAATATATAATATTTTACAAATTATTAATTTCAAATTATTTAATTTTATTATTTTAATTTCCATTTTAAAAGTGTATTTATTTATTTATTTACGTCAACTAGAACTAATAATGGGTCATATGATAATTTGTAAATAATGTGTCAGCTGAAATATCAGTTTTGTTTTTTTTACTTAACTAATCGATAACATTGAAACGTCCTTTACTGAAACATACTGATATGACTGCGGTTAAAAAGTCATTTTTACTTCTGACTTACATTTACAAAATGAAGATAAATGCAACATATTCATAAATCTTCAGACCCCACCCACAGGTGGTGGCAGCATGCAAACAGTGCGTATTTTTGTAAATCAGCCTGACTTACATACTTTTTAATTTATCATTTTCTCAGGTAAAATACTTACCGGTACTGATAACCTTTGTAGATTTCTATCATTTAGAAAATTAACTCAAATTTAACCGTAAAATAACTTGCTCAAAACATAATTGGGTCATAATTGGTATAATTGGGTCAAGAGTCCCAAGTGGAAAAGTTTGGTACTACATCCACAAAATCTAACTTATTTTTTTTTTTTTTTTTTTTTTTTTTTTTTTTAGGTATCAACCTAAACTTGTTCAGATGATTGGCTTTGATTTTCTTGAAGATTTGGAGGTAAACGTTTTTATATTTTACATTTTCATAAATTTTAACTTCAGAACTTTTTATAATTTTACTTTTATGACTGTTTTTTAATTCTACAATAATCTGTGATGTTTCACCTTTCACAAAACTTAAGTTATTTCTACAAAGTATTCAAGATTTATAACAATTTTAGCTGGAAAAGTCACTTTTATGTCTATGCTCAAAAAGTGGGACTTGCCATTAAAAAGGCTAAAGAGTCTTGTTTTAACAAACTTTGAAATCAAAAAGTTGTTAAACTCATCAAGACACTGGCACTAGGAGGCACTTCAGGACTAGAGTTGAGGAGCTCTGACATACAATAAAGGAATTTGTTATTTTGTGTCTGTACAGTTGCTTTTGAATGGCTGGCTATGCGGGTCAAATTGAACCACGAACATCACAAACACATAAAGATTTCTGTACATACATTTCACAACACATCAGTGTTCATTCATGACCCTAAATGAGAAAAAGTAACAAAACTTAAAGAAAAACAACATGGGTTAAATAGCATTTCAGATAGACTGAAAAAATAAAAGATAGCTTATTTTTACCATCTGTGGCTGACAAAATATTTTTCTGTATTGAAATGAGTGGGAAAAAAGCTCATATTTTTAGCTTCATTTAGTTAAAAAACTAAAATAACAAAATATAACCAATAAATGATATTATTTTGGGTCTGTAGAGTTGCCTTAGAACATTAAAATAGGAGGGCCAAATTGACATGGGAACAGTAAGAAACTAAACAAAAAAATTTGTGGATATGTCAAAACACATCAGCGTGTTGAAACTTTGCACTTTACAAGTTAACTGACATTCCGACAATTCAAAAATCAAATCGGGTCAGACTGACCCAGAACAGTACATAAGGGATATCAATGTGCCAAGTTGCTAGTTAAGCCCATGAACCAAACTACTTGGCTGAAGAATTGTTTATTCCAATTAATATTAATAAAGTAATGATTTATTGAAACACCACTGACTTTTATTATACTGCTAGTTTTCTAAAAGCATGCTATTTCAGCATGAAAATGGTGCTTTGTTCTGTATGACTTCATGTAGCAATGACATGAAAAAAATGCATATCATAGCTCAAAGCTCCTGAGAGTACACAACTTTGTTGAAAATCTACTCAAAACGTTAAATACACAGCAATTTGTAGCTAGTAAGTTCCCTGAAGCAATGGAGTAATGGAGTGATAGCTCTCTGTGCACCTGCCAGCATTAACCTGGGCAGCAGTCAGTGCGCGGTCACGTGGATGAGCGAGCGGAATAATCGACAACACTAGTCTGCAGTGAAGCCTCATTAAGAGAGAAGACAAAAGAAGTGATGGCGTACTAGTCAGGTGTGAAGTGTCTCCCACGGGACTGTAATGGCCGTGTCTTTTTTTTTTTTTTTAAGACGTGACCAGACACACTTTACCGGCACCACATACCCACACTGATGCCAAACACCCGCATTTGATAAACACATTACCCAGCAACCCCATACTCCTCACAACTTCACACAATAAATGCTTATTCTTATTCATTTCACTTTTTATCTCCATTCTTTGGTCACAGAGCTCCTGATGAGGCAGGGTACCAAACGTATGACCACTCAGATGGCGACACAAGGCTGTACAACTGAGCTGTATAGAAAACCATACCAGTAAATGGGCTTGACAAATCCAATATTCCTTATTTAGAGAGAAATGCTTGGTGTGGAGGAGGGTTGCTTCAATAAACAGCAGTGTTTGAATAAACAGAGAGCACATTGCACATTCTTAATGGACACATTTGCTACTGATGGTTATTACAGTTATTTCAATGATCATTAGGTAAAAGACAGTGTACTGGGGAGTGTATAGGTTAACAGTAAGGCTATAAGCAACATTAAGCATGGCAGATAAAGAAAACAGTCATATTCTGGACCATTACCTAAATAGATCTTCACATTGTTGTGGAGACCTGAATTGTGAGCATAATGATCAACACAGTACATCAAAGCAGTACAGATTTTATTTTTATATTTTATTATAATTTATTGATATATTTACATCCAGATTACTATTGCCTTTATCTAATGCTCACTTAAAAAAAAAAATAATAATAATACTTTGAAACTATTTTGACAACAAAATTGCTAGTAAATATCACAAATAATCACAAAGAAAATCAAAAGTAACACACTGAAACTTTTGAAGTAATAAGACTGAAATGGCAAAACATACTCTTATAAAACATACTTTTATAATCTTTATTTGCAACTTCTAAAAATCATGATTTTACAGTGCAATAATAATTTAATAATGCTTGTTATCTTAACTTGTACATCAAAATGAACATCTTTTTTTTTCATACTGCACATTATAATCTTGTGATCTTGTGCCTAAATTCACTTGTATCATCTAAAATGATATATTTATTTTATTAAAATGTATTTAAACACCATAGAATTTTAATATCTGCCATTTATTGGTTATTGGCCATATTGGCCATAAGACAATAATTCTCAGTTTATCATATCAGCTAGAATTGAATCTAAATATCAGTGGATCCCTAATATCCATTCATCCATAAGTGTACAAATTTGCGCCTGTACATGTGAAGTAATTTGGCTTGAAGTGTGCCGCATCCAAATCTAAGTGGAGCAGACAGGTTTGGCACATTACACTACAGACCCAATCCAGTGTTTTTGTTTCGGAGAAAGAGCTCAGTGTCTGACTCATTTTTCAAACCTTCCAGAACAGCTGGAGGTGGGTAGAGGGGTGGGGGACCAACCAGTGAAGTGGGAGGGGCATTGCCTAGCCAAGCTGATCCAATTTAAATATGCAAATGTTATCAGAGTTGGAAAAGGAAATGGGAAGGCAAGTGGAGAACAAAAAAATCGAGAACAAAAAGAACAATATCTAATGCAATTAATTGTTTAGCATTGTTTAGCCTTCTATTAAGGAGATAATTATACGCCTCTACACTTTGGCCAAGCTACAAAACACATAAGAGGAGTCTGTTGATTCACTCTTCAAATCATCTGTCTCTATTTGAAAGGTACCTGAGGGGATTTGCACCCACAAAACACTGTGCAAATTGCAGCAGTTGTCTGCGAATGATGATGTTATAGCAGAAAATTACAATTTTGTCATTGTTTCCTTACCCTCATGTCATTCCTAATGACTTACTTTCTTCAGAGTAACATAAAATACGATATTTTGAAGATTTTGTTTGAAAGTCAGTGGGGTCCTAAACAAAATTGGACTCCGCCGACAACAACATTCATTGTATGGATAAAGAGAGAAAGTCATACAGGTTTGAAACAACACAACTGTGTTGCAACTAGTATTACTAGTAGTTATTAAAACAGCTGCTCTCTTGAGCCTGAGCTCCATAAATCCAACTGCAAGCACACCATCCGTTTCTTTTTTTTTTTGTATGTTAAGACCTGTCAGGTCACAAGTAAAACATCCCAATCCATAAGCTTTAAACAGATTGTTCTGAGCACTTCCTTGATAATAGACCTAAAATCTCCCATAAATGCTAATCCAAGCAGCTCATATCTGTCAGGGCAAATCAAGCCTGAAATGAGTTCAGTCAGCCGCACCCCTGGTTTCCTCAGAACCGTAGTGGAGTTGAACCCACCACGCTCCCATTGTCCTCCGCCTCACTGACTCCAAGCATATAACCAGGCTGGGAACAAAGGCATCAAGGGGGAGTCCCCCCAAAACCCCACTTTGCTCAGAATAGAAATGGTGAGGGCGGGGGGAGAGGGGGCACAGCCATCAAACTGGTTTTCCACCCGTTCGTTTTTGAGAGCATAAGGCTGGTCCTCAGGGAGGTGAAACTAAACAAATAAGGGGTGACTGCTTTAAACTGCTCACCCCTGCAAGAAGCGTTGTGCATTTCACACAATCAGCTGCAGCTCACCCGCCTAATTAAATATTTTCGGCCCACAGACATACATTGCATTCTCCATGGAGATTTGCTTTCTTTTAGAAAAAAAACATCAAGCGCTAAAATGATTATCGGCAATGTGTCAGGTTAATTTCAAGTGAGTTTTCGGCTCAAATTTGATGGAAATGTAAATGACCAAAGTCAGCTTGGGGCACAAGAAAATGGGACTTCTTTTGTAACTCATTCATTTAACAAGTCGGTCCGAACCCTTCGTTTATGTGTGTGCTCGTCAATCTGTGTGTGTTCAATTGATTTGTTCTTTAATGACCTTGTCTACATGATGTAGTGCAGTGGTGTGACTATCTGTCTGGATCCACTGGAGAGGGTGGACAGGTGTCTGGACCGACGGTGGGATTAAGGGGCTCCACAATGGGATGGGGGAGGGTCACAGGTACCATCCCTGTGGTAGATGTACGAGATTTGGACTGTCAGAATGGGACAAGCGTGCTGCATGTCTCAGAAGTGGAAGAGATGGAACATCTGGTGTGGTTTTCCGTCAGTAACCTGCCACTGACGTGTTGAGAATCCCACATGAAGGTGACTTACTATTAATGGGGGTTTCTTGACACCTGCAAAATACCCTATCTACAGCATTATTTATCACTTAATATAACTGCAAATTGAATAATCTTTTTTGGAGGACATCCATGACCAATTACAGTGGTGTAATCAATACAATATGTTCTAGACTAGTAAGTTCACCAATGAATAATGCATCATAATGACATATAGGGGGGGCTGGGGATGGATGTTGCACTTTTTGCACCACTGAGTATTTCTCAGGGTAGAATTATTTTGTGAAAGTCAATTTCTGTAAAGACATCTTCAAAGAGGCTTCAAAAAGTGGCTTTTGACTTATTTCCAATGTTATTGCCTAGACAAAAAAAGATTGTTCACTGAACACAAATTGGGGTTCCTTTCACAAATGAACTTGCTGTTAAATAGCCCAGTTAAGTTATTAAATAGTAAAGGAATTATGAAATAAAAACAGTAAATTAACAGTATATATACTTTTATTCGGCAAGGGTACACTAAATTGTTAAAAAGTGACACTGAAGACTTTTACACTGCTATCTATCTATCTATCTATCTATCTATCTATCTATCTATCTATCTATCTATCTATCTATAATGAAAAAAGTGGTTTCCACAAAAATATTAGGCAGTACATCTAATTTTTACACAGATAATAATAATATGTATTAATTCATTAATACTTTTATTTTATTATTATTATTTTTTTATCTGCATATTAGAATGATTTCTGAAGGATCATGTGACACTGCTGAAATAATGACTGCTGAAAATTCAGCTTTGCCATCACATAAATAAATGACATTTATAATATATTAAAATAGAAAACAGTTTTACATTTTAAGAGTATTTCACAATATAAATGTTTTACTTTAATTTTAATCTCATAGATACAGGCTTGGTGAGCATAGAAGAATTTAAACACTTATATGGCAACTAGCACCAACCTCCCCTATATGACAGCAAATAACACTTCAGGATTCAAATATGAGAAACAACCTAAAAATGCATGAAAATGATTATGACAGTCCAGCTAAAGCCAGCACACAATGCTCGATGCTAGGCTTTGATAGAAACCTGCTTGAACAAAACCCACTGGTAAAAATGGCTCCTGTGTTTTAATGTGTCTTGTGATGAATTGCACATCCGATTGAGAAGGTCAGTGATTCAGACCCAGAGTAAATGTTCCGTACAGAGGTAAAGACATCAGTGACAGTGGCCATTTTACTGGTTATGAAGAAGTGGTTTAATAATGCAGTATGTTTTCATTGAATGAGGTGAGCTATTCAGGCAGAGTCGCATATTCATCTATGTCATCTCTGTCAGGCACATGGGGGCTGACTACAGCCCATAAAAAAACAGCAGAGCTCCAGGCAACAGAGATGGGGTAACCCTGCAATAACAGCTGGAGAAAATGCACTTGATGCAAAAGAGGACATGGTCCTGCTTTTAGTGACACACAGCTAAGTAATAAGACTCACACACCTGCGCACAAATACACAAACACACTCACAGGGACTTGTAAGACTTCAAGAACATGACTGAAGAAAATCCTTCATATCTTCTCCATGTCCATCTCCATCATAATTTACATAATTAGTAATAAAACTAGAATAATTATGACTTAGTGCGATTAAGGTGATTATCAAATCATGAAGGCTGTGATTTAATTCAACAAATATGCAGACTGCATATTTCATAGTGAATAACTGCACTGTTCATTTATACATGTGCAGTTCAAGGTACAGTGTTTCAGCATCTTAGAGCGTCTCAGTTCACAGTTAATGCTGCTCCACACGAACTCCACCTCTGCATTTGCAGAGAGATTTCTGCCAAAAAGCTTCATGTACAGTGTTTCAGCATCTTAGAGCGTCTCAGTTCACAGTAAATGCTGCTCCACACAAACTCCACCTCTGCATTCACGGAGAGATTTCTGCCAAAAAGCTTCATGTACAGTGTTTCGGCATCTTAGAGTGTCTCAGTTCACAGTAAATGCTGCTCCACACAAACTCCACATCTGCATTCACAGAGAGATTTCTGCCAAAAAGCTTCATGTACAGTGTTTCAGCATCTTAGAGCGTCTCAGTTCACAGTAAATGCTGCTCCAGACAAACTCCACCTCTGCATTCACAGAGAGATTTCTGCCAAAAAGCTTCATGAGTTAAATGTTTAAATATGAATAAATTAAACATAAACTGTACTTTTAAAGTATAATGATTTTTATTAAATAATCAAATTCTTCATTGTCAAACTTATTATATATTATTTTATTTCATATTAAATGGGTCAACAGTGGGAATGTAGCCTATAATAGCTGCAAAAATACATATTTTTGTAAAAAGCACACCAAGGGTGTCACATTTTTCCAAGTTGTTCAGCCTAAAAGGATGGTTTGCACTTAAAAAAAATCATTTTTTGAATGATTTTAAATTGTCTATGCAGATGTACCCCTACAAAATAAGACCAATCTATTCTAGAATACACTTTCCAAATTTTAAAAAAAAAAAAAAAAAAAAAAAAATCCTGTATTTTCTTTCAAATTGAAAAATATACTGTAGAAAAACAAAATATTGCAATGTTATTAATTTTATTCAGACACCCAGCCCCCAACCCAGTATCATCATATTATGATATACAACAGTCAAATTTCTTACATGCTCCTCGCATAAAGTCATGGTATAATTTTTCATTCAGAGGGATTGGATTTTGGAAATTTGGTGTTTTGGGTTTTGGATACTTTTTTTTTTTATTTTTTATTTGATTGACAGATGCATTTACTATGAACTCATGTCATTGCATGGAAAAGACCTACATTTTCTTAAAAATTTCTAATTTATTCACAGAATTAAAAAAAATTACACAACAACATAATACAGGTTGACATACAGAAGAGTAAATTTCCATGTATACTGGCTATACATATCATTACCACCCCAATTATATCAGCTCTGTCTATGTTTAAACACGCACGCTAGGAGGTATTAAATTTTTTTTTTGTTTTGTCTATCTTAAAATGTGCGCTAGAACTAGACAGCACCAATTATTTAAGATTTGTCTAAAAAGTGCCCTGGCGGGACCCTCTACCTTGGAAAAATGACACTCGGCACGCCTCGGCGCTCCAGCATGGACAGACCACTTCCTGCTAATTCAATTCCCTCCCATCAAATTAATATTATTATCGGGTGGTTTTGCAACTAAACACAATGGCCAGTATCCGGTCAGTCAAGCCCTACGGGATTCAGTTGACATTGATTTACACTGACCGCTCGGCATCAGGGGCACAAATCAACAGCTGTGAAATCTCCCGTTTCAACGGCAATCACAGAGAGCTTATTGATTACTGATACAGATCAATGTGACGACAGCGGAAGAGCAGCTAGTGAGAAATGGCTTTTTACAGACTGGTCTAAAAATTGTTAGCTCTGCTTCCACTTTATGATATTTGAGAGGGAGCTGAGGTAAGCAAATGAACTGACAAACACTGCCTCGGGAAGAAAGCCTGTGAGGTGTGCCAGGATGTAGATAGCGGCTCAAAAAAAGAGAACAAACCTAGAATGTTGTGTTATTTGAGGTCTTGGCTATGCTTGAGTGTTTCTTCAGTATATATTATGCACTGTTTGCATTTCAAGTTCAAGTTTTGCTTATTAGTATGTGAGGGTTCCAACTCTTGAAGTGCTGCGTTTCCTAGCAACAGATTCCTGGTTCACCCGACTCGCTGTCAAATGCAAGACTGTGCGGCCTCTGACAGATGACCTGACTTCACAACACAAAACTCTGTTTGCTGAATGTTCTCCAAGTTATTTCTCCCTTATTTCAATCTCCTCTGTTATATGAATGTTTTATTATATATATATATATATATATATATATATATATATATATATATATATATATATATATATATATATACTTTCAATATCCTCTGTTATATTTTTACATAAAAAAAATAGATTAATGTAGCCTTGATATGTGAGAATAAAAATGAGGAACGAGGCTAAGTAGATCACTGCACAGCATGCTAGCAGATTGACATGGAGGCAGGAAGCCAACTAAAAAATTCAATTCTCATTAAGAATTTTGTTTGTGATTGAGAGATCAAATGCAGCTATATAAATGGACTGTCATGAATGCCTGAAGTTATGTTTACTCACATTTTCAATTTTCAATAGCAGTGGTTCTTAAAGGGATACTTAACCCCAAAATAAAAATTTTGTCATTAATCACTTACCCCCATGCCGTTCCAACCCCGTTAAAGCTTTGTTCGTCTTCAGAACACAATATAAGATATTTTGGATGAAAAGGAAGAAAGATGGACTATTCTGACGATGCTTTTTATACTTTTCTAGACCTTGACAGAGTAATTTACTTGGCAGTCTATGGGACAATCACAAGCCTCCCATTAAAACATATCCTGCAACACAGCAGCTTAGAACCACTGGTGTATGATATCTGGTTTGAAAATACAAATGTACTTGAGTCAAACAAACTCAACAAGGTAAGCTGTAGATATTAATTCCCACCTATTTTGAATGAATCTGACTGATCCTGTCTTAGAGAAGATATTTACTAATGCATTAGAGAACTGATGAGACTTAGAATCAGTATAAGTATTAGCTCTACTTAGTGCTGTTGATACTGTTTTGCTGTAAATTGTTTAATTTGAAGTCGACATCAGGGTAACAACTGCTCCTTTTGGTGAAGTTGGCGTTCTTGTTTATGTAGTCAAGCCAGTTCAAATGTATAATTATTTCACTATTTGCATGTTCATATAATATTTAAGTATGAAGTAGGTAAACATATACATGAAGAATGTGAACTTGATGAAGATGATGTCCAACATAGTGAGAGATGCTTGACCAGTAGACTATGTTACAGTGCTTAAAGGAGTGTACATGAAGAGGTAAAGAACATAAGTTGGCCATTACAAAAAGTTCCGGAAGGTGGAGAATATTATTAGAAACATAGTTGTTGCCACTGAAGCTCCCTTTTCTTTCATTTTGCCCATGTAATATCTATATTACCCCTTTGTAAAACAAAAATATTATATTTGAAGTAGAGGATTGGTTTTGTTTAGTATTTCATCTTCTTCACCCTTGAAATACCCTGCCTTCCCTTCCCCCATTTTTGCACCCCCCCGCCCCACTACCCCCCAGAATCTTCCTCAAGTCTGCCAATGAGCGCGCATTGGCAGCATTTTTTTCCTAGAGACAGTGTGCTCCATGTCTGGGGTGGTTCCACTCCTTTGCTCAGTCGTGGAGTTCAACACCAATCAGACAGCAGGCCGCAATGATTCTGCATCGCAGCCTTTCCTTTTGGCAAAGCGCAATATGTGGTTTTTCAGGCTTGTTATCCTCCAGGCATGAGGGGTGCCATGTGACGACATGCATTCTCTAAGACAATGGAGATTACACCCTGACACGCGCACATTAAAAACAGATTCCAGCTAGGTGGGGGGCGGCTACGGAGCTACAGTCTATGGAGGATTTCTGATTTCGTATTGTATACAGTTTTGTGTGCAACTTGTTTTTGGACTAAGATTGCAATAGCACTCCATAAAACACTCCACTCTTCTTCTAAAGGTTTTCCTAACTGAATGGATAGTCTGTGCACGAAGAGCTCTAGGACCACATGCATGGCTCAATTTCTCCATCTCTACAAAAAGCAAAAGCAATCACAAAACAAGAGCCCCAAGATGATTCGCTGTATTTATATGGATCTCATATTCTCATCTTGGGTGGAACATTGTTTTCAGACAGAGAGTTACTGTCCGAGCTCAAGGACGAATGTGATCAATAGCACAACTCCCCAGGCCTTCTCATATTGCAGAGTACATTCTACTGATAGTGTGAGATGTCTCTGAATCTAAATGGATCAGGATTAGCTGAAAATCGGCCCTGCACTGTCAACCGATGATTCCTCTAGAACGCAAATTCGCCTCATCCCAAAAAAGCTTAAGAATGCCATAAATCCAAAATTCAAACATGGTATAAAACATAAAATAGATGTGTAATATAATCAGTTCTAATAAACACACTATTCATTATTAGATGAAGTACAGTGTCCTGCAGTCTCTCAAGCCATTCATGTTTCCTAAACACTATATTTTCCCAGCTTCGCTGCCACCTCTTGTAGTTGAAGAACAAGTGAAACAACAACTGCTACTGCACATCAGTGTCAGACCTGCCGTGATTTCAAGCTGCACACGGAAGTGCCCCCAATTCAGACATCAAGTGACTTGAGTGAGGCAAATACAATTTCACCCAAATTCACTCTACAGCAAATTCAACCTGAATGGTTTTGACCTTTTTATGATGACTGGACCATACGGATGAGACACCGGACCCATTTGAAAAGAAGCCCCCCTCTTTGTGAGGCACCAAGAATCATGGGTTTGGCCTTAAGAGACTGAATTACGTCTCAACAAGAGGAAGTTTTGAAAAATAGAAGGGTTTTGACAGCTGGCTGGAGACCGCCAGGGTTAAGAGAAGCTGGCTGTTCCTCCTTGCCGTGAAACAGGGGAAATTGATGTGCTCAGTCGTTGGAGTAGAACACATTTCACACTCTAAACAGCTTACGTTGAAAGACACAGAGCGGGAGAGAAGAACAAAGTGATGGTTGGATGGCGTGTTACTCCAGAAACTATACTATATACTCGAAGCTCTTGTTTATATGAAAGAATGCTCAGTGAGCTTGTTCCTGTTGTTTTAACATTGACGATTTGCATCAAACCTTGGCATTCTTGAAATGTGGGTCATGCAGCTACCCATGTTCTGCATAGCAACCAATGAGAAGCAGTGGTGAGGGACCAGCCTCCACACACAAGTGCAAACATACACAAACAAGTAGGAGTGAGTCTATTACTAAAAAAAAAGACTGTTGCTCAAAACCGATTTATAAGCAAACAGAAAACAAAAACTGCTGCTCAAGTATGTAAAAAAAAACCTATTTACAAAATATCAGTGAGGAACAGAAGTGTGAACTCTAATATTACTCACACATACAGTGGTTACATCCATTGATTGACAGATGGTTCAGGGGTCCCATTCATTTTAATTATCTCTTCTAACACATATGGATCAAAAGACACTACAAAAATAAATAATATAAAAAGAGAGAGAAAGAGAGAGAAAGCTTTGATTAGAGAAAACACTATATGGTTGCGTACATATATTAAGAGTGATATATTACACTGCAAGAAATACAAATCTTTAGAAAAACATGCATTGTCATTAATTAACTAAATTATTAATTTAAATCATTAAAGTTAATAAATATTATATTAATTACTATTATTATTAATATTATTTAAATTAAACAAAATTACAGTTGTAAAAAGTTAAATATAATTTGTATTATACATTTTGTTGCAATTATATCTATCGATATAGACAGACAGACAGACAGACAGACAGACAGACAGACAGACAGACAGACAGACAGACAGACAGACAGATAGACAGACAGACAGATAGATAGATAGATAGATAGATAGATAGATAGATAGATAGATAGATAGATAGATAGATAGATAGATAGATTTTACACTCCAACATTTCACTTAAAAAAAATACAAATAAATAAATAACTATGTGCGGTGACAAGTGTAAACAAAGCAGAAATAAACACCACTTAGACTCTCAAACAACTTCCATTAGTGCCGGTCAAATAATATTAGTGATACAAATTCAATGCGTCAACCACATCTCACCACATACACTCCATTCACTCCTGTGTGTTTGTTTCACTGCTGTGTGTTTGTTTGATAATTATTTTATTTGTTTGATGGGTGATGAAGAATTTGAGACTTTCTTAGCCAAATATTCTCACCCCAGATGCAAACATCCATTTTAATATGGGCGGTCTCTTGTTTGCATCAAAGAGTGTCATTAAGAATTCACTGCAAAACAACTGTTCATTCGATCCATCCAATCTGAATTATGATAATTATTTGGGAAAAACATTGAGATGTGGCTCTACATCATGACTGTAAATGCGGATTTTTGTTGTTTTCTGTAAACACCAATTTTTAAACACAGGGCTCATCCCTCTTCACGCCTTCCTTTGCTGTTAGCAGGATATTAGGAAGTACATCTATACTGTTCTCATTATTTGTACATGAGTTTTTAATTTAAAATAACTTTTTGTCTATTTCTCATTCTCATTGCTGCCACAACAAATTCATCATCATAAGCACAATGGATCAGGATAGATGGTCAGGATAGATGCCATATTTAATTTGCGGGCAAACGAAAACTGGATCAGGATAGATGGTCAGGATGGATGCTTTTTTTAATTTGTATGCGATGACAGCATCATATATACATCATACGAATTTGTATGCATTTAAAAAAAAAAAAAAAATCCAAAAATTTCCAAAATTCCATTTTATTACACATAACTTTATTTCTGAATTATTTGTTTTGTTTTCTTTGTATGTATGGATTACTTGAGTTGATATCGACATCTGGTGACAATTTCATGTCAACAGGACCTTTAGAAATATATTTACTGAGAAAAATGATGACGTGTTCAGTAATTATTTTACCCGCTGTACATACATACACATACATAATATTTGTTATGAAATTATATATGAAAAAACAAAGATGTCCATTCCATCTCTGTCTTCATTGTTTACTTTTTACAAAACTTAGTTAAAAGGATGACCTATTGCTAAATGACAATGACCACTAAAAAGACAAAGGAAAAATATCCCTTTTAAACAGGGATAATGAACCCAAATTCCTCAACCATAAAAAATCTACAGCACAGAATGTAAGTCTCTGAAGAGAGATGCAGCTCTTAATAGGCAATTGTGCTGGGTGACATCACAGGTTGGTGCTAAAAAGGAAATTATAAAGCTCTCCAGGCCCGAGTCTGCACTTTATCCACTAATGCAGCCATTAATGTGGCCTATCAAAAAACACTCCAGCCCAGCAAATGTGAAGTAAATCAAATTAACGTCAGGGTTTCCTCTGACCGTAAAGATGCCATTTTACATTTCAATTGATCAGACAGCTCTGTCTGCACACAGAGCAATTATAACAATCTATCATCAGACTGTCTTCTGTATTCCTTTCAATAAATTTGGTTTATTGAATCCACTCTGAAGTTCAGCTCTCTCTTCTTTTGCAGTTTATCAATCACAGAGAGTTGGAGAGAGTGATGATGATGGAAGAGCTTTTCTCTAACACTAGAATCCAATTTGGATTATAAAGCAAACATAATAAGCAACATGACAGGAATACATACCAACCAATTAAGTGAATGCATCTTGTCACTTCTAACTATATCTACTACAGATTTCTTTAGAGTGGGAAACATAAAAGAGCTACATTCCATGTCCTGTTTCTGTATGAAATTCCTCAAGGAAGGACATAAACGGCCTGTAAAAGCAAGGCTATCATTCATAAGACCTCTTCTTTCTCTCAAACAATTGCAGTAATTAGACTGATTAAAATAACTCACAGTACTAGCTCTCCTCAGTTGGCCTCAGTGGGAGAGAGTACATATCAAAATGAAAAAAAGACTATCAGATCAGTATACTCTGCATTCATCACACGGGACAGGTATGTAATTAGGAGGGCCTGAAAGGACCTGATAATAAACAAAATCTGAATTACATCCCACTGGTTATAAATCATTTATGATAATGCTTTTGTTCAAATGTGGGCCTAAGTGTTACATTATGTGTAAATTCAATTAATATTTAAATTTCTTAGGGTGTATACAGCTATTTTATTTCAAAACAAATACATATTAATTATTGTATTATTGTATAAAATTATTAATGTATTAAAACATATATAACTTATTGTTTTATATTTTTATTTTTTTATATTTTTATATATTTATGTATAATTTAAAACACACACACACACACACACACACACACACACACACACACAATTTCAAACTTTTTATTTTATACACAAAAAATAAATAAAAATATTAACTTTATATACTATTTATTTCATTTAAGATTAACTATAAATATTGTCATATATTTACTGTATATTATGAATATAATGTGATATAAATATTAGTTATAAATACATTCACTTACGCTTTTATATATTAATATTAGTGCTGTCAAATGATTAATCATGATTAATCGCATCCAAAAAAAAGTTTTTGTTTACAAAATATATGTGTGTGTACTGTGAATATTTAACGACTCGTTCTAATACACACCCCCAGTATATTTTGGAAATATTTACATGCATATACATTTATATTGCATATTTTATATTATATAAAGATGTTAATATATAAACAGAACATATTTTTTATGTAAACTTTTTAACATATTTTTATGTAAACAACATAATATATTATGTAAACAAAAATTTTGTTTTGGATGCAATTAATCACGATTAATAGTTTGTATAATATATTATATATAAAATAATATAGATTATTTTTTTTATAAAAAATTTTTTTGTTCACTGTGTGTGGTTTTATAGATATAGATATCTTTTTATATTTTATTTTTTTTATCAATTATATATCAGAGAAAGTGGTTGTTTATTGTCTATGATCACTATGTAGAACTTTCCTTTGAAATGAAAATTTCACTGTGTCTATCTTTCCTTGAATTATTCAATGGGAATTAACCTATTCTGTTTACATTCACTATGCACATTTATGCAATATGACAAACATTGTTTACAGGCATGGTGATGCTAGTTCATTTGCAAAAAAAAAAAATATTCTATTAAAGACATTCATTCACACCCACATATTAAAGAACAATAGGTGAGTGAGTCTATGGTGCATGTCTATGAGCATTTATGACATGAAGGTCAATAAATGCTGAATTAGCACAATCTCTTACAATCTGCACTTCAAAGAAAGCGTGCTGCTGCTCTCCAAGGTGCTGAATGGCTGGTCGGACTGGTCTGTAAAAAAGAGGCGAGTATAAGAACGATTGTAGCATTTGGAGGTTTTTCCTTATCTGTGCAGTCACACGAGTGGACCTCATTAAAGCCACTGACCGCAAACAGAACACAAGATTCACGATGAGTGTTTTATGGGTTGAAAGAAAAAGCACCTTTTCATTTGTTTCAACTGTCTGAATGTCAGTGTGTGAGAGAGAGATATAGAGCGGACACATATCTGGCAGTGTGATAAGTATGCGAATGTGTGTGTGTGTGTGAGGGTATATGTATAATCTATCCTTGTCCTCTCACCTTTTTCTAGAAACAATAGGATCTGTCCCCTCGAGGCACTGGACAGAAGGAGGACGTGATAAGGCCGCTGTTCTCTGCTCTGAAATGACATTTCAAATGTGCCTTCTGTGACACTAACAGCATAACACACAGTCTTACAAACTGCCCCTTCTGACCAGCAGCACAGACTGAATGATTCTCCTCAGCAAACCCAAAACCAGCCATATGCATCTGGCATTGAACATACCAGGGCATTTCCATGGAACAAATTCCCTTCTGTTCTGAAAAATGCAATGTAAACACATTGAGAGAGAGACAAAGAAAATCTGCTTCTCATTAACTTTTCCCGGCTAGTAATTGCACTGCAACCAAAACCCACTCTAAAAAAGAAAGGAAGAGAATAAAACCTGCTTCAGAATGGCCACACAGAAATAAAAGTCACTACTATAAACCACTATAAACAGAGCAACAACTCACTACTATAAACCACTATAAACAAAGATATAGTGGTTCTTTAAACAGAACACAAAAGAAGACATTTTGATGAACTTTGGGTCCAAACAACACTGGATCCCACTGACTTTCAATGCATGAACAAAAACTGTTGAAATATTCTTTAAAATGTATTTTGTGTTCTACAGAAGAAAATTAAGCTTATTCCTCTTTTTGTTGATAAGGTTTTTAATTGTTTTTGTTCATAAAAATTAGTTTGTTGGGGTTTTGAGAGAAATTTTGATTGATTATTTTGTTTGAGTTTTAAGGAAGGTAATTTTCTCTGAACAACTGCCTACACAGTTAGATTCAAAACTTAGAATTTGATTTAACTAAAAATGACAATAAAAATAAAAAAAGTACATTAAATTATTAATTTACAAAAAGGATGTGTTCAATTAAAAAGGCAGCCACATGCAGTGTGTTCATTGGGATGTGAGAGTAAAGCATAAATGCTCTAAAATAACTGAAAAATAACACACTTTTGCTGATTTTCCTAATTTTCTTCTCAATATTTAGTTGATATACTCTCAGATGTATGTCACTCAGTACTACAAGCATTATTATGTGTCCTCATGGTTTACAGTTTAACATTCTCTTTATGTGACTACTCATCATTTAATGCTTCTCATTTTTAAGGATTGATATAGGAACTGATGTTGTCAATTAAGTTTCAATCATAACGCTTTCTCCTTTAAACCAATATAATACTACCAGTATCGCCCCTCATATAGAGTATAACCCTTAGCCTACCGTATACCATGGCAAGCCAGTCATAATATAAAACTTCTTGTTAAAATGAATGTCCTGTGTATTTAGTCTCACATCCAATATACCGATTGCACAGACAGATGGCAATAGGAAAACTCATTATGTTAAATATGTGCGTGTCAACCAGCAGCCAGACATTTGCTTCAAAGATGCCACTCATGCAGAAAACCAATTAGTGATATGTTTTAACATTTGCATAATAAATAGAAACAATCCACAAGCGCTGTCTACCGGACACCGAGCTGTCCTGTGTTTTCCCTGCGTGGGATGTTTGTGCAAGAATGTGATGTGTGACAGCTCTTGGCAGTAAAGGGGAAGAAAGTGACCTTTGCTTGGGTTTGCTTGCGGTAAACATCTCGTCACATGTGCCGGTATGATTTATGGCAGGTTTCAACTGCTCCGAAATCAAATGCTGAGGAATAATCGCAGATTTATTTCAAATGCTGTGTGTTTGTGTGCATATATAGCAACGTCAACCTCCACCTTGCATTTTAGATTCATTACACTAAATTACATTATCCACTGACCTGCATGAAGGAGCATAACCATCACGCATTTGGGGTTTAGTGGCCATATATCTTTTTCTATAGCTTCCCCTGGTTTTACAGCACATCCAAATGTGGCTCATCCAGCAGGGGGGAGGCTGTACATGAGAGACTATGGCCTGGGGCACAAGACCCTGACTGAAGTCTGCTAATGAGCCTCTTCTACACAGCTGAGTCACTCCATTTATTAAGGCAAAACTGGCACTGCACTGCCCACTGTCTCTTTTCCACTTTTAATGATGCTATTACAGAATAATAAAATATTTTCCATTTACTTTCCTAGTCAATTCTCTATTTATTTTACAGGGCTGTAACATAGACAATAGAAATATCTATTTAAGCTTTAGGTTTTTCTTTTAATCAGTAAGGATAATTAAACCAGCACAGCAGTTCTGGCCCATCAATATTTATGACTTCTCACCTCTTTGGCTTGGTGTCAGTTGGTGTCACAGATTTGTGTAAACTATTTTTGCAGCATTACAACAGGAAGAGGGATTTAATATTTAATGCCAATTAGAAGATGTGCTTTGAGCAGAGGTAATTAAAGCTGCTATGTTGTGGCTTGCTTTAAAATGATATCATTTAATATTAGCACATACAGGAACGAATATGCATGCAGAGCAAGCTGATGTCAGGGTTTACAGGAAATACAGAGACAAAACAATAGTTAATGATCAAAATGAGCAACTATAGTCTATTGCTGCAAGGGCTAAACATAAATGATTTGGAATGTTTTAGGTCTGCTTGAAGACCTACTTGAATTAGCATGTTCTTTTATTTTTATTATTTATTATTATTTTTTATTTACTTCACAGAAGAAAATCGATTTCCAACTCGAACTGAGTTTTGAAGAAGTGTTGAGAATGATGTTCTGATGCCCTCTTGTGTTTGGACAGAAACTTTCAATGTGACGCTATAAGACTAGACTGACACATTACACATTATTCGGTTCTTTTAATCACTTCGCTGGAAAGAACCGGTTCCTGACACGACGTGGTATTTAATGTTCCGATAAAAAAAAAATACACTTGCACATATTTAACTTGATTAAGCTTTTAAAAATGCAATCATTAGAATCCGATTATAGTTTGCAATTCCGTGAAAAAATAAACTAATTACCTCTTTCCTTAAATTTCTAAAATCATCATATTTACTCTAAACGCATTTGATGCACGATTTGCTACATCTGTTTGCACGTGACACCTGAACTAAAGGGGGCGCGCGATTAACACGTGCTGCCGAGTAGAGCATAACGTATGCTTGTGGCAAAGGATGAGAAAGACAAACATGATTTGGAATTCGTTGAGGAGAAAATAAAAGCCTTTCCATGAAATATAAACATAGCCCAAAATAACTCTCTGCCACTATAAATTCATCATTAACGTGCAATTTATCGGAGCATGAGAATCTCAGGTACACATAACAAACATACCAAAACACCTAACGTGTAACATCAGTGCTGTACGTACACAAAAGCTGTTTGTTCTCTAGTTTAAAAGTGTCTGTAGGGGTTTTAGAAGTCGGCTCCGTTACTAAGTTAATTGGTGAATGGTGGACTCTGCTGTTTGTGCGTAACTTACCCAGGACTTGCTCCCCTCTCACACTGCCCCTTCCTGGTTTTGGGTTCATACTGTGTTATTTTGGTACCGAACCGCGATAAGTTTGTGACATCAGAGTGGCAGCTGTTTACCCCGTTACTAGGTAACACATTATCCCACGCACCGAACTCCGACGTCAAACGCGGAGGTTTTGTGAAACGCTTTAACCGATTGACTGATGAGAAAATGTGACAGTCGATGCTGCTGTTATCTGTAATCAATTACTAAAATAAACCACTGATTCTTTTTATTTTCCATAGTAAAATAAATTAACATTGTGCAGGCATTTATATTCTTCTATTGTAGGATATAATTGCTAAATCCTCCACTTTCTATTGAGGTATAGTATAGCAGTCAGTTAATTAAGCAAATCACGCTAAAGTGTTCTCTGTTTCTTTATTTGCATTACTCTTTCTTACTACATGCCATGGTTTGAGCCGACACAATGGTGATTATGGTAAAAAAGATCATGTGACAACATTAAAAAACTGTATTGATAACTTGTGTTAAACTGCAATATGATTTTTTAAAAATTTATTCTGAACAAAAATCATATTTCTGAACATGTTGTTTCTTTCTTTGCATGTCTCTTTTCAACTACATGTCATAGTGAATATGATAAGATAGAACACATTTGAATATTCAATCTGAATACACTAAACCTAACAAATACACTAAATGCACCAACACCTTTATTAACGTGCTAAAGTGCAGCATGAGTGTGTTATTTTGGAAAATTACTATTTCTGATCATGTTCTTCTCTTTCTTTATTTGCATTTCTCTTTCTATGTACATGCCACAGTTTGATCTGCCATAATGACGTGGTAAAGTAGTTCATCTGACTGCAATATAAGGCAAGTCAAATCTGAATGTTTTCTGTCTAAATACAGAACTGTATTGACTTGTTTTAAAGCTGAAAACACTGTGTTTCTGAACATGTTCTTCTGTTTCTTTCTTTGCATAACTCTTTCCAACTACATGATTATATGTCACAATGGTGAATATGGTAAGAGATCACATGACAGCAATAAAAGGTTAGTCAAATCTGAATGTGAATGCATATAAAAACATTACAAAACTTTTAGTTTCAGATTTAAATTTATTTCATTCCAAAGCAAGACATTGCAAATAATGTTTTGGTTGTGTGTGAGACAAAAATATGCAATATGTTGAAAACAATATGTTGGAACTCATGGGTGTTTGATCCTTTTAATGGACACCCGATGGTGTTATCATCTAAAAAAAAATTGCATAATTGTTAAACTGGGTTAAAATTCTCAAAGCTCTCCAGTCGGAATTAAATGGTCTCTGTAATTGAATTATCCTACCAGTGTAGTTTACTAGCGGCTCTTTGGCATCCTGTGTATCCTTGTGAAATCTATCCCTCACAGAATTTTCTATGTATCCGTATTTTCGGGATCAGTTGACCCAGAGTGTTTTACTGACAAATTAGTGAAAATAGAAGATGCATACACACACACACACATTATGTTACACATTGGTGAAAACAAAAGATGCATACATACACACACACATTATGCTAATGAGTTATTTGAGAAGTTAATTTTATGGTTATTACACACACAAACACGATGTTCTGAATGTATTCATGAAAAGATTTATTTATGCTCTAATTTATTATTTTATTTTATGAACTGTGATAAACATTAAACATTTGATACAATGCAAATAATCTGTAATTAGATGACTAAATATATATGTTATCCACTATGCGTTTTTTTTTTTTTTTTCTCACTCAATACTACATATAAATATATAAATAAAAATCTTCATAATGCATATATTGTATTTGTTTAGGAGGTGCTTCTGTCAAATTCCATATGAAAATGTACTTCTAAATGAAAAAGACCTGCATTTATAAAATGTCATCAGTGTCCTCCACAGTGTATCTAGGATTTCTGGGACAGCAGCAACAGCAGCACCGTCTGAACCAGTGCAGTAGCCGCAATCTCCGTGAAGTTGGCCCGGCCACGCCCCCTCTCTGGGATTCTCCTCTCGCTCCTTCCTCCCTGTCTTCACTCAGGACGTCCAGAGAAGTCTCCACCCTTCCACTGACACTTTCCATCTGTTCAGTTGTCACTCTTTGAGCTCCTCCAATCTTCTCTCCATCTCCTTCCAGCATCAGCGTTTGCACGGCTCTGTCCGTCACCCGTCTGAATCTGTCCACTCTTAGAGCTGCATCACTAATGAGGCGCTCCATAATCTCCAAGTGCTGACTACTTGTTTCTGTTTCTTCGCTCTTCAGTCGATTGATCTCAATCAGCATACACTCCCTTAACAGAAGTATTTCCTTTTCCTTTTCTATGAGCATGAGTCTGTCTGTTTCTCTCTCATGCTTGAGGGCTTCATTATATCTTTCGATTTCAGCTTTTCGTAGCTCCAACTCGATTTTTTCTCTTTGCATTCCAAGTTTTTCCAGTTCCTTCCTCTGTATGTCTTGCAATCTGTTTTTTAGTTCATCTTTCATTTCCTGTATTCTCCTTTTCATTGCATCTATCTCTACATACTGTGGTAGAGTGTCTCTTTCCTGGTCTTCAGTTTGTGTCTCTTGAGTTCTCATCTGCTCAACATCTTCTGTATGTTCTTGAATGGATTTTGTAGTTGCTATTACTTCTTGATCTTCTTGTTCACTCTGAATATTAGTTTCCTGTTGAGTCTCCTCAGTCCTTGTCTGTCTTTGTATGTCAGTCTCAATTTGTTGCAGTTCTCTTCTTTTGCATTCATAGCTTTGTGTGAGATGCTCAGTCTCCTTGGTAAGTCTCAGCACCTCAGCTTGAACCTTCTCCAGGCTGTTCCTCCTCCTCTCGAGACTCTCCATGATCACTGACTTTTCTTCTTCAGCAGTTTTACATTCATCCCTTAATTTATGCAGGTGATCCTTTGCCTTCTCCATCTCAAGAAGGCCAGTTTGTATGATCTTCATTTTATTCTCCTTTTCGTCATGTTGCCTCTGTAGTTCAGCTGTCATGATGTTTAGCTCATCTCTTTCTAGGGTTGTGCCATCCATTAGCTGAAGAACTTCTCTTTGGGTGTCAGTTTTGTAGGTTTTTGCTTTTGTTTCTTCATCTGTTTTGGCCCAATAAATGCCAGTCAGTTCCAGACTGCTGTCTCTGTCTGTCTTTTTCTCCTCTTTAGTGTCTTGTAGTTGTTCCAGTGCTGTTTTATATGTGACATTCTCAGCATGTGTGTCACTTCCAATGGAAGTATCATCTGTTTTTCTCTTGATTTTTAGTGTCTCCTGTTCATTTTGCTTTTGTTGAAGCAACTCATTTTCAATGTTTTCCTTCTCTTCTTTCAGTGACCCTATAGTCTCTTCCAGTTGTCCCAACTTTATCACGAATGCTTCTGTGATGCTCTCTATTTCCTTATTTTTCTTATCAAGGTTGTTTGATAATTCCTCCTTGTCTTGTGTAAGTTGTAGCAGTTTTTCTTCATTTCTTGAATTCTCCTTCATGAATTCCTTTATATTTCTCTCAAAGTCTTTTTTTGCTTGTTCCAGTTCATGTCTCTCTTTTTTCATCATTGTCTTCAATTTCTTTTTTTTTTTTTTTTTTTATTGTCTTCATTCTTTGCAATCCATTATTTCTTGCACTTCAGATGGGTGCGTGTCTTTTGACTTGGCCACAGTGGGTTGTTTTTTCTTTGTTGCAGCCGTTTCGTCTTCTAATTCCTTTTGTCTACCATCATCTGTTTTCTTAAAGTCATCCAAAGATGTTTGTGTTTCAGCATCTACTGAGGTGGTCTTCATCTGATATATCTCAAGTTCATCTGTTTTTTGTTTCTTTACTTCTACATCCTCTCTTAGGACATCAGCATCCCTCTTTGAGTGATCTTTTGTTTTCATCTCTTCTGGTAAGCGATGCATTTCTACTTTCTGTCTCTTTATTTGAATCTCCATGTTTAACATCTCCAGTTCAGATAATTGTCTGTTTATTTGCTTTTGCAGGTCCTCCATTGTTCTTGTCTTTTCTTCTATAATGCCTTCCATGTCCTCTTTTTCTTTCTGTATCATGTTTTTATCTTGTTGTTGTTGAGTTATATTTTTTTGTTGTTGTTTTTTTTTTTTTTTGTCTTCAGCCTCTTTCTTCAGTCTGTTTAAATCAGCTCTCTCCTTTTCGATACGATATTTTTCACTTTCATTTATCTTTTTGCTGTTTTCAATCTCTTTTTTGTCCTTTTGAATGTTATTATTAAGCTTTTCAAGCTCTTCTTGTTTTGTCTGGATATTTTTATTGAGTATATGTATGTGTTTATCAAGTTCAGACTTCTCTTTCTCAAGCACATCTCTCTCGCATTTGATGGCCACCATGATGTCTTCTAACTGTTGCTGCTGTTGATCTAATGTGAGCTTTTTCTTTTCGATCTGATTTTTTTCCACCTCAATTGTGTTCCTCAGTTCTTCTAGTTCATCCATCTGTTTCTGGAGATCAGCCTGCAATTCAGCATCTGTCTGGTCTTCTTCAGTGTCCTCTCTGTCAATTTGTAAAGCAGCTTGGGTCTGTGTTTCACTCTCCACCATTGTTTTTACATCTTTCTTCTTTATTTTGGTCTTGGCTCGCTGATCAATTTCTGTCAGTAAATCTGCTCTTTTCTGAGTTAATTTTTCCATCTCTTTTTCAAACTGTTCTCTGTTTTCTGCCATTTCTTGCTTGGACCTTTCAATTTCAAAATTTAAGATTTGCAGTTCATCTTTCTTTCTCTGGATTTCTTTTTTCAGAGCATCAGTCTTTTTTTTTGTTCTTTTCTTTTTCTTTCTTTCCTTTGTTTTTTTTTTTATGTTCTTAAGTTTATTGTTTTTTTTTTCTTAGTGTACTTTGAATCGATCAAGAATATTCTTCTGGTCTTCAAATGTTTTGATGTTTTCTTGTAGTTGTCGTCTCTCTTGTTCCAGATGAGCTTTCATGCTCTCTAAATCATTTCTCATTTTTCTGTTTTCATTAATCAAGTCATCTACCTCTTGCTGCTGTTGATTCATACATTTTGCCTCTTTTCCAGCTGCATTTTCTCAGCCATCACAATGTTTCTTAAGTTATCTACATCTTTTCTTTGCATGTCAAGTTCTTTTTCTTTGTTTTCCAGATCCTGTTCTTTAAGTCGTATTTCATTCTGTGTGCTTTCCACTGTCTCTCTTAGCTGTGTTATATCAGTAATCTTCTGCTCCAATGTCAGCCTCTCTTTGTGCAGTTCTTGCATTGTCAAGTCATTTTTTTCTTTTTGCTTTTCGAGATCTTCTCTTAGAGCCTCATTCTCTGCTTTGCTCTTCTCTAAGTTCTCTTTCTGTGTCTGAAGTTGCAGTAGATCTGATTGCAGAAGCTTTGTCTGCCTTTCGATGTCGGCACGCATAGTACTGAGCTCTTCTTCTTTTCTTCTCATGTCATCCAGTCTCTTTGGAATGTTCTCTTGGTCTTTACTGATTTGAGAGGTGATTCGGTAAGTTTTCCTGATTTCCTCATTAAGATTTTCAGACTTTCTTTGTAAATCTGCCTTGATCTCCTCCAGAGAGTCTTTTTCTTTTTGAATATTTTGTTTGTCATTGTTCATTTGCACAATGTTGCTGTCCAGTTGAGATTTTTTATTTTCAGTTTCGTTCATTAACTGCTTCAGCATTTTCTTTTCCTCTTCAATGCTCTTCTTCTCCAACTGTAACTCGGTTTTTAATTGATCCATTTCATGTTTTTCTGTTAACAGTCTGTCCAGCATGTCTTTCTTCTCTTCCTCAGTTTTATTTTTCAGTTGCTCTAGGTCTTCCAACTCACTCTTGATGGTTTTTAGAATGTTTTCCATCTCTTGTTTTTCTTGTTTTACTTCTGCTTTCTCTCTGTCAAGTTCAATTTTCTCTCTTTCTAAGATGTTCCTTAGCTCTTCTACTTTGGTTTTCTGTTTCTGTATATCTGCTTCGCATAGAGTTACTTTCTCTCTCTTATTTTCCATTTCAGTGGTTTTCCTTTCTAGCTCAACATTCATTTTCTCCAAAGCCTTTCTTTCTCTTTGCATGTCATTCTCTTTGATTTCAAAATCCTTTTGCTGTTTTCTGATTATTTTCTCTAGTTCTTCATTTTTAGTCTTTATTTCTGCATTCATCTGTTCAATTTGATTCCTTTCTTTTCCCAACCTGACCTTGATATTTTCGATGTCCTGTAACTGTCTTTGTATCTCAACTTCAGCATACTCCTCTTTTCTTTTGTTTTCTTCTGCTAGTAAATCCATCTCTTCTCTTTCTTTTTGTTGTTGAATTACTAAGGCATTTAGATTTTCCCTCTCTTTTTGTAAGTCCTTCATAATTTTCTCTAGAGCATTTGTCTTGTGTTGAATCTCAGTCTCATGTCTTCTAATTTTTGTTTTTCAAGCTTGATCTCTTCTTTTTGGTCATTTAATTGGGTTTGCATCTTTTCAATATGTTCCATCTCTCTATTAATTCTCTCTTTGGTGGTTTCAACTTCCTCTTTCTCTTTCAGCAATTGATCATTCAGATGTGCTAGTCTTTTTCTCTCAGTTTTTAAGACTTGCATGTCCTCGTCATCTTGTCTGGACCTTTCAGTGGCTACCTGTGTCTCAACCCACTTTATTTCTGCAGCTTTCCCAATGTCTTCCACTTGTTGTTTGTGTTTGTATATTTCACACCTCTCTTGTTCTAGCTCACTCTTCTCAATTGTCACTTTGTTCATCAGTTCTTCTAGGTCTTTTGTCTGCTTTTGAATTTCTTCTTTTGTTTGCAGCAGCTCTTCTCTTCTCATTCTTAAATCTTCATTTTCCTTTTTAATTTTTTCACGTTCTTTAGCCATCTCATCCTTAAATTTCTCCAGATTTTTCTTCTCTGCCTCTCTCTCCTCTGTTTTGGACTTCTGTAGATTTTCTAATTCCTTAAGCTTAATATTCAGTTCATTCACCATGTCCTGTAATCTCATTTCTGCTTCTCTCTTTTCTTTTTCTAGAAACTGACAGGTGCTTTTCAGCTCATTTTTTTCTCTGTTCAAATTGTCATTCATCTGTTCCAGGTCATCCTTCTGTCTCTTGGTTTCATTGAGGATTGCTTCAATCTGGATAATTTTATCTTGTAAGTTCTTATCACTGTCCGTGTCCCTTATTTCTGCAGTCATTTGCTGCATTTCAGCTTTCTTCTGTTCCAGCTCAGTCTTCTCTCTTTTTATAATGTCCATCATGTTTTCAATTTCTCTCTGCTCGTTCTGGAGGTCGGCTTTCATCCTTTCTATTTCATCTTTCTCTTCTTTTAATGTGTGCATAACACTGTGAGTTTCATCATATTGCACTTCTGCATTGGTTTTCTGTGGTTCCTCTTTCTGCAAATCTGTTTTTATTTGCTCCAGTTCATGTTTTTCTCTCTCACATTCCCTTTGTATCTTCTGAATTTCTTCTCTTTCATTGTCAATTTCAGTCTTCATTTTTTCAAATTCTGCTCTCCTTTGATGAAGCTCTTTTTGTCTCAGTTCTTCAGTGTGCTCCATTTCTTCTTGCTTTGTTTTAATTTCCTCCTCAATCTGTTTAATCTTGTTTATCCTTTTATTTGTCTCAGTCATAATAATTTTAAACTCTTCCTGTTCTTTGGAAAGTTGGGCTGCCATTTCTTCTACCCTTTTCTTTTCTTTCAGTACATCATCCAAAAGTATTTCTATGTCCTCTGCTCTTCTTATCCTTGATTCCAGCTTGTCTCTTTCTGTCTCTATGTTTTGCTGCATAAGCCTAAGCTCCTCTTTTTGTGTCTCCAGATCGATTCTCATTCTGTTCAGTTCATTTCTTTCTGAGTTTAGCATTGCCTGATGCATCTCCATTTCCATTTGCTCCTTCTGCAGCCCAGTGAGTATTTTTTCAGCTTCATTCCTCTCCTTCTTAATGCTTCCTTTTGGTTCTGTATTTCCTCCATGTTTCTTTTTATATACTCCTCTCTCTCTGGAAGTATTTCAGTTAACTCGTGTTCCTCCATTTCTTTGGTGTCCACCATCTCTTGTCTCTTTCGTTTTAGCTCTGTATTTATGAAGTCCAACTCCTCTTGTCTCTGTTTCATCTCAGCAGAGATGGTTTCCATTTCTCTCTTCTTTTTTTGTAGTTGAAATTCCATGTTTTATGTTTTCTTCTGTTTGCTCTTGATCTCCATTAGAATATTTTCCATGTCCATCTTAATTTGATCTTGAGTCATTTCTAACTCAGATCTTTCATTTTCCATATTCTGTCTGCATAACTCCATCTCTTCATATTGTTTCTCCAGCTTCTTCCTCTCTCTGTCAGTGTGTTGTCTCATTGTCTCAATCTCTTTCTGGTCTCTCTGTAAAACAAGTCTTGTCTTTTCTAGTTCCTTTTTCTCAGTCATCAACATTTCAGTAAGGCCATCGACTTCATCTTTATTGAACTCCAACTTTACTGTCATGGATGGATCAGGTATATCTTTATATTCTTTTGCCAGTGCGGTGTCCTTTTGGCTTGACTCCATCTCCGTTTCTTCTATTCTCATTTTGAGCTCTGTGTCCTCCTGACCTCTCATTCTCTCTATTTCATCTTCCCTCCCTTTTGTCATGAAAGTTGTATATTCCTTAGGAATGCCTGTGTGTTCCTCAACAATCTGTTCCTGAGGTGCTGAAATGTCACCTACAGGAATGTTGTCTAGATCAGATGTTTGTGTAGCAGAACTAACCAAAATTAATTCCAGCCTCTGTGTTGGTTGTTTTCTCTTCATTTCGTCCAGTGTCTCTCTCTGATGTTCAAGGATTTTTTTGTTTCTTTCAAGTTCTTCCCTTTCCCTTTGAATCTCAGTTAAGAGTCTGTTGGCTTCATCTATCTGTATCTGTTTTCCTTGAGAGGCCATTTCTTCTCTCTTCTGTTGAAGAAGCTGTCCAGATAGATGTTCTTCTTTTAATGTTTCAGACACATCTTTCTCTTTTTCTAACTGTTGTGTCTGCTCTTTCATGATCTTTGTTTCATCAGTCTGTCTCTTGATTTCAGCCTTGGACTGTTCCAGATCTTTCCTTTCATCTTGCACTATTTGCAATTCCAGTTTGATTTCCTCCTCTTGAGCATTCAGTTTGACTTTTGTTTGCTCCATTTCCTTCTTTAGATGGTCTATCATATCCTTGCTCCTATCAGTTTCTTTTTGTTCTATCAATATCTTGGCCATCAGTTGATCAAGTTCCTCTCTCTCCATCTTTGCTTTTACTCTCATTTCTTCTTCCATTTGTTGTCTGTATTTTTCACATTCACTCTTCATGTTCTCCAGATCTCTCCTCTCCTCATTCACAGCTCTTATAATCTCATCCAGTCTTTGCTGCTGTTGATTCATTTTAGTCTTTTCAGTTTGTAACTCATATTTGATTTCTTCCATTTCGTCTCTTTGTTTTTGTATTTTCTTCTGGAGAACATCCAGCTCATTCCACTTCTTCATCTTGTCGTCTTTTTCTTTCTCTAATTCATTTTTCTGTCTCAAGATTTCACCAGCCTTGTGCTCAAGAAGCTTTTTCTCTTCATCCATTGATCTTTTACTCATCTCTTCTTTTTCTTTTTGTTCTGTCATGTGCTTCTCTAGGTCATCAGCCCTTCTTTGCAAATCTTCTCTTTCCTTTTCAATGTTATTTCTATCTTTTTTCAGAAGATCTTTCTCTGTCTCAATCTTTTGATTTTGTTGTGATATATCAAACATGATTTTCTCTAGTTCATTCCTTCTCCTGTTTATTTCTTCTATGACACTTTCATATTCCTTATTAGCCTGTTTAAGTTTTTCTTCCATTTCTGTTTTTTCATCTTTCTTTCTGGTGTCCTCCAGAACATTCCTCATAGACTCAGTCTTTGACTGTTCATATTCATAAATTAGTTTTTAATTCTGTCAATTTTTGATTTTTTTGTTTTATTTCTTTTTTTTAGTATTTTTGTGGGGTTCTTTAGTTCTTGTTTTTTTTTTTTTGTTTATTTGTTTATGTTTTCATGATTTTCTTTTTGTCTGTTTGTTCTTTCAGTGACACTCTCAATTTCTTCCTTTTCCTTTTGTAGATGAGCTTCCTTTTCTTTCATTGTTTGTCTCTCCTTATTAATTTCCTCTTCCATGTATTGCACTCGTTCACTTTCTTTTTGCAGTTCTGTCTTTATTTGAGACAGAAAATCTTTTTCATCATTGATCTTTTGTCTCTCAAGTTCAATTTCTTCTTCATGAAGTTTAATATTATTTCTCTTTTCTTCCTCCTCATTCAATAATTTCTGTACATTTTCTTTGCTTTTCTCAATATTAGATTTTTCTAGATCTGTCTGTTTTATTTTGTTGTCAAGTTCTGATCTCTCTTCTTCTATTTGTTTTCTTTGTAACATTACTTCAGACCACATCTTCTCAAGGTCATTTCTTTTCTGTTCAATGATCTTTTTGGCATCATTAATTTTCTTCTGCTCATGATCTATTTTAGTTTTCTCTCTTTCCAGTTCACTCTTTATCTGACCAAATTCTTCTCTCTCCATCTTTTCTTTTACCATCCTTTCTTCTTCTTTCTCTTCTTCTTTCTTAATATGTTCTTGCAGTGTGCACAACTCTTGCATTTTTAGGCATATGTCTTGATGTTCCTGCTCAGCTTTAGTTTTCAGCTTTTGAATCTTGACTATGGTCTCTTCTAGACCTTTTCTTTCTTCTTCTATTTCCTTTTGTTCTGTTAGATATTCTTCCTTCTGTTTGCTGACTTGAGCATCAAATGCATTCATTCTCAGTTGTAACACTGTCCATTTATGGTTTATTTCTTCTCTTTCATATTCTAGAAGGGCTCTGCAGTTCTTCAACTCTTGTTTTTGTTTTTGTTTTTTTTTTTCTTTCTATTCTTTTCTTCAGTGACACTCTCAATGTCTTCCTTTTCCTTTTGTAGATGAGCTTCCATTTCCTTCAGTGTTTCTCTCTCCTTCTTTATTCCCTCCTCCATGTATTTGATTTGTTCGTTTTCATTTTGCAGTTCTGCCTTACTTTGAGCTAAAATTAATTTTTCATCAGTGATCTTTTGTCTTTGGAGGTCAAGTTCTTCTCTCTGGAGTTTAATATAATTTCTCTGCTCTTCTACTTTATCCATTAATTTCTGAACTATTTCTTTGTTCTTTTCTGTTTCATCCTTTTCTAGATCAATATCTTGTATTTTCTGGACAAGTGCTGATCTCTCTAGTTTGATTGCTTCTCTCATGTCTTCCATTTGCTTTCTTTCTGTCATGATGTCAGACCTTATCTTTTGGAGGTCTTTTCTTTCCTGTTCAAACATCTTCTTATCATTGTCCATTTCAGTTTTCTCTCGTTCCAGTTCCCTTATTATCTGATCAAGTTCTTCTTTCTCTATCTTTGCTTTTACTCTCATTTCTTCTTCTTTCACTTTTTCTTTAATAAAATGTTCTTGCAGAGTGTTCAACTCTTGTAATTGTTGGCTTATGTCTTGTTGTTCCTGCTCAGCTTTAGTCTTCAGCTCCATGATCTTGACTTTGGTCTGTTCTAGACCTTTTCTTTCTTCTTCCATCTCATTCTGTTTCATGAAATCTTGTTCCTTCTGTTGCCTGGCTTGAGTATCAAATTCATCAATTCTCTGTTGTAACTCTGTCCATTTATGCTTTATTTCTTCTCTTTCTTGTTCTAGAAGGTCTCTGCTGTTTCTTCATTCTCTTCTTTTTTGTTTATCCAGATCTTCTTTTTGTCTATTTGTTTCTTCAGCGACACTCTTAATTTCTTCCTTTTCCTTTTGTAGATGAGTTTTCATTTCTTTCAGTGTTTCTATTTCCTTCTTTATTTCCTCTTCCATGTATCTGATTTGTTCACTTTCTTTTTTCAGTTCTGTCTTACTTTGAGCTAGAAGATATTTTTCATCAGTGATCTTTTGTCTTTCAAGGTCAAGTTCTTCTCTTTGGAGTTTCATATAATTTCTCTGCTCTTCTACTTTATCCATTAATTTCTGAACTATTTCTTTGTTCTTTCCAATTTCATCCTTTTCTAGATCAATATCTTGTATTTTCCTCTTGCATTATGATTGCTTTTTCTGGTCAAATGCGGTCATGTCTTCCATTTGCCCTCTTTGTGTCGTTGTTTCAGACCGCATCTTTTCCAGGTCTTTTCTTTCCTGTTCAGTCATCTTCCTGTCATCGTACATTTCAGTTTTCTCTTGTTCCAGTTCCCTCTCAATCTGATCAAGTTCTTTTTTATCTATCTTTGCTTTTACTCTTATTTCTTCATCTTTCTCTTTTTCTTTCATAATATGTTTTTGCATTGTGTTCAACTCTTGTATTTTTAGGTTTATGTCTTGACGTTCCTGCTCAGCTTTAGTTTTCAGCTCTAGGATCTTGACTTTGGTCTCTTCTAGAACTTTTCTTTCTTCTTCCATCTCCTCCTGTCTCATTAAATCCTTTTCCTTCTGTTGCCTGGCTTAGTATCAAATTCATCAATTCTCTGTTGTAACTCTGTCCATTTATGCTTTTATTTCTCTCTTTCTTGTTCTAGAAGGTCTCTGCTGTTCTTCATCTCTTGTTTTTGTTTATCCAGATCTTCTTTTCGTCTGTTTGTTTCTTCAGTGACACTCTCAATTTCTTCCTTTTGCTTTTGTAGATGAGTTTTCATTTCCTTCAGTGTTTCTCTCTCCTTCTTTATTTTTTCCTCCATGTATCTGATTTGTTCACTTTCGTTTTGCATTTCTGTCTTACTTTGAGCTAGAAGATATTTTTCATCAGTGATCTTTTGTCTCTCAAGTTCAAGTTCTTCTTCATGAAGTTTAATATAATTTCTCTGCTCTTCTACTTTATCCATTAATTTCTGTACTATTTCTTTCTTCTTTTCAATTTCATCCTTTTCTAGATCACTCTCTTGTATTTTCTGGTCAAGTGCTGACCTCTCTAGTTTGATTGCTTCTCTCATGTCTTCCATTTGCTCTCTTTCTGTCATTATGTCCGACCTCATCTTATGCAGCTCTTTTCTTTCCTGTTCAATCATCTTTCTTTCGTTGTCCATTTCAGTTTTCTCTCGTTCCAGTTCCTTTATTATCTGATCGAGTTGTTCTCTCTCTATCTTTGCTTTTACTCTCATTTCCTCTCTTTCTTTCTTCTTTCATAATATGTTCTTGCAGTGTGTTCAACTCTTGTATTTTTAGGCTTATGTCTTGTTGTTCCTGCTCAGCTTTAGTCTTCAGCTCCAGGATCTTGACTTTGGTCTGTTCTAGACTTTTTCTTTCTTCTTCCATCTCATTCTGTTTCATGAAATCTTGTTCCTTCTGTTGCCTGGCTTGAGTATCAAATTCACCAGCTCTCTGTTGTAACTCTGTCCATTTATGCTTTATTTCTTCTCTTTCTTGTTCTAGAAGGTCTCTGCTGTTCTTCATCTCTTGTTTTTGTTTATCCAGATCCTCTTTCTGTCCCTTTGTTTCTTCAGTGACACTCTCAATGTCTTCCTTTTCCTTTTGTAGGCGAGCTTCCATTTCCTTCAGTGTTTCTCTCTCCTTCTTTATTCCCTCCTCCATGTATTTGTTTTGTTCAGTTTGTTTTTGCAGCTCTGTCATACTTTGAGCTAGAATTAATTTTTCATCAGTGATCTTTTGTCTTTCGAGGTCAAGTTCTTCTTTCTGGAGTTTCATATAATTTCTCTGCTCTTCTACTTTATCCATTAATTTCTGAACTATTTCTTTGTTCTTTCCAATTTCATCCTTTTCTAGATCAATATCTTGTATTTTCTGGACAAGTGCTGATCTCTCTAGTTTGATTGCTTCTCTCATGTCTTCCATTTGCTTTCTTTCTGTCATGATGTCAGACCTCATCTTTTGCAGGTCTTTTCTTTCCTGTTTAATCATCATCTTATCTTCGACCATTTCAGTTTTCTCTCGTTCCAGTTCCCTTATTATCTGATCGAGTTGTTCTCTCTCTATCTTTGCTTTTACTCTCATTTCTTCTTCTTTCTCTTTTTCTTTCATAATATGTTCTTGCAGTGTGTTCAACTCTTGTATTTTTAGGCTTATGTCTTGTTGTTCCTGCTCAGCTTTAGTCTTCAGCTCCAGGATCTTGACTTTGGTCTGTTCAAGACTTTTTCTTTCTTCTTCCATCTCATTCTGTTTCATGAAATCTTGTTCCTTCTGTTGCCTGGCTTGAGTATCAAATTCACCAGCTCTCTGTTGTAACTCTGTCCATTTATGCTTTATTTCTTCTCTTTCTTGTTCTAGAAGGTCTCTGCTGTTCTTCATCTCTTGTTTTTGTTTATCCAGATCTTCTTTCTGTCTCTTTGTTTCTTCAGTGACACTCTCTATGTCTTCCTTTTGCTTTTGTAGACAAGCTTCCATTTCCTTCAGTGTTTCTCTCTCCTTCTTTATTCCCTCCTCCATGTATTTGTTTTGTTCAGTTTGTTTTTGCAGCTCTGTCTTACTTTGAGCTAGAATTAATTTTTCATCAGTGATCTTTTGTCTTTCGAGGTCAAGTTCTTCTTTCTGGAGTTTTATATAATTTCTCTGCTCTTCTACTTTATCCATTAATTTCTGAACTATTTCTTTGTTCTTTTCAATTTCATCCTTTTCTAGATCACTCTCTTGTATTTTCTGGTCAAGTGCTGACCTCTCTAGTTTGATTGCTTCTCTCATGTCTTCCATTTGCTTTCTTTCTGTCATGATGTCAGACCTTATCTTTTGCAGGTCTTTTCTTTCCTGTTCAATCATCTTCTTATCATTGTCCATTTCAGTTTTCTCTCGTTCCAGTTCCCTTATAATCTGATCGAGTTCTTCTCTCTCTATCTTTGCTTTTACTCTCATTTCTTCTTCTTTCACTTTTTCTTTCATAATATGTTCTTGCAGTGTGTTCAACTCTTGTAATTGTTGGCTTATGTCTTGTTGTTCCTGCTCAGCTTTAGTTTTCAGCTCTAGGATCTTGACTTTGGTCTCTTCTAGAACTTTTCTTTCTTCTTCCATCTCATTCTGTTTCATTAAATCCTTTTCCTTCTGTTGCCTGACTTGAGTATCAAATTCATCAATTCTCTGTTGTAACTCTGTCCATTTATGCTTTATTTCTTCTCTTTCTTGTTCTAGAAGGTCTCTGCTGTTCTTCATCTCTTGTTTTTGTTTATCCAGATCTTCTTTCTGTCTCTTTGTTTCTTCAGTGACACTCTCAATGTCTTCCTTTTCCTTTTGTAGGCGAGCTTCCATTTCCTTCAGTGTTTCTCTCTCCTTCTTTATTCCCTCTTCCATGTATTTGATTTGTTCACTTTCGTTTTGCATTTCTGTCTTACTTTGAGCTAGAAGATATTTTTCATCAGTGATCTTTTGTCTTTCATGGTCAAGTTCTTTTTTTTGGAGTTTCATATAATTTCTCTGCTCTTCTACTTTATCCATTAATTTCTGAACTATTTCTTTGTTCTTTCCAATTTCATCCTTTTCTAGATCAATATCTTGTATTTTCTGGACAAGTGCTGATCTTTCTAGTTTGATTGCTTCTCTCAACTCTTGAAATTGTTGGCTTATGTCATGTTGTTCCTGCTCAGCTTTAGTCTTCAGCTCCAGGATCTTGACTTTGGTCTGTTCTAGACCTTTTCTTTCTTCTTCCATCTCATTCTGTTTCATGAAATCTTGTTCCTTCTGTTGCCTGGCTTGAGTATCAAATTCATCAAGTTTCTGCTGTAACTGTGTCCATTTATTGTTCAGTTCTTCTCTCTCCTGCTCTAGAAGATCTCTGTATTTACTCAACTCTTGTTTTTGTTCATTTATGTTTGTGTTAATCTTTTCCAGATCTTCTTTTTGTCTGTTTGTTTCTTCAGTGACACTCTCAATTTCTTCCTTTTGCTTTTGTAGACAAGCTTCCATTTCCTTCAGTGTTTCTCTCTCCTTCTTTATTCCCTCCTCCATGTATTTGTTTTGTTCAGTTTGTTTTTGCAGCTTTTCTTTTTTTTGTTGTTAGTAGTTACTTTTTTCTTGAGTGTTTTTTTGTTTTTTGATGTTTTGTTCTTCTTTCTGGAGTTTTATATAATTTCTCTGCTCTTCTACTTTATCCATTAATTTCTGAACTATTTCTTTGTTCTTTTCAGTTTCATCCTTTTCAAGATCAATCTCTTGCATTTTCTGGTCAAGTGCTGATCTTTCTAGTTTGATAGTCTCTTTCAAGTGTTTTTCCATTTGTTCTCTTTCTGTCATTGTTTCAGACCGCATCTTCTCCAGGTCTTCTCTTTCCTTTTTAATCATCTTCCTGTCGTTGTCCATTTCAGTTTTCTCTTGTTCCAATTCCCTCTTTATCTGGTCAAGTTTTTTCTTTTGCTCCTTTCTTCCTTCATCCTCTCATTCCCTCCATTCTTTTTTTTTTTTTTTTTTTTCTTTCTGTGTGTTCAACTCTTGTATTTTTAGGCTTATGTCTTGTTGTTCCTGCTCAGCTTTAGTCTTCAACTCCAGGATCTTGACTTTGGTCAGTTTTAGACTTTTTCTTTCTTCTTCCATCTCCTCCTGTTTTATTAAATCATTTTCCTTCTGTTGTCTAACTTGAGTTTCAAATTCATCAATTCTCTGCTGTAACTGTATCCATTTATTGTGTATTTCATCTTTCTCTTGCTCTAGAACCTCTCTGTATTTTCTCAGCTCTTGTTTTTGTTCATTTATATTTGTGCTCATCATTTCCAGATTTTCTTTTCGTCTAGTCGTTTCTTCAGTGACACTCTCAAGTTCTTCCTTTTCCTTTTGTAAAAGAGCTTCCATTTCTTTCAGCGTTTCTCTCTCTTTCTTTATTACCTCTTCCATGCATCTGATTTCTTCACTCTCTTTTTGCAGTTTAGTCTTTATTTGAGCCTGAAGATCTTTTTCATCATTGATCTTTTGTCTCTCAAGTTCATGTTTTTCTTCATGGAGTTTATTATAATTTCTCTGTTCTTCTACCTCATCTAGTATCTTCTGTACAATTTCTTTGCTCTTCTCAATGTCACATTTTTCTAGATCAGTCTGTTTTATTTTGTTGTCAAGGTTTGATCTCTCTTCTTCTATTTGCTTTCTTTGTAACATTATTTCAGACCTCATTTTCTCCAGGTCATTTCTTCCCTGTTCAATAATATTTCTGTCATCATATATTTTCTTCTGCTCATGATTTATTTCAGTTTTCTGTCTTTCCAGTTCACTCTTTATCTGATCAAGTTCCTCTCTTTCCATTTTCTTTCCAGTTCACTCTTTATCTGATCAAGTTCCTCTCTTTTCATTTTTGATATTCTCCAGATCTCTTCTCTCCTCATTCACAGCTCTTATACTCTTCTCCAGGCTCTGCTGCTGTTGATTAATTTCAGCCTTTTCAGTCTGTAACTCATATTTGATTTCTTCCATTTCGTCTCTTTGTTTTTGTATTTTCTTCTGGAGAACATCCAGCTCATTCCACTTCTTTGTCATGTCCTCTTTTTCTTTCTCTATTTCATTTCTCTGTCTCAGGATTTCGCCAGCCTTTTGCTCAAGAAGCTTTTTCTCGTCATCCATTGATCTTTTACTCATCTCTTCTTTTTCTTTTTGTTCTGTCATGTTCATCTCCAGGTCATCAGCTCGTCTTTGCAATTCTTCTTTTTCCTTTTCAATGTTGTTTCTCTCTTTTTCCAGATGGTCTTTCTCAGTCTTAATCAGTTGATTTTGCTCTTCTATGTCATCAATAGTCTTTTCTAGTTCACTTTTCTTCCTCTTATTTTCTTCCATGGTATTGACACATTGATCCATCATTTGTTTAAGGTGGGACTCCCTTATCTCAGTTTTTTCTTGCTTTCTTTTGATCTCTTCTGATACGTTTTTCAGATTTTCAGCATCATTCTGCATCTCAGATTTTGTCTGGTCAACCAGTTTTCTTTCCTTTTGGAGTTTTTCTGCTTCAGTTTGGATCACTTCTTGTTGTTCCACCAGCTTGGCTTTCGTGATTTCCAGATCTTTCATTAACTTGTTATTCATGTTCCTGTTCTCACCAATTTCTTGTTTTTCTCTTTGTATTTCATCTCTCAGTTGTGCAAGTTCTTTTTCCTGCTTTGCAATAGTCTTCATGTCCTCTTGCATTCTTTGTCTCTGAGCTTCTAGTTCAGTCCTCAACTTATCCATTTCCCTTCTTTCTTCCGCTATCTCTCTTACACTTTGATCCAGTCTTTGCTGCTGCTCAGTAATATATTTCTCTCTCTGCTCCAGCTCAGTCTTCTGAATTATCACTGTTTGTCTCATTGTCTCTATTTCACCATTTAGCCTATTTATATCAGCTTTCTCTTTTTCAGTTTGTTCTCTCTCAGTAAGAATCTTCATTTTTTCCAGTTTTTCTCTTTCTTTCTCTAGCTCTTCTAACTGGACTTGAACCTTATCTTTCTGTTGTTTAGTCCAGATCTGCAGATCATCTTTTTTCTGCTTCATTTCTATATTTTCGTTGTCTATTTCATGCCGTATCTTCTTAAGCAACTCAAAGTCCTTATTGATTTCTTGTTTTTGCAGTTCTATATCATGTTTTATCTCTTCAAGGGCATGTTGTCTCTTATTGGTTTCCTCATGAACTTTATCTAAATGTTCCTGTTCAATGTGAAGCTGAGCAGCGATTCCATCTAATTCTATGTTTCTCTTCTCTACTTCCCTTTCCTTCTTCTGTATGTTTAGCTCTTTTTCCTCAAGAGCATCCTGCTTGTCTTGCATGAGTTGCATTTGTAGTTCAGTCGACTGAATCTGACTGTGTATCTCAGCTTGCATTTGTTCAACCTTGTCTCTTTCTTTGTTGGTCATGTATTTTATGTTTTCCATTTCTTCTTTGGCTTTCTGAAGTTTTTGCTTCTCTTCATTCATTTTTATGATGTTAAGCTGCAATATCTGTTTCTGCTGTTCAGTTTCAAATCTCTGTTTTTCCAGATCTTCTCTCTCTTTTTTGTTTTCCTCACTGGTTTGATCATTCTGTCGCTGCTGGTTGAGTACCTCGACTTGCCGTTCCTCAATGTTTGATTTTTCCATAATAAGTTTATTCTTCAAAATCTCATTTTCATTTTGCTTGTTCCTTGTCTCTGCTCTTAAAACTTCTAGTTTGTTGCTTAAAGCCATCAAGTTATTCCTCTCTTCCTCCATTTCTTGTTTTTCATGAAGAAGTTCTTCCTTCATCTCCTCAAGGGCCAGTCTGTCCTTTTGTATCTGCTCAATCTGGCCCATCATTTGTTTTTCCAAGTCTTTCTTTTCTTTGTCAATATCTGTCTTTTCTTTGTCAATTTCTGTCTTTTCCTTTTCAAGCATCACTTTTGTTTTCTCAATTTCTTGCTTTTGTCTCTCCATCTCCTTTATCGTCTTATCAAGGTCCCTCATTTTCATTTCAGTCTCTTCAGACAAACATTTAATTTCTTCTCTGTCTTTATCTAGTTGGATTTTAATTTCTCTTTCTTTCTCCTTTAAATTAGTGTCTATTAGTATCAATTTATCTGTCTGTATCTTTATCTCAGCTTTTGTCTTTTCAAGGTTAAATTTATCATCTTGAAGTTGTTGATTATCCTTTTTAATTTCCACTTTTGTTCTCTCCAGTTCAATCCTCATTTGCAACAATTCTTTAATTTCTTTATCAATATTTTCTTTCTTACTTTTAATGTCATCTCTAATTATTTGCAACTCGCTGTGAAGTTTGTTAGTTTCTTCCCTCTGTCTCTCTAATTGTCTGATTTCTTCCTCCACTCTTTCCTTTTCACCCTCAATCTCCTCCCAGCATTTCTCATGATCCTGTCTTTCCTTCTTGATAACATTTTGAATCTCTTTGGATTCTGCCCTTATCTGTTCTAGTGCTTTCTTCTCATCTTGTAAATTCAGTTTGTCATGTCTTAGATTTTGTAATTGCTTCTCCAGATCATTTTTCATGTTTTTAAGTTCATCCTTCTCTTGATCCATCAACTTTTTGCTGATTTCAATCTGCTCTTTTTCTTTCTGTATTTCTTCAGTCAGCTTTCTGTATTCATTGCATTCTCTTGTAATTGTTTCATCCATTTCCATTAATCGCTGTCTCTCCTCTTGAATTTCGGCCTCCTTTCTTTCCAAATTACTTTGAATCTCCTTCTTGATTTTATACATTTCATCTTGAATCTGTTTTAGCTGCTGCTGCTCTTCCATGAAAGTTTTTACTTTGTTTTCAAGCTCACTTTCCTTTCTTTGCAGTTCTTCTCGAAGTGTATCCAGTTTCTGTTTTTCTGAATGTACAGTTTTCTTCTCTTTGTCAACATCATCTCTTTCCTTCAGAATATCCACCTCCATTTGCTCTAGAGCCTCTTTCTGATTTTGAATCTCTCGTTTCGCCATCTCATCTTGTTCTTTCTGCTGTAAGGTTTTTCTTTCCAGGTCCTCTGTTTCCATCACTAACTCTTCCCTCTTAAGCTGCAGATGTGTCATTTCCCTTTCATAAACATCTCTGTCGTTTTTCAGTTGTATCTTATCATCTTGAAGTTTTGCACTCATTATATTTAGATTTTTCTTCTTGGTCTCTATTTCGGTGATGATATTCTCTATATCTTCTCTTTGTGTTTGAAGTTTTAAACTGAGGTCTGTTAATCTGTCCCTCTCGTTGTTTGCTTCCTGAATGAGTCTGTCAGTGATCTCTGACTTCTTCTGAAGCTCAGCATTCTCTTGTTCAATTAAATGTCTCTCTGTGATGACCATCTGCTTCATTTCTTCCACTTGCTCTTTTTCTTTGTTTAGTTCACTCTTCATCTCCTGTAGTTTCTCCTCCATTTTTGTAGCATCATGGAGTTTTTCATCAAGTTTAGCCCTCTCGTTTTCTAGTTCATTCCTCGTCTTTTCTAGATTTTTCAGTTCCACATCGTAAGCCTTCATGGCAGCACTCACTTCATGCCTTTGTTGATTGATTTCAGCTTGTTCATCTTTGAACCAATCCTTCTCCATGATCAAAGCATGTTTTGAAGATTCAACATCAACTCTCTGTCTCTGTAGTTCACTTCTAGAGAGTTCCAGTTCTTGCTTCTCTTGCCTTAAATTGTCCATTTCTTTTTCTATATCTTCTTGCTTCCTCAGTATTTCCATGTTGATCTTTTCAAGTGTATCTTTCTTTTTCTCCATTTCTTCAACAATCCAACTTTTCTCTTCCAACTCATGTTTCTGCTTCTCCAGTATCTGCTCTGTCCTCTTTACTTCAGAAGTAATGCCTTCCAGTTCAGCCCTTTTCTTTTCATGCAGTGTTTCCATTTCTTCCATGGTTTGCCTTTGGTTTTGTATGTCTTTGTTGAGCTGTTCTAGATCACTCTTGTTTCTCAAGAGTTCCTTAGTGACCATTTGCAGTTCTTTCTTGTTCTTTCTTGTGTCTTTGAACTCTTCCATTTTTTCTTTAGCTATTTCTTCCTTAACCAGCTCTCTTTTGGTCTCCATATCCTCCTTTTCTCTGTTTATCTCATCCTTCAACTGCTCCAGTTCTTCTTTTTCTTTCTGCAGCATTTCTCTCATGTTCTCTTCCACCTGTTGCTTTTCTGCAAGTTCTGCTCTCATCTTCTCCAATTCATTCTTATCTCTTCTGGTGGTTTCTATCTCTTTTCTAAGGCTTCCAAGATTTTCCCGTATTTGTCCAATATCTTGAATGAGCCTCTGGATCTCAGACTTGAAGTTTTCCTTTTCATCTCTCACCAACTTACTTTCCTCCATCCTGTTCTCCATGTCAACTTTTAGATTTCTCACCATTTCGCTGATTTTTACAACCTCTAAAATTAGTCTTTGGATGTCAGCATTGGTGCTTTCCTCATCTTCTAGATTCACAGTTTTCTCCACCAATAGCTCAAAATCCTCTCTTGCACATTGAACATCATTTCTGAGTATTTCCAGCTCCTGCCGCTCTCTGTTGATCTCCTCTCTTTCCTTTGCTATCTCAGTCTTCATTTTCTCCATCTCATCCCTCTTTCTCATCACTTGTTTCATCTTCTGGTCCAGATCTTTCTTTTCTATGACTATCTCAGACCTTAAGACTTCCAGTTCTCCCTTCTCATGCATCATTTTCTGAATCCTTGTTTCTAGGACTTCTCTCTGGCTCTGTATATCCATCAGCTCCACCTCTCTAGTGTCCTTTTCATGTTGTAATATCTCAGACCTCATGTTTTCTAGCTCATCCATCTGATGTTTTAAGCCTGCTTTATTTTTCTCAAGTTCTACCTGCTGTTGATCCAGCTCAGCCTTCAACTCTGTCAGTTTGTCTATTTGTCTTTTAACTTTATCTAACTGACTCTCGCTCTCTTCTTGCTGGTCGCCCATGCTTAATGATTCCATTTTCTTCCTTAATTCCTCTGAATCTCTCCTCATTCCTTTCTTTTTTTTTGATTTTATTTTATTTAGTTTTGTTTTTTCTCTAGTTGTTTCTTCTAGAAGGTTTTTGAGAATTTCATATTGCTGCTTCATGTCAACGATTTCTTTGTTCAGCAGTTCATTTTCATCATGGAGTTTTTGTTTTTCCAATGCTATTTCTTGTTTTTGTCTCTCCAAATCAGCTCTATTTTGCTCAAGATCACTTCGCTCTCTGCTCAACAAGTCTTTGGTACTCTCAATTTGCTGCTTCTCTTTTTGTATCTCCTTGTTCTGTTGCTCATAGGTTTCCTTCATGCTATGTTTCATGGCTTCGACTTCCAGCCTTATGTTCTCCAGTTCAAATCTTTCTTTTCTAGCTGCCTTGACTTCATCTTTCATTCTTCTGAGAACCTCTCTGACATGTTCAATTTCCTGGATCAGCCTCTGCATGTAAGCACTCATTTCTTGCCTTTCCTCTGAATCCGCTTGAACATTAACATCTCTCTGCATGCTTCTTTCCAGGTCATGTTTTGTTCTCCAGGCCATTTCCCTAGTCTTTTCAGCCTCTTGAATAAGCCTCAGTATCTTGGTGTTTATTTGTTCTTTCTCTTCCAGATCTCCACCTCTTTCTTCCGTATGAGATAGTAGTTCCTCTCCTGCTCGTTGTTTCTCAGCTTTTATTCGCTCCATGTCCTCACGCTCTATACTTAACATGACTCTGTCCATTTCCAGTTTCTCATTTGCACTTTCAATATAAGCTCTCATTTTCTCCAGCTCATCTTTCTTTCTTGCTGCCTGTCTCATCTTGTGTTCAAGATCTTTCCTCTTGCCATCTGTTTCATCCTGAAGAAGCTTCAATTCTTTCATCTCATGTTTAGTCTTTTGCATCTTGTCCTCTAATTCCTCTTTCTGTTTGAGTATTTCAGCTCTCATACCAATGAGTTCCTCTACTTGTGATTGTCTTTTAGTCTCAAACTCTTCTTTTTGGATTAGAATATTTGTTTTGATCTCCTTATATTTCTCCATTTCTTTTGTAGCCTCTCTCAACATTTCATCATTTGCTTTTCTTTCTTTTGCTAACTTAGCTTTCATTTGCTCTAGTTGAATTCTTTCATCTTGAATATCCTGTTTTTGGACTTTTATCTCCTGTAATTCTTTTTGCAGATTTGATTTGTTTTGTTCCATGTCATCTATGTCTTGTTTCAGCTGTGTTCTGTTTTTCTCAGTCACTTCTTTTTGATCCGAAAGCTCTTTTCTGAGTTGTTCCACATTTTCAATGTCCTTTTTTAGTGTTTCCATCAGCTGACGCTGCTGTAGTATTTAACATTTTTCTTTTTTCTGTTTATGTTTTTTGTTTTTGGTTATAGATATTTATATTATTATGATTATGTCTATTTTTCTGTTTGTGTGGGCGTTTGATGTCACTCTCCTCGGATTGTCTTTTGAAATCTTCCTTGGTTTTTTCCAGATCCATCTTTTCCTTTGTAATGATCGCTTTGTCTACAGCAATGGCTTGTTTCTGTCTTTCTATCTCAGCTTGTATTTCATCCAGGGTGTCATTTTTCATTTTGATCTCCATAGTAAATTGTTTTCTCTCTTTTTCTAACTCTTCTGCAGCCCTCTGCCCTTTTTTCTGAACTTCTAGCTTTAACTTCTTAATATCCTCTCTCTTCTTTTCCAGCTCATCTTGTTCATTTTTAAAAGCTTGTTTCATATTTTGGAGGTTTTCCAAGTCTCTAGCCAACTCGGCTCTCTTTTGTTCCAGATTCTCAAAATCATCCTTTTCTTTTATTATGTTGCTTTTCATGTCATCCATTTCTTTTTGTTTATTTTGAAGTTCTGTTCTCATTTGTTCTAGTTCACTCTCTTTGTGTTGTATTTTTTCCTTCTCATCTTCAATTTGAGCTGTTTGTCTCAAATTATTTATACTCACTTGCTTAAGAATGTCTTTATCTCTCTGTAAGTCAGTTCTTTGTCTGTCTAGTTCTTCCATGGCTTGGTTTATCTCTGCCTTGGTTTTCTCCAGCTCAGATCTTTCTTCTTGAAGCAAGTCTTTGGCAGACTGAATATTCTTTCTTTGTTTCTCTGTCTCATCCATGAGCTCTTCCGCCTGTTGGTAGTCCGCTGGAATACCACTGACGTCTAATTGCTTTTTAAATTTGGCTGCCATCTCTTCTGCCCTCCATCTTTCATTCTTTGTCTTCTCAGATAGTTTCTCCAAGTCTTCAGCTTGTCTTTGAAGGTCGCTTTTCATCCTCTCTAGTTCCTCCTTCTCATTTTCAAAGGTGTGTTTCTCAGCTTTTAGATTCTTTAGTTCTTTCTCCATATCCATTTTCTGCCTCTCCATATGATACAAATTTTTGGTCAACAGTTCTCTGTCTTTTTCAACCTGATCCTTTTCCTCCAGTAATTTTAGTCTCAGTTGTTCACAGGTCTCCTTTTCTTCCTCTAGACTGACCATCTCTCTCTCTACATTTCTCTTCTGTGCCATCATTTCCACTCTTTCTCTTTCTATGTTGGTCATTTCTGTCTTTGTGAATTCCATTAGATCATCAACCTCTCGCTGTAATAGATCAACGTCAGTTTGTCTCTGGTCCAGTTGACTCATTTCCATCATGATTGTGTTTTTCAGTTCATCCATTTCATCCTGTTGTTGTAAAATGGTTTCCTTCATGTTTGTTTGTTAGTTTTATTTTCTATGAGGGGATTTATTTTGATTTTTTTTTTTGTTTGTATTTGCTTTTTTTGTGTTGGTCATCATTTTTTCTTGAGTGTCTCTCTCTGTCCGCATCTCTTTTATTGACATCTCATTCCTTTCTTGCTGTTCTGCAAGAAGTTTGTTGGCTTTAGCAATTTCTGTTTTGATTTTCTCTGAATCAGTCTTCTCCATTTCAGACTCTGTTGCTTGCTTTTGTTGATTGAAATTCTGAACATTAATCTCCTCATTAAGACTTTCAAGACTTCTTCTCTCTTCATGAAGTTGAGCAGCCATTTCTTCTAGCTTCTGTCTTTCGTTCTGCATGTCCTGCTTTTTCTTTTCAATGTGTTCAGCTTCCCTTTTCAGTTCAGCTCTCATCTGTTCCAGTTTGTCCTTTTCATCTTCAATAAACGTCTTCTCTAACATCATCTCCTGTTTATGAGGTAAATCCTCAGCCTCAGGTAAGTCTGACTTTTGGCTCTCAACATCTGTTTCTAATGCATCTTTTAAGTCCATTTCCAGCATCTGCTCCATCAAGACACATTTCCCATCTGGATCTGACATTTCTTTGTCTGTTAAAGATTTGACTACATCCACCTCACTCTTTTGAAGAAACATTTTAGCCTCTGACTTCTCAAGTAGACTCTCTCCTGTTATGCCAAATCTCAGGTGATCAGTATTTTCTTGTTTTCTTTCGATGTCTGCCCGCATTCTTTCAAGTTCTTCCTTTTCTATTTTTAATTCTTGCTTTTCATCTTCAAGCATATTTTTTTCTCTTCTTATATTCCCAGTCATCTGTTCAAGCATGTTTCTCTCTTGATGCATCTCTGCCAGTGTGATCTCAATGTTTGTTTTTTGTTCAGAAATCTGTTTTTCAAGCTCTTCCTTGGTTTGAGACATCTCAGCTTTGGTTTTCTCTAGGTCAGACCATTCCCTTCTAATCAAGTCTTTGCCTCTCTCAATTGCTTCTTGTTCCCTTTGTATTTCAGTATAGGTTTCATCCAGAACATCTCTCTTCTTTTTAATTTCCACAATAAGACTATTGATTTCTTCTCTCTCTTTCTGGAGTTGAGCTGCCATTTCTTTGTGTTTTTGTCTTTCATCTTGTGTTTGTAGTTTGATCTTCTCGAACTCTTGTGTCTCTCTTTGCAGGTCAGTTTTGATCTTTTTTATTACTTCCTTCTCATTCTCCAAAGCTTCTCTCTCATGTTTCAGACTCTCTGAGTCTCTGTCTACATTAACTAGTTTTTGTTGCAGAACTTCCACATCTCTCTTCAGCAGTTGTTTGTTGTTTTTCAATATTTCCTGATTAGTCAATAGCTCCTTCATCTGAAGCTCAACATCTTCAGACTTCTTTCTCAGCTCAGTCATCATGTCCTGTTTTTCCCGGATCACTGCAACTCTTTCACTTTCAATGTTGTTCTTTTCCTTTATAATTTCATTTTGTTGTTTATGAATATCTGCTTGTAGTTGATCTAGTTCATCTCGTCTCAGTCTTATTTTCTCTTTCTCATTTTCAAGATCATCAATTTGTTTGGAGATGTTCAATCTAATTTCTTCAAGGTTGTTTTTCTCTCTTTGTAGATCTGCCATTGAAGACTCACTTGCAGCTTTCATTTCATGCAGAATCTCATGTTTTCTCTTTGTATCTTCAGTGAGATGAACAATATCTTCTTTCTCTTTCTTAAGTTCTTTGGCCATCTTTTCCAAACTCTGTCTCTCATTTTGTGTTTCTTCTCTGAGCTTTCTGATATCATCAGCTTCTCTTTGCAGATCAATCTTCATCCGTTCTAACTTGTTCTTCTCATCTTCAGTCACTTGTTTCTGAAGTGTCGTCATCTTTATGTCTTCAGCCAGATCTTCTCTGCTTTGGTCTACATCATCTCTTTCTTTCTTCAATTGCTGTTTCTGTTTTTCAATCTCTTGTTTATCTTTATCTAGTTGGCTTCTCTCATTTCTCATTTTTTCCATAATGTGACTCACTTCTGTCTGTTGTTTGTCTAGCTCAGACTGTCTCAGATCAAGCTGACTTCTGTCTTTTATTATAATGTTTCTGTCATTGTCTGGTTCTCTCTGCAGATTCTGAATTTCAGTTTTCAGTTGTTCGAGTTCATGTTGTTTTTGTCTCATTTGTTCCTCTTGATTTTTAATTTCATGTATTTGTCTTGTGATGGTCTCATTCATCTCCTTTAGGTTGTCTCTCTCTTTCTGTATCTCTGCCCGTTTGATTTCTTTCTTTTCTTCTTGCTCAGCAAATTGCTTTTCAAGATCTTCTTTGATTTTAGCAAGTTCATGTTTGGTTTTCTCCAATTCATGTTTTTCCTTTTCAATCATGTCTCTATCAGATTGAATGGCTTTAGTTTTCACTTCAATTTCTGTGTTCATTTCATCCAAGACCATGTCTCTTCTTTTGGTCTCCTCAGTAAGATCATTGATTTCTTCTCTCTCTTTCTGGAGTTGAGCTGTCATTTCCTCCAGTTTTTGTCTTTCGTCTTGTGTTTGTAGTTTGATCTTCTCAAACTCTTGTGTCTCTCTTTGCAGGTCAGTTTTGATCTGATTTATTACTTCCTTCTCATTCTCCAAAGCTTCTCTCTCATGTTTCAGACTCTCTGAGTCTCTGTCTACATTAACTAGTTTTTGTTTCAGATTTTCCATGTCTCTCTTCAGCAGTTGTCTATCATTTTCCAGCGTTTCCTTTTCAGTCAATACATGCTTCATCTGAAGCTCAACATCTTCAGACTTCTTTCTCAGCTCAGTCATCATGTTCTGTTTTTCCCTGTTCATTGCAGCGATTTCATTTTCAATAATGCTCTTCTCATTATTTGCAAACTCCACAATGTCATGCAGCTCCTTCTGTTGTTTTTGTATTTCAGTCTCTCTGAGATCAAGCTGCTGCTTCTCAGTCATGATGATTTCTTTGAGGTTTTTCAATTCACATTGTTGTTTTTGATTCTCTGCTTGTAGTTGCTCTAGTTCATCTTGTCTGAGTTTTATTTTATCTTTCTCATTTTCAAGATCATCAATTTGTTTGGAGATGTTCAATTTCATTTCTTTAAGGTTGTTTTTCTCTCTTTGTAGATCTGCCATTGAAGACTCACTTGCAGCTTTCATTTTATCCAGAATCTCATGTTTTCTCTTTGTATCTTCAACAAGATTAGCAATATCTTCTTTCTCTTTCTTAAGTTCTTCAGCCATCTTTTCTAAACTCTGTCTCTCATTTTGTGTTTCTTCTTTGAGCTTTCTGATATCATCAGCTTCTCTTTGCAGATCAATCTTCATCTGTTCTAACTTGTTCTTCTCATCTTCAGTCACTTGTTTCTGAAGTGTCATGATCTTTACGTCTTCAGTCAGATCTTTTCTACTTTGGTCTACATCATCTCTTTCTTTCTTCATTTGCTGTTTCTGTTCTTCCATCTTTTGTTTTTCTTCATCTAGTTGGCTTCTCTCATTTCTCATTTTTTCCATAATGTGACTCACTTCTGTCTGTTGTTTGTCTAGCTTAGACTGTCTCAGATCAAGCTGACTTCTGTCTTTTATTATAATGTTTCTGTCATTGTCTAGTTCCTGTTTCTGATTCTGAATTTCAGTTTTTAGTTGTTCTAGTTCATGTTGTTTTTGTCTTATTTGTTCCTCTTGATTTTTCATTTCATGTGTTTGTCTTGTGATGGTCTCCTTCTTCTCCTCTAGGTTGTCTCTCTCTTTCTGTATCTCTGCTAGTATGATTCCTTGCTGTTCTCTTTCTTTTTCTAGATCCTCCTTTGCTTTAGCAAGTTCATGTTTGATTTTCTCGAGATCATGCATTTCCTTTTCAATCATGTCTCTATCAGATTGAATTTCTTTCATTTTAACTTGAATTTCTTTGTTCTTTCCTTTGGTCTCTTTTTTTTAGATTTAATTTATTTCATTTTAAATTGTGTTTCTTTGTTATTTAATTTCTAGTTTTGTTCTTTCTCTTTCTGGAGTTGATTTGTTTTTTATTTCCTCCAGTTTTTGTCTTTCGTCTTGTGTTTGTAGTTTGATCTTCTCGAACTCTTGTGTCTCTCTTTGCAGGTCAGTTTTGATCTTTTTTATTACTTCCTTCTCATTCTCCAAAGCTTCTCTCTCATGTTTCAGACTCTCTGAGTCTCTGTCTACATTAACTAGTTTTTGTTGCAGATCTTCCATGTCTCTCTTCAGCAGTTGTTTGTCGTTTTTCAATATTTCCTTTTCAGTCAATATCTGCTTCATCTGAAGCTCAACATCTTCAGACTTCTTTCTCAGCTCAGTCATCATGTCCTGTTTTTCTCTGATCATTGCAGCTTTTTGAGTTTTAGCAATGCTCTTCTCATTCTTTGCGATCTCCACAATGTCATGCAGCTCCTTCTGTTGTTTTTCTATTTCAGTCTCTCTGAGATCAAGCTGCTGCTTCTCAGTCATGATGATTTCTTTGAGGTTTTTCATTTCACTTTGTTGTTTATGAATCTCTGCTTGTAGTTGATCTAGTTCATCTTGTCTCAGTCTTATTTTCTCTTTCTCGTTTTCAATTTTATCAGTTTCTTTGGAGATGTTCAATCTCATTTCCTCAAGGTTGTTTTTCTCTCTTTGTAGATCTGCCATTGAAGACTCACTTGCAGCTTTCATTTCATCCAGAATCTCATGTTTTCTTTTTGTATCTTCAGCGAGATGAACAATATCTTCTTTCTCTTTCTCAAGTTCTTCAGCCATCTTTTCCAAACTCTTTCTCTCATTTTGTGTTTCTTCTTTGAGCTTTCTGATATCATCAGCTTCTCTTTGCAGCTCAATCTTCATCTGTTCCAACTTGTTCTTCTCATCTTCAGTCACTTGTTTCTGAAGTGCCATCATCTTTAGTTCTTCAGTCAGATCCTTTCTTCGTTGGTCTACATCATCTCTTTCTTTCTTTATTTGCTGTTTCTGTTTTTCAATCTCTTGTTTATCTTTATCTAGTTGGCTTCTCTCATTTCTCATTTTTTCCATAATGTGACTCACTTCTGTCTGTTGTTTGTCTAGCTCAGACTGTCTCAGATCAAGCTGACTTCTGTCTTTTATTATAATATTTCTGTCATTGTCTAGTTCCTGTTTCTGATTCTGAATTTCAGTTTTCAGTTGTTCTAGTTCATGTTGTTTTTGTCTCATTTGTTCCTCTTGATTTTTCATTTCATGTGTTTGTCTTGTGATGGTCTCCTTCTTCTCCTCTAGGTTGTCTCTCTCTTTCTGAATCTCTGCTAGTATGATTCCTTGCTTTTCTCTTTCTTTTTCAAGATCCTCCTTTGCTTTAGCAAGTTTCCTTTTGATTTTCTCAAGATCGTGCATTTCATTCTCAATCATGTCTCTATCAAATTGAATTTCTTTCATTTTAACTTGAATTTCTTTGTTCTTTCCTTTGGTCTCTTTAGTAAGATCATTGATTTCTTTTCTCTCTTTCTGGAGTTGAGCTGTCATTTCCTCCAGTTTTTGTCTTTCATCTTGTGTTTGTAGTTTCATCTTCTCGAACTCTTGTGTCTCTCTTTGCAGGTCAGTTTTGATCTTTTTTATTACTTCCTTTTCATTCTCCAAAGCTTCTCTCTCATGTTTCAGACTCTCTGAGTCTCTGTCTACATTAATTATTTTTTGTTGCAGATCTTCCTTGTCTCTCTTTAACAGTTGTCTATCATTTTCCAACATTTCCCTTTCAGTCAATATCTGCTTCATCTGAAGCTCAACATCTTCAGACTTCTTTCTCAGCTCAGACATCAGGTCCTGTTTTTCCCTGATCTCTTTTTGCAGATTTTCTAATGTGGACTCATGTAATACTTTCATTTCATCAAGAATCTCATTCTTTCTTTTTGTGTCTTCAGCAAGATGAACAATATCTTCTTTCTCTTTCTGAAGTTCTTCTGCCATCTTTTCCAAACTCTGTCTTTCATTTTGTGTTTCTTCTTTTAGCCTTCTCATATCTTCAGTTTGTCTTTGCAGCTCAATCTTCATCTGTTCTACGTCATCCTTCTCATTTCGAATAGCTTTTTTATGATATTGAAGCTCCTTTATCTCTCTGTCTAGGGCTGCTCTTTTTTCATTTATGTCATTATTCAGTTCTGCCTTCAAGAGCTCCAGTTCAGTCTCCATTTGGTGTTTCTGTGTTAGCATTTCAGACTTCTCTTTTTCAATATAAGCCCTTTCTCCTGTTGTAAATGCCATGACTTCATTTACCTTTCTCTGTTTTTGATCTATTTCAGTTTTCTTCTCTTCAAGTCTACTTTTTTCCATTGTGAGAGCTTTTTGTGTGGCTTCCATTTCATCTTGCTGTCTATAAATCAGAGCTTGGAGTTGTTCAAGTTCAGTCTCTCTAAGTCTCATTTGCTCTCTCTCATTTGCAATGTTATCCTGTTGCTCTGAAATACTGTCTCTCAGTAGAAGAAGCATGTCTTTTTCTGCTAGTGTGATCTTATTCTTTTCTCTTTTTTCTTCGAGATGGTTTTTTTGATGATCCTTCTTTGTTGTTGTTTTTTTTGACACCTTCTGCTCATCTATCTCTGTTTGCTCTTTCTGAATTTCCATTTTTAGACTTTGCAGCTCCGCTTGTTGGTATCTTGTTTGTTCAATGTCGTTTTCTAGATCATCTCTCTGTTGTGATATGTTCATCCTTAACTGCTCAAGAATGTGTTTCTCCTTCTGTATCTCTGCCAGTGTTAGCTCATTTTGTCTTTTATGTGATTCAATTTGGTTCTCAAGATCTTCTTTGGCTCTGGATATCTCTGTTTTAGTTTTCTCCAGGTCAGACTTTTCCTTTTAAGGTGTTCAGATTCAATTGTTTGTTTTTGTTTTCTTAGATCTCCTTCCTCTGATCTTATTCTGGCAAAAGAAATCTCTATATCTTCCTTCTCTTTTTGAAGGATGATCGCCATTTCCTCAGCCTTCTGCCTGCCATTTTCTATGTCTTGCCTTAGTTTAGCAATAATTTCCTTTTCTTGTTGGAGCTCAGTTTTCATCTTATAAAATTCCTGCTTTTCTTTGCCAATCAATTGTTTCTGGTAGTTTAAGGTCTCAAACTCTTGCGATAAGATGGTTCTATTTTCTTGAATATCCTCTAGATCTTTGTTCATTTTTTTTTTTTTTTTTTTGATTTATTCTTTTTCGTGGAGAACTTCTTGCTTCATCAGCTCCACTGTTTCACTTTCCCTCTTCAGTTCTACTGCAATGCCATTCACTCTTTGTCTTTCTTCCATTACATTAGTCCTCTCTTTTTCAAGTCTGTCCATCACACTCTCTAATTCTCTCTTTTGCTTTTCCATTTCAGCCTGTCTTTCATTAAGCTGACTCTTTTCTTTCATGATAACATCCTGAATCTCTTCTATTTCTTTCTGTTGTGCATGAAGTTGTGATGTTTGTATATTCAGGTCATTTTCTTGGTGTCTCAAACTTTCCTTCACTATTTTAATACCATGTTCCTCTTGTGAAATGTTCATCTTCATTTGCTCAAGGGAATTTCTCTGCTTCTCCATCTCTAACCGATCAATATCATTCATTTTTCTCTTTTCAGCAAGATCGTCTTTTGCTCTCGCTATGTCTCTTTTGCTTTTCTCCACTTCAGATTTCTGTTTTTCTAGTATATCTTTTTCAGTCTCAGTTGTTTGCTTTTGTTTTTCTAGCTCAAGACGCATCCTCTCCAGAGCTTCTTTTCTGTAATTTCCCTCATGTTGAATTTGAGCTGCCATGTCTTTTATACTCTGCTTTTCAGCTACCACCTCTTTCTTTAGTCTCTCAGTATTGTCAGCCTCTTTCTGAAGGTCAGCTCTTACCTGCTGTATCTCTTTCTCAAACGATTGCCTCTGAAACTGCAAGTTTTCAAATTCTTTGTGCAGTTTGGCTTTATTTTTCTCTATGTCTTCCTCATCCATTTCTAGTGATTTCATCCGGCTTTCAAATACTTCTTTTTGTTCAGTTAGATTTTCCTTTAGGAGCTCCACATTTTCATATTCTACCCTCAATTCTTCTCTCAAATTCTCAATTTCCTGTCTCTCTTTCTCCAGATCTGCCGCGTCTCTATCTCTTGCAGTCTTAACATATTCTATTTTTTCATGTGCAACTGTCCATTGTTGATCTTGGTCAGCTTGCATCTGCTCAACTTGCATCTTTTCCATTCTTAAAATGCTCTTTAACTCATCTATTTGTTTTTGTTTGTTTTCAATCTCTGCTTCTTTTTGTTTCAGTTCATTTTCTCTCTGTCTTAAATTTTCTTTATCATTTTCAACGATGCACCTTTGATTTGAGATGGTTTCACTCATCTGGGTAAGATTGTCTCTTTCTTTCTCTATATCTGCCAGTATAATAATGTTCTGTTCTTTTTGCTGAGCAAATTCATCTTTGAGTTCTTTGAGCTTAGACTTTTCCTGTTCTAGCACATCTCTCTCAGACTCAACATATTGCTTTTCTTTTTCAACCTCCATGTGTATCTCATCTAGAGCTTTTGACCTTTTTTCAGTCTCTTCAACTAGACTATAAGTGTATTGTCTTTCTTTTTGAATTTTGGCTTCCATATCTTTTATGTTTTGTATGTCATTTTGAACAGCTTGTCTTAAATTTTCAATGACACCGGCTTCTTTTTGCAGATCAGCTTTCATGCCCTTCAATATCTCAAATGCATTTTCCTGCTTTTCAACATCAGCTTTCATTTTATCCAGTTCCTCTATCTGTCTTTTTGTCTCTTCTGAAAGGCTCACAATGGCATCTCTCTCTTTCTGAAGTTGCACAGCAGTGTTTTTAAGCTTATGTCTTTCAGCTTGTGTATCTTGTCTTAGCTTCTCAGTATCTTCAGCTACTTGTTGCAGCACAGATTCAGTCTGTTGCAACTTGCTTTTCTCATCTGCAATACTTTGTCTTTGTAATTTTATCTCATCCTGCCTGACCCAAATTGATTTTCTTTTGCTCCAGATCTTGTATCTCTCTCATTAAAGCTATTCTGCAGTCCTCAATAAGTCGCTTCTCATTTAGTATCTCTTGTTTCACAAGTTCCACAGTTTCCAGTTCTCTGTTTAGTGCATCTGTCATGTTTCTCTCCATCTGCTGCTTCTGTTCCATTATAGCTGCCCTTTCTCTGTCAAGATTGTCTTTTTCATTTTGTGTGAACTGCATGATGTTATCGACCTGTTTTAGCTTTTCAGCTATTTCCTCTTGGCTTTTCTGAAGTTGACTTTTTTGCATTAAAACTATATTCTGAATATCCTGCACTTCTTTTTGTTGTCTGTTAAGATCAGCCTGCATTTGCTGCAGTTCATTTTCTCTCTGCTTTATTTCCTCCTTCTCATTCTCAAAATCATCTTTTTGTTTCTCAAGAGTGTCTCTCTCCATTATGATCTCCTTCAATGTCTGCTCATTCTCCTCTCTCGAATTCTCTAGATTGTTCTTTTCTCTCGCTATTTCTGCTTGTATCTGTTGCATATCACACCTTTTCTTTTCTAGTTCCTCCCTCTCTTGTTTAAGCTGCTCTGCCCATTTCTTCATGTTCTGTCTTTCTTTCTGCACATCCTGTTTTAACCTTTCGATATCACTAGACTCTTTTTGCAGCTCATATTTCATGTTCTGTAACATTCCCTTTTCATCCTCTATCCTTTTCCTGAGCTTCTATGTCTTCTAGTTCTTTAGCAAAAGTGTCTTTTAGGTCGGCCTCCATGGTTTGTTTTTGTTTTTCTATATCCTGTCGAATGTGATTTAGAACATCTCTGGCATTTTCTAATTCTGTTCTTATCATGTATTCTTTTTCTCTGCTTTCTGTAATCTCAGCCTGCAGGTCATCCCATCCTTTCTGTATTTCTAGCTTTGTCCTTTCCAGCTCATCTTTTGTTCGTTCTAGCTCCTGTTTTCGCAGCTCTAATTGTAACTCTATGTCTGCTGTGTTTTTTGTAGCAGTTTGCAGTGCGGCTTCTTTGAGTGATAATTCATCCTTGCTCAGTTTTATTTCTGCCAGTTGTCTCTCAATTGTACTTTTTTGTGCAAGTAAGTCTTCTTTAAAATTCTCCAGAGCTTGTCGCTCTTTATCCAGCTCCTCCATGGTCAAGATCATCTGATGTTTTCCTACATCATCCATCACATCAGTTTGGACTTGCACATCAGCTTGCTTAATCTTTCTTGTTTTTTCTAATTCATATTTCTCTCTCTGTAGATTTATTTCCATATTGTCTAGTTCTTGTTTTCTTTGATCCAGCTGCTTCTTCTCTTTCCATATTATATCTAAACCTCTCTGGTTTTCTTCCTCTCTGATTGCAGCAGTCTTTCCCAGTTTTGTAGACTCGCTTGTTTCTTTTCCATCTCCTTTCCTCCTCTTGTAATTTTGTCATCCTCTCTTCAGTTTTATTCTTTATCGCTCGTACATCCTCCTTTGTTTTCTCTAGTTCATGTTTCTCTTTTAAAATTATTTCTTTATATTGTTCCAGTTTTTGTCTTTCTTTCTGTATATCACTGACAAAGTCTTCCACTTTAATGGCAGCTGCTTCTTCTGTTTTTGCATACTCCTGGCTCTCGGTTGGAATGATGGCTGGTTGAACCTGAAATAAATGGTTCTTGTTTGCATTTGCATCTCTTTCCCAATATATTTTTAGATATACTATGTATACAGTTCTGAATATGGTTCCTGATTAACTTACTTTTCACAATCTTGAGTAAAAATTCAGTTTAAATCCCTTTTAGCATTTTATACAACTTGAAATGTTGACCCTATTTACTTTCTTAATACGTGTGTATAATTCATTGTCAAGTCTTTGTCTAATTCTTTTTCTCTTGTTTCACTCAAGATTGTCATGTTTAACTGTAATAAGTTGCATCCTTGCAAAATAGGTTACGGATGCTTCATGTTGACTTTAAGAGTCCATTTGCTGCCGTCAATATTGATAAAGCAGATAAAATAATGACACTGTTCAATGCAAGTAAATTATGACTTACCTTTTCTTTGCCTGTCTTTTCTAGAGCAGTGAGTTCTTTCTGTCTCTTTATCTCTTCTTTGGCCTGTGCTATGTCCTCCAAAGCATTTCACATCTTCTCTCATCTGCTCCATCATATCATTCTCTTTAATGGTCTCCTCCAGCCTCTCCTCCAGTTCTTGTCTTTGTCGCTGCACCATATTTCTCACGAGTTCTAGTTCGTCTCGTTCTCTCATAATCCTTTCTTCTCTATATTCAATCTCTCTTCTCCTTCGTTGAACTTCATTCTTCAGTAGCCTCATCTCATCCCTGTCTCTCTTCATCGTTTCCTTGTTGTGTTCTACCTCAGCCTTAAGACCTCGCAGCATTTCACGGATGTGTTCAATCTCCAGAATGAGCCTGTGCATCTCAGCATTCATCTCCTCTTGGTCTGTTGTCTCCATCTGACTTCCTGCCATTCGGCTTTCAATCTGGAATTTTGCTTTTCGCACCATTTCTCTCGTCGCCTCAATCTGTTGAATAAGGTTGATTATTGTGAGGTTCATCTGTCCTTTCTCTTCTTCTAAATCTCTCTCCTCCATCCTAAGTTCAAACTCCTCTCTCGCTCTTTGGATTTCAGCTTTAACTTGCTCCATTTCATATTTCTGCCTCTCCGTCTCCACTCTTTTCTGTTCCATCTCATCTTTTGCTCTTTGTATCTCCATCTTCAGTCGTTCCATCTCGTCCTTCTTCCTCATGGTCAGTTTCATCCTTTGCTGAAGTTCTTTCTTCTTCCCTTCCATTTCTCTCTTCATCAGCTCCATTTCTTCAATCTCTCGTTTGGTTTTCTGCATCCTTTCCTCCAGCTCTTTTCTTTGTCTTTGTATTTCCTCTTTGACAAGCTGCATTTTGTCCATCTCTGCTTTTGCTAGCTCCATTTTCCTTTCAACATCCTCTTTTTGTTTTAAGATCTCAGTCCTCATCAGTTCCATCTGGTATCTCTCACTTTTTGCTTCCATCATCTGGATTTCAATATCTTCTTTCTGTTTTTGGAGGTCTGCTTTCATCTTTTCAAGTTTAGTCATTTCCAACCTTGCCTTCTCCATCTTTACGTCGATGTCCTCCTTCTGTTTTGTTAACTCCATCTTCATGTCTTCAATATCACCCATCTCCTTCTTCATAGCTTCCATCTTCCTCATCATCTCCTCCTTCTCCCTGTTCATCCTTTCACATTCCTCAGGCTCTCCCTTTTCAGCCTCATCCCACAACCTCTCTATCTCCGCTCTCACCCTGTTAATCTCATCCTTGACCTCTTCATATGTGTCTTTCCCTCTCAGCGTTTCCAAACGGATCTTCTCCAGGTCTTCTCTCTCGTGCTCCATGTCCTCTGTCATCTTCCTCAAGGTGTCCTCTCGTCGTTTTGTCTCCTCTAACCTTTTATTCACTTCCTCTCTTTGTTTCTGGATCTCAGTCATAATGCGTTCGGTTTTCTCTCTGTCTTGTTGCGCTAATTCTCTACTTCTGTTCATGGTCTCTGTGTCTCTAACTAACTGAGTCTTGATCTTCTCAAGTTCTTCTCTTTGTCTCTGCACTTGAGCACTCTGTTCTACATCATATCTCATCATTTCATACCTTTGTTTTTCTAGATCTTTCTTGTCGTTCTGGACCTGAACTCTAATCTGTTTGAGTTCCTCTCTCTCCTTGTCCATCTCAGCTAAACGCTTTTCCTGATCTTCCTTGTCCTTCAACGCAGCTGTTTTCAGTTGCTCAACAATCTCTTTCTCTTGCTGTGTATCCTCCAGCATTTTCTGCAGGTTTTCTTTTTCAGAATACCTCAACTTTTCTAGCTCATGTCTGGCTCTTTGTATCTCTTCATTTATTTGTTCTAACTCCTCTGTTTTTTTGTGTATTTCATCTCTTTGCTCCAATGCCTCTGTTATGGTTTCATACCGTCTCTTTTCTGACTCTTCCATTTGCTTTTTTAAGAGCATCTCAGCCTCTTTGACTCCAAGTTTGGCATGGTTTGCCTCCTCCTTTTCTTGTTTTGCAACTCTAATCCTGTTCTCTATTTCTGCCTTTTGTTTTTGTAGCTCATTTCTCATGCTTTTGATTTCATCTGCTTCTTGTTTAGCCTGTTCTCTGTTGTTATTAATCTCCCCTCGCTCTTTCTCCATCTGTTCTATTATTTTTGTCAGCTCTTCTTTCTTTGCTTTAGCCTCATCCATCTGTTTGATAGCGGCAAGTTTGTCTTCTTCTGCCTGAAACCTCATTTTTTCAAGACTGTCCTTCCATTGCATGCATCCTGCTCTCCTCAGTGTTTTTCTTGGATATTTGGACCTCGTCCCTTAATTTTTCCAGTCTTTCCATCTCATGCTGAGTTTTCGCTCTGAGTTCAACTTCCTCTTTCTCTGTTTCATGCCACCTGTTCTCCATTTCCTCCTTCACCCTGATGATTTCACTTCTGAGGAACTCACACTGTTCAGTCTCTATTCTCACCAATTCTCTCTTTGTTTCCAGCTCCTCCCGCTCTTCCTCCAACTCAGCCTTTGTCTCCTCCATTTTTTCTTTTGTTTTTTGGATCTCCTCAATTTTCTTCTCAATATCTTCAATTTGTCCTTGAATTTCAGTCTTCATTTTTTCCATTTTCTCATTTTCCCGGATTGTGACTTCTTGGCTGTTCTCGATATCCTCTTTGGCTCTGTCTATCTCATGTTTAATTATTTCTAGCTGTTGTCTCTCCCTCAGCATGTCCTCTTGTCTTCGGTTCAAGCTGTCTTTTTCGGCCTTGTTCTCTGCTTTGATCCGTTCTGTAATTTCTCTTTCTTGTCTGGCTTCTTTTCTTATCTTAAAACTTTCTTCCTTCTCCTTCAGTATCTTTGCTTTCTCCGTATCGTTAGCCCTTTGTATCTCTACTCTTAAACTCTCCACCTCGTCTCTCTCCCTCTGCAGTCGAGCTCTGTGCTCTAGCTCCTCTTTCACTATCTCATACCTCTTCTTCTCCATTTCTTCTTTAGCTTTCTGTATGTCTTCCTTCTGTTTTTCTAAAATATCTTTATCTTTCTGCATCTCTATTTTCATATGTTTCAGCCTATCAGTTTCTGTTTTTATTTCCTCAACTCTGGCATCCATAGATATCTTGTGATTTTGTATGTCCACTTTGGCCTGTTCGATTTGTTCCCATTCCTTTTTGACCAGCTCTCCATTCATCATCAACTCCTCTCGACCTCTCTCAATTTCATGTTTAATCTCTTCCAGGTCTTTTTCTTTTCTTAAGACATCTTGCCATTTCTTTTCAATGAGGTTGTTTTCTGTGAGTGCTTGAGCTCTCAGCTGGTTTATTCTCTCAATCTCTTGTTTTGAAAAATCTCTGTTTCTTTCAACCTCTTCTCTTGTTCTTTGAATCTCATCTTGCAGGTATTTCAGCTCATCTTTCTCTCTCTGAATTATAGCTCTCCGTTCCAGCCCTTCTCTCTCTGTTTCATGCCACCTTTGTTCCATTTCCATCTTTACTTGCTGTATGTCAGCTTTAATCTGCTCAAATTGGTCTCTTTGCCTCTTGATGTCGTACTTCTTTCTCTCCAGGTCGGTTTTTTCCTCCTCTATTTCAGCTTTCATCTGCTCCATCTGACACTTTGTTTTCTGTGTTTCCTCGATCTTCATCTCTATCTCGTTGATCTGAACTTGTATGGTACTTTTCATTTGTTCCATTCGTTCCATCTCGTACTTTGTGCTTTCACGGTTGCTCTCCAGCTCCTCCTTCTGTCTCAGAGTCTCATATCTGATCATCTCCAAGTTCTGTCTCTCTCTCATGATTTCATCATGCTTTTGCTCCAGGGTGGTTTGCTCAGTTTGGAGATCAGATCTCATTTGCTCAATCCTCTCCCTCTCTCTATTTACCTCTTCTTTATTACGATCCATTCTTTCGCAGATGTGGTCCATCTCAGCTTTCATGTGAGTAATAGTTCTCTCAAGTTGTCTTTTCTCTGTGGTCATCCTGGCTATCTCATCTTGCTGTTTCTGAATCCTCTGTCTCATGTTGTCTATCTCAGTCCTTTCTTGCTTAGTTCCTTCCCAAAGTTTCTCGATCTGCTCAATGGCACGCATTGTTTTCTGTCTACGTCTTTTTAGAAAGTCTTTTCTTTTCTGGGTGTCACTTGAATGTCCATTTCTGTCATCCTGTCTTCTTTTTTCTCTGGGAGAACTGGGTGGACTGATTCTCTCTGTTTGTGTATGCTTGCTGTTGCGTTGTCTCCACTCTGCAAAATAATAATAAAAAAAGATAAATAACTTTTGAGTTTTATTATTATTATTTATTTTTATTTTTATTAAATAGTTTTTTTTTTGCAAACGTTTTTTTTTCTTTATGATATTTGTAGTGCCATGTTAATAATGACAATGAATGAATTTTTTTTGTGATGAGAATTATTGAATTGACATGGATGAATTTATTTTTGTGTGGCACTATTGCTATCCACTAAAATTAATTAGATTTTCTAACCTAGTTCTTGAATCAGTTCAGGCTCTGTCATTCTCAGGATGAGATGGAAGGACACTCTGTTTAGGGGTGGCTGTCTTTCCAAAGCCTTAAACAGGAGCTGCATTGCCTCCTGATTGGTTGGAGCAGCCTGCACTTGTTGAGCTGCTGCTTCATGGATCAGACTTTGGGAGATAACATCCTCAGCAATGTCACTGACCCGAGTCGCCCTCGTAATTATCTGCTCCTTAAATTCTGTCAGGAAGTTTCCAACTGTTGGGAAGGAGAACATTTGCACTGCATTCATAAACAATACATGACACAATCGCAATAAATGAAACTTTGATTAAATTAAGTGGTGCATTGAACTTTACCGTAATCTCTGGATTCTGCCATGGCTGCTTGCTTGCTTAAGAAATTAATTCCATTGTGTACTACAGTATTTAAAAATAACAAAATATCATTAAAAATAAAGGAACATAAGGAATAAACATAAAGGATAAAGTGTACAGAAATGTAAAGGTGAAGTTATTTGAGTGTTGTACCGTTTTCAAAAGATTTTAACTGTGAAATGTATTGTAAAATAGAGAAAAACAATAAAGCAAGATATACATTCAATCCAGATCATACTGTATTTTTATACATGAGTATTAAGGAGGCAGGAATGGTATTTCTGCATTTTTTATAGACTTGCATTGTTTTCTTGACAAATGTTTTTATCCTTTAACTTAATAAGTAAAACACATTTTGAAGTTATAAATAACATGATTATTAATATGTTTTACAATAAATATTATTTCAGTTTCTCTTCAAAATGTCATGTTTAATTTGTTGCCATGTCCTTATATTTGTTTGTGAAATTTACTAGCCATTTCTGAGTGATTTTTTTTTTCTAGTGCTAAGATATGACTTAAGGAACTAATATTATTTTATAAAATTGTTTAAAAGATTCTTACCTTTTGTGTTATTACTGGATTTAATTAGTTCTGTAAATAGTTGTGGTCTGATGTTGGAGGAATATTGCTGTAGTAATGGTGAAGGTGATTTTGAACATTTAAAAACATATCTTATCTTACTTTAGCACATGCTTGATGTCTGCGTAATTTACGTAAAATGGCACGGCTTTGGGTTATCATGCATTTGATAGGCTGTGGGTGGTAAAATTTCTTCTGTCTGGTCTTCTCTGATAAACGCAGTGTATGACGGTACAGGTCTACCCCTGACATAGTAATGTGAATTATCTACACCAACACCCACTTGTACTAACTGGTTTGGGAATAAGTGCATACTAAATGAGAGCCAAAATTATGGCACCTTGAGTAAATTTTGTTTGTTTTTATATATATATATATATATATATATATATATATATATATATATATATATATATATATATATATATATACACCCTTTTGGTTTAATCAAGTTGCACTCCAGCATAAACGCCGTAAGTGTAGAACTATTTGACGGAAATATATAATTACCGGTATATTTTTTTTTTTTTTTTTTTTTTATTACATTTTTGTTATCCAACGACTCGCTCGTTTTTTATAACCTCTCGGACTTTTATTATAGACTCGGACTTTTATTATAGGTTACCCCGGACTTGTATGAAAAGCAACATCCGTCGACGCCGGAAGATCAGTCATTGGGCGAGATGGCAGACCAGCGGGTGTATTTTTAAAGAGGGTGTGAATTTTTTTAAATTGAGTGTATTTCTTACGCAATGAGGTATCAATTGTTTTATTCTTATTTAAATAAAATAACGTGTGCTTTATTAAGTTAAATACCAAGGTTTATCGAACAGTAGTAACTGTTTGTTTATTTTTGTTGGTAGAAAGCTGACCCGGCGCCTGTTAGCATGTTGTTCTGCTAGCCGCCGTGCTTTTGACGAATAAAATAAAATGTATTTATCATTGAAGTACTTGCTTTAAGACTGATTGAACGAAACGTTTGTATTTAATCTTCATTTAGTATTTTTAAACGCTAGATATCCGAAAAACGAGACTGTTCATTCATTCATGAATGAATGATAGAACGAACGAAGAGCCGAGCATTAGCATGAACAGTGATGCTCGTTTCACCACCAGGGATTCACTGCGTTTTCTCATTGGTTATTTTTTGTTTGGCTCGTAAATTAATCTTTCACAAACATTTTGAGATTATTTTCTTAATGTAGAAGTTTTTTCGTATATTGTATGGTTTCCTTTTTAATTGACTGAAATGTTTTTTTTTTTTTGTTTGTTTGTTTTTCCTCCGCAGAGGAGATCGTGGCAGGGGCCGAGGTGGCCGGTTCGGCTCCCGCGGAGGTTTGGTCCAGGGGTGCGTTGTTTATTATGCATATGCTTGTGTTTTTATTATTTATTGGCATACTTTAATTTCTTCTTGTTTATTTTTTTATTATTTTTGTTTTGTCTGGTTTCTTTATTTTGTCCTTGTCTTTGCATTTTGTTTTTTTGTTTTTAGTACAGTTCTACACTGATACTTTGCTTTGTGAAACAATAAGCCTCCAGCTCATAAATCTCTTCTTGCAGTGTGAGATGGCCTTTCCTCGAGTGAAGCCAGCTCCTGATGAGACTGCTTTCAGTGAATGTCTTCTGAAGAGAAACCAAGACCTCTCTCCTACCCCTGTTGAACAGGTACATTGATTTTTTACATGATAAAGTTCAAGATAAATGCTGCCAAAACACTCAAACGAGTCCTGTCCATTTAGGTTAAGCCATATATCAGCAGATAATAACAGCCTCCATGTTAACACTTAAGTCTTAAATTATCTCCGTTATTAGTTTAATCAATTTTGCTCTTGTTATTTATTTCTGTCTCAGGCTTCCATTTTGTCCTTGGTCACTAAGATTAACAACGTCATTGACAACTTAATTGTGGCACCTGGAAACTTTGAAGTGGTGAGAAGACATTTTAATAAGTTCATTTTCATTTTTTTTTTTTTTCTCAGTGTTTTTGTAATACTAATCAATGTTTGAAGTTTTGAGGATAATTGAGGATTTATTTTATTTGTGATTGTTTTTTGTGGTAATAATGTTAACTGGGCACAATGTAGCTGACCTCGTGGTCATCCTGAAGATCTTACCCACCTGTGAGTCTCATTAGTTCATGAATTGTGATGTTCTGTTTAGCTGTCTTAATATGTTAATCACTAGCCCATGTATGCCACGTTTGTTGATAATCCTATTATTTTTTGTTCAGTGGAAGCTGTCGCTGCTTTGGGAAACAAAGTAGTTGAGACCCTTCGTACACAGGACCCTTCTGAGGGTGAGTATGGGTTTTAATCTGGCAAGCCAATCAAAGCATAGAAGGGAAATAATTTGTAATCAAAATAGTGAAAAATAAAATTCTCAACAAAATATTTTCCTGTTCTCTTCAGTACTGTCCATGCTGACCAACGAGACAGGATTTGAGATCAGCTCTGCCGATGCCACTGTGAAAATCCTCATCACCACGGTTCCACCCAACCTGCGCAAGCTGGACCCAGAGCTCCACCGTATGTTACACACTCAAACGCTTCTCATGTATTCTTTCAAATTAGCTTTTCTTACTAGGGATGTACCAGGTATCTGTACCATGCTGCTCTTTTTCTTTTTCATTCTTGTTAATATTGGAAATGTAATCGTACACACTGATTGAGTCTATTTTGACATTTGCTGTTATCTAATGTTCATTAAAGAACACATAACACTTAACTTATAACACAAATATAATCTTCAGCAAACCTGTCCTTTTTTTAAGTCTGTACACTAATGTTGTGATGCTTAAATTCACTTGTCATTTAAAATGGTTGTTTTTGGCAATTTATTTTATTCTGCATTAGTGGAGAGCTTCGGTATCTGGGATTTATCTGTATTCTTGGTTGACTAGAATTATAAAGTAAAATTTTTTTTTTTCTCTTCGTTTTGCAGTGGACATCAAGGTTCTGCAAAGTGCTCTGGCAGCCATTCGTCACGCTCGCTGGTTTGAAGAAAACGAATTGTTTGTCAGTGTAGGTACGGTTTATTTTATTGGCTTTAGTGTTTAATTAATTGTATGTTTCGTGGCTTACTTTGGTTTCTATCTTGACTCAGTGTTAAAGTTTTGATCCGCTTGCTGAAAGACCTGCGAGTCCGATTCGCTGGATTTGAGCCTCTCACACCCTGGATTCTAGATCTGCTGGTGAGCACTGTTGTCAGAGTCCAACATTTTTCTAACCTCATCTGTACTGCACCGGCTGACTTAACTGTTATTTTGCTCTCTTCACAGGGACACTCTGCTGTGATGAACAACCCGTCTAGGCAACCCTTGCCACTCAACGTTGCTTACAGGTAAAGGGGGTACTATCTGTGTGTTTTGCTTGTGGTAATGGGCATCAAACTCTGTGGATTTTGAGGTATAATGAGCATCTGTGTTGCAGGCGCTGTCTTCAGATGCTCGCAGCAGGTCTCTTCCTGCCAGGCTCTGTAGGAATCACTGATCCATGTGAAAGCGGAAACTTCCGTGTGCACACTGTCATGACCCTGGAGCAGCAGGTAATGTAGATTTCAGTCAGCAGGTAATTTAATGCATAAAAATTTAGTTTTTATAATTGATTTGTTTTTGTTGGTTTTTTTGTGTTTGACATGGTGTGTTCTGGTGAGAGTTCTCTCTCATGGAGGATACAGAAAAATCTTGGGCCTTGAAGGAGATGCTAGTTGTAAGTGTTTGAGGTTTATTCCAGATTAAGTTGATTTATGTAGTTGCATTCGAGTGTCAGTGTCGCTGAGGCTGATGTTTGGGATGCTTATCTGCAGATCTCACCACTGAGATGTCTACATGGGATGGAGTGATTGTCACCCCATCTGAAAAAGCTTATGAGAAACCCCCAGAGCGCAAGGAAGAGGAGGATGAAGCGTTGGAGGAAGGTGGAGAGGGAGAAGATGAAAGCATGGAGACCCAGGAGTAATGCAATGCTCTCTGACAAAGTTTTGGCTTGGTTATTTGTATTTATGTTGATTTTTAATAGAGATCTGCATCTGTAAGTTTTACCCAGAAGTTCCCTGTGTATCTGCATTTGGTTTTTGTACATCAGTCTGCACCTTCTAGAGTTAAAGCCATGGTAGTGAACAGCAAAAAGCTCTAACAAGGACCAAAAGGCAATATTATTCTGTCTTCTCACCTCAGCTCATTCTGATACGGTTACGTCTAGGAAAAGGACTGAAAATAACTTAATTTGGTTTCATGTTTTGTTTTTTGTTTTTTATTCACTGATGGATCAAGTAAAGTTTTTATTTCCTCCTTTGTACCATGTTTCTGCATTCTTTAAAAAAAGACAATTCTTTTAATATTGCTTGGGTATTTTTAGGTAGCAAGTGTGGTTAAGCTTTACCACATTCAAAAAAATCAGAGACCAAAAAGAATATCTTCATTTGTGTACTAAAGATAAATGGGAGTTTTATGTGTGTGGAATGATGTGATGGTGAGTAAACGAGTTATATTTTTTGGCTACAGTACCTCTACATTTGCCATCTGAATATGCTGTTATTCAGACCAATAGTAGCATAACTAGTATGGAGTTGCTTTTACACACAAACTTACCAGTTGCCTTTATCTCTACTAATGAGATATGTCCAGGTGCTGATCAACAGTGTCATATGTGACAGCTGGACCAGGCCAGAAGTCTCTGTTCAGAAGTTAGAGCAGATCTGATGATCCCCTGCCCCCACCACTAACCCTAAATTAACTAAAACTATGACAGAAGCACCACACTAGACAACACCTATCCACACTTTACCACTAACCTCATTAAGGCCCCACCCTTCTGATCTGAAATTGCTGTCATGGATACTATGGAACCAATGACAATGGTCCCAAGCATTGCCAAAGCAAAGTGCAACAAGCAGTAGTTACATTTTTGAATGAATCTGTTTTCAACAAATTGGTTGATTAGTTAAATCAATGGCTCATTCACAAGCAGATGTGTCTACTAAAGGGCTGTCCACACAGGACTATGACTCTAAAGTGTTATTTGCTTTAATCCTATGAGAAAAGGAAAATCAACACCACAGCAGTAATGATGACACAGGAACGATGTCGTAGGCTGCATCCGAATTTGAACTTCCATACTAAGTAGAAGAAATATATGACAGTGTATGTCTGAATTTACAGTTGTCATAAAAGAGAAGCCAAGTACCAGGACGACCTCACAGCCGCTATCATTTTCTATTTTACTTTTTTTTTTTAAATTGCTAAGTGCACCTGTAGCATACAATGGATAAGTTCTTCTGAAAAGTTAAGAGCAAAATAAAAGCCTTGCTAAAATAGCTTTATAGTAATTTTTTGAAAATATTTACAACCGTTGACAATATTACATTCTGTGTTTAGGTTTACCACATCACAGTGTGCCATCTCTGATTTAATGCTAGTAGACATTGAGCTGTACATCTCGGTGACCAAAAAAAAAAAAAAAAAAACTGTTCCATGTAGGCTATTTTACTTCAGCTGTGCCATATTGTTCCTTCACCCTTTAGCCACAACACATGGTAAGAGATTCAAATTTATTTCAAATCTGGAAATAATATATTGAAAAGGTGATGTTGTAAGCTATTGCAGTTTGGTAAAACAATGTAAAAAGAAAAAATACAAAATGAGGTTATTTTACCTTCACACTGTATCAAACAAATATATGATTAAAAAAAAGAACAACCATAAATAGTGATAACATTAATAATCAATATTTCCACAATGTTCTTATAATGCAGTGTTATGAACAACTTAATGAACAATTTAAAAAGAACAGAATTGTTTTGCTACATCACAAACTGGCCAAACATTTATATATATATTTTTTTTCTTTTTTCCATTAAGAAAGGGGAATACTCATTCTTCAGATCTACATGTTCATTTGACATTTTCTGTAATCTTGCACACAACTGCTAGAAGAGATGGGCCTAACATTAGCTGTTATTTTTCAATTTGTCTCATCTCCCACAGGGCTATTTTCTACATTAGCAGCAATTACAAACGATAGAATAAAATCTAAATCGGGTTTCTCTTTACACGTGAACACCCTTGAGAATACAGAATAGGTTTTCTCATAGTCATAATTGCAATAACATTTGTCATTATATATGAAATTATTAATAATACCAATAATCATCAACAATCCATTGAATATTAATAATAACAACTTCAATTGCAACAGATATATTTACTGTACATAATACAACAGAACGTGAGAAGGAAGGTATTTTAATTACACAGTAATTGTTTGTAAGTCTATGACCCATGTAATTTCCAGTGATCTATAATGCGTTATAGAATCCAACGTAACGTCTACGTCACACTGCTACAAGCTCCTCTGTGCTACGAAGAAATATTCATCACTTACTCTAGCTAAATCGGTTTACGGCATATACAGAGGCTTATACAGAGACTTTTTAGACTCGTTTTTTCAGCTTAAAGGAGCAATGGCAGAGTTTCAGCCATCCATTCTGATCTATTAAGACACAGTTGTCTCAAGAACCGACAATCAGCATACCATCGGGTCATGTGTTGACATGGGAAGCTTTACATGATGTAGCGAGAGACACAGTCATTAAATATTGTATTTGATTAGTTTTCATCAGTCAGTTTACATTGGAAAATGTTGGTTGGAATAGAAAGGCCATCAAAATAGTCTTTCTGAGCAGTCCATTTGAGAGTCAGACTGATTCCTGTCAGTGCCTGAGAAGGCAAACAACTGGCAAAGGGGAAAGTGTGGTCAGTCTTGCTTGAAATTAAGTTTCGTTGGTATATCAAAAACATATGGCCCTGATAAGAGATCATCCTATTTCTCCCACTGGAAACCCCAACGGCATGTACAGAGTCTTTCAGTGTTTTGAGAAGGCAGGAAGTCCTTCACAGTGGAAGAGGAAATAGTCTGTTGTGCTTTTCTGTCATCTTAGACTTGCTGCGTCCAAAAAAATTTGTAAGTTGACTATGATTACAACCGTTTTGATGCTTAAAAAAATATGTGTTTATAAAATGATGGATATTTTATCCTTAAAGTATTTGTAAAATAAATAAATAAATAATATATAAATAAATACAGAAATAAAAAGAGATGATAGGCAACAGTAAATTAAAAAAAAAAAAAAGTACAAATGTCTGAAAAAAAAACCTGTTGGACTAATTGATTGATTTAAAAAAGAATAAAAATCAAACAAGTTTAGATACAGAAATGTAGGTGTAGTTATTATAAATAATTAGATAAATACTCCTGCCCTTTTTTTTCCAGACAGTGAATAAAGATCTACAGTTTTGATAGAAGAGTTTGTTCATTATTTCCATGGATTAATAAAAGCATGCAGGTTACATAGAAACATCCAGTGTGAGGTGGTTATTATCTGGATCAGGTGTAACAAATCAAATTATTAGAACAATACATATTGTGTGAGTTATATATTTTGTATTGAATATAATACTGAATAATTATATTTAAAAAAGCCACACATAGTGCTGTTAGGCACGTGTAGATAGTCAAGACATAGAAAACAGATTATATTTTTGCCCATGGACAACATGGCAAGTGGATGTCTCAACCATCTATTCTTCTTTTGTCAAAAGTCTTTAGCCAGTCTGTTTCGACGTTGACAAAAGAAATAAGTGGAAAACAACACGATTCTGCTGAAGTTTGTAGCGGTGAGTTGCCCACTTCTTTAAAGTCCACATCCCTACCTTGTAAATTCTTAGACACGTTTATAACATATTTTAACATCACTTTTGACAACATACTGTATGTTTATCTGCTAATCTAAAAATGTACTTTATAAAATATACATCTCGCAATAAAATATTTTCCATTATTCCATTACTTCGTCCATAGTTAAATAAAAAAAAGTTCAGATCATTCATGCAATCAACATTTTTTCATTAAAAAGGGAAAGTAATAGATGGAATTTGCAAGAATTACTGTGATCTCGTTTCCAGTTTGCTTTTACCCATTTGAGAAGTTGAATGCACACAAACACATAATCCATTCTTCCGATCACATTTCTGTTAATTAATGTTTTCTTTCTTTCATAAACACACAAAACTTCACCACCTAAACTAACACAGCATTTTTTAAGAAATAATCCACAAATTAACATTTGGTGTGAAGTGGACACATTATTTTTGTTCTGAAGTATATTATTTTGTTTTGCACCTCAGATAAATTTAAAAAGGGAAATAACATAATAGATTTAAGATAGAAAATAGAACTGGAACCAGAAGAATTCATGAATTTCTTAATTTCTCAAAAAAAAAAAAAAAAAAAGAGGGGAAAAAAAACAACCACAATCAATTAAAGCACTCAGGCAAAATGTAGAAGCTACATTAATTTCATGTTATAGGGTTTAAATGTGTTACAAAAAAAAGAAAGAAAGGGGGGTGTTTGGGGGGTTAAATGAACAAGATGCTCCCCCTCCTCTCTGAATGATCATCTTTCAGTGTGCAGGTCATGTGTGAAATTGAAGATTGTCTTCTGCACTCCTGTCTCTGAAGTGTCTTGTGATGTAGACTGTCCTATTTCAGGAAGTGTTGAGCTTGAATGTTTCTGTTGTTGTTGTTTTTTCTCTCTCATCTTTTTTAAGACACGTGTCTTTACACTGGGCTGATGAGAAGCCTGACTGCAATTGCAAAGTTATATTGCACTATATGGGAGATGAATCCCTGTGGTAATTTGATAACTGGCTTCAAAAAGGCATTTATCTATACTGCAAAAGTTGCTTTCAGGAGTTTTACTACTGCACTGCTAAGACATTCAGTTTCAGGCCCAAATTTACATCGGGGTGCATTGCTCTACTCTGGCCACAAGAGTGCGCTTGTGTCACAGTGAAAGTGGCTATGTCCGCCACACTGTGGAATCAATTAAGAAACACATACAGCCACGATTATATCAAAACAAGGTCTATTATTTAAAATAACAAGATAAGATCCTCTTAATATATGATATTGCACCCGTATGTGTTGGCGTGGTTCATTAAAACAGTCCTGACATTTTTATATATTTTTGTGGACTTAAAAAAGTCTCAATCTTGTTATACTTGGTTGTGCTGGTTGAGCCCTTTTTTCTGAGAACAATAACACTTGCTCAACAAAAAATTTAAGTAAAATGTGTACGCTCACATCCATACACCAGCAGCATACTAGTAAGCCATCTCAAGTTCCCCGTTACACTAAAGTGCGTAATTGCACTCGCTCTCTGGCTGCTTTGTAACATGGAGGTCTGTGCAGAAGGCCAGAGAATAGCCGTAGTGGTTCTTTAACGGGGTCCGAGCGACTCAGAGTCTCGTCTGAGCCTCTGTGATGTAGATCTCGATGCTGTCAGCGCTCTCTGTGGCAGAATTCTGGCGGAAAGAGGCTGAGCGTTTGGTCTGGAGCAGCCTGCGCCGTGTCTCCAGCTTCTGGCGGTCGCCTACATCCAGCGATTTCTCCCGTTCGGGAACACTACGTCCTCGTGAGAGCACTAGCATGCCTCCAGCCTCGGTCGTGCTGTCGGCACGCAGGCTGCCCGTCACGCCACCGACTGGCTTCTTTGGTAATGGAGGTGGAACCTTCTTGTCCTCCTGAGAGGAAGAGCAGGGGAGTGGCGTGACAGCATGGATGACCAATGCAGGGATGGACGGGAACGCAGGGAAAGACACCGAAAACGCACACGTACAAGCAGAGGATATGTCAGAGAGGATGAAGACCAGGATATGTACGGAGAAGGGACAGCACCATGAAGTAGCAACATAAGAATGATTTGGATTAGTGTATTTAGGATGAGACATGACATTGTGGAAGAAGCAGACAGTAAAAAGAAAGAAAACAGAGAAATTAGTTACAGATTTGTTAGGCTTTAATATCTCAAAGCAAATGAACAGCTCTTTAGGCAGTAAATCAGATGTTATTCCAGAGCATGCATGTCTTTTTTTTTTCTTTTTTCTGTAGTTTAGTTCCTTTTCTTGCTGAGGTGTTTGTGTGATGGCAGAGAGCTGCTAGGGCCCAGCACATGGGCGGTTCTCCTGCCTGCCGCTGTTTTGGCACTGGAGTGGACTTGAGCAGAGCGAAACTCCACTCTCACCTTCTTCTCAGGAGGTAATCTCCAGCCCGAGTCCTTCAGCCGCTGGAGGTCCTGAAACTTCACCCTGATGTCCTCGATGGCTAACTGGAGGAGGTCCCAATAACTGGCCAGATCCTGAGTGGTGGGCTGAGGGTATGATGAAGGATCCTATGAGAAGAGGGGGAATAACCAGCTCAGGACCATCTTAAACCAGCTTCCATGCTTCAAAACACACCTAACCAGCATATGCTGTTTTTTTTTTCAACTGGGTATATCATCACGCTAAACAGGTGAGCTCATGTTCTCACTTGTCCACTTTTACAGCCACTCTATGTTTAGAATCATGCTCTTGCAAACTAGCCAAACTAAACTTCCAGGGTCGTTGGAAGATTAATGGTGGCGACACTGAAGTCATGTGACCATGATGTAGTTCATTTATAGTCTAGATTTAGCTTTTTACTTCTTGATATTGTATTTAGACTTCCAAATTCATTAAAGTTGTGTTCATTTGTAAAGATTATCATGATGAACAAAACATGTATGAATCAAACTTTTCATAGTAGCAGAGCTTTTTTTTAATAATTTAAAGCGAAGATAGTAAATGTAGGTAAAGTTCTTCTATTTACACTTTTTTAGTTATTTATCTGTTTTTCCAATGTATAAATTTATTTTAGTAATATTTTTTCTCATTTATTATATAGTATTGTATTTATCACATTATTGTACTATATAGTTTATATAGATTCTAAAAAAGGTAAGGATATCCTCTCTTTTATCCACAACAGAGTTTCAAAACACTCACCACACTCTGTTGGCACATCCTGAAGAACTGCTGGACTCTTTGTGACATGAGCATCTGAGCACTGCCGACAGCTCCTCTGATGAGCTCCAACACTGAACCACAAAACAAACCAATCAGAAGGGGGAAAAATAATTAAAACAGCATTTAGACAGAAGGAACTGTTCTTTGGGCAAAACACTACAGATTCAAGACCCCATGAAATCAATGAAAACTCATGTTTTGGGCCTTTTAGCCCATGTCACATTTCCTCACTCACCCTCTTCTGGCAGTTCATTTGTCTCTGCCTCTCTCTCCATGTTCTGGCACCATCCCTCCATCCTCTCCACTTCCGTGTGCAGGAGCCGAAGGAAGAACTCTCCATCTCGTAAGCAGGGCGAGGCTCGGCCCGAATCAGGGAGGCTTCTCGGGCCCTCGCTCCAGCCTCCCACTCCACGCTCAGGGGCCAGGGGCAGAGGGGAGTGGGAGCGGTGAAGGGCCCTGAGTTCTGGAGGGCCGGGCTCGTTGGTGTAACCGCTGTGGTAATCCTCACGGTAGGCCCACTGGCCCTGTGTGTGCACTGTGCGATACTCTGTAAACTGACCGGCTGATTCTGGTTCAGACGAGTGGCGCTGGAATGAGCAGCCAAACTGCAGGCCCTTGTCTTGTGTGGGGACTGTCAGCCCACCAAAACCCTCCGTCTCAAGATCAGCCTGGACACTTGCTGTCACACTGTTGGAGCGTTTAAAACGGGCTCGTCTGGAACAAAAAACAATAGGTCAATTTAGAAGTCAATTTAGAACTAAATATTGATGTATAGTAGGGGTGTGCATCTCCATAATTGAGGCCGATGCGATACACATCTTGATGCATAGACAACTATAAAATACATTAAACATACATATGAAGCAGCTACAATGCAATGTGATATGATTCAACCCATTACGATGCAGTGCCTTCCGAATCATCCGATTTCGATTTGGTTCAACACAATCCGATGTAATGGAAAAAAATATGATGCTTGCAATATGGTTGATAGTTCACTTTTATTTCTTTTATTTTTATTTCTTTCAGACAGACACCAATGTTAATTTATATTCTAGGTTACTTTCAGGACATGCCTTGGTCTCTGTAGTGTTGTGATATGTCATATGTACGTAGCAGCAGCAGGGCTCCAGATAAAAAAAATTGAGTAAGGAGCCACTGGCAATATCGTTAACAATTCTCGTTTTTAATCATTGTTTCTTGTTATCAAGATCTATATGTTCTTTACACTTTCACTTTTTTTCACTTTAAAACGTGAACTTATTATTTGTAGCTCACTTGCCCCCCAGTAACCTTTTAATAAACAAAGGTTAAAGGAATGATTCACCCAAAAAATTGCTGAAAATTTACCTACCCTTAGGCCATCCATGATGTAGATAAGTTTCATCGGAACAAAATTTGAGAGATTAAGTATTTCATCACTTGCACACCAGTGGATCCTCTGCAGTGAATGGGTGTCCACAAGTCCAGAAGAATGTCTTGTGAAGTGAAAAGCTGTGTGTTTGTAAAATTCAATAATGACACTTATTTTTTTAATTTTTTACCTCTGCTTCTGGATAAAATATAAGTCCTCTTATGTATGATTTTGGACTGGTATTTTGGCCAGGAGTGGTGCTTTAAAGCTAAAACACCTTAATAATGGATTTGTTTCTTAAAACAGAGTTTTACACTTCACAACACATTAATTGATGGAGTCGTGTCGTGTGAATGTGGATTGTTATGATTTTATTATGATTTTTTTTTTTATATAAACTGTTGAGAATCCACTAATAAAAAATGTTATATCAACTGCAGAGGATCCACTAATAAAATGCTAAAAGATGAAGAAATGAACTCATCTACATCTTGAATGGCCTGAGGGTGAGTACATTTAAAGCAAATTTTCATTTTTAGGTGAACTGTTCCTTTAACTTGTACTGAAACATTTAATGTCTCAATACCAAAAATACATAAAATATGACCCAAAAGACTCCAAACTAACAGTGTTTCTGCTAAATCAAAAAAGAGGCCAACAAAGGTAAGATCACAAGACACAAAGCATGTTAAGCTCATTCGTAGATGAGTGACATCATTTCACAGGTTTTGGCGTATTGCGTAATGGCTGCCTAATTATACCCTCTCACCTCACTCTGTGTTCCTAGCACGTACACCCACTGTGTGTGCGCTTGCTTGTGTGAGTGTGAACCTTGCACCTGCACCTCTTGCTCATCTAACACTGACACATTCACACTCCACCCCACCTCAGAAATAAACCAGCCACCCCTGACATCAGGAGAACAAATGCAAATATCAGAGAGATGATGAAAGAGCCCATGAAAGCTTTTAGTTCATATCTGTTAGATTGAATTAATCTGTAAGTTGGTGCACTGGTTCTCAAGAACTGTACAATTTTTGTAATTGTACAAAACAAAGATGTCCTTAAAATCAAACACTTTATATATATTTAAATAGAATGGAAGATATAGATTGTACTGGATGTTAGCTTGTTTATTGTGCCCAGAAGCATAATTTAAGTCCAAATGTCTTACTAACAAGAAACTCTGCTTCTAACAAGTCGAGAGCTGTAGTTCCTACCACGCAAGTTTGCGACGTTGTTTGCGAATGTTCTTTTGAATTATGGTTTTGGGAAACACTGAATCGTTGAACTATGTTGGTAACGACGGAACTTGCAAGCATAGTTGGCTAACAATGCTTTTGGCAAATGCACCCCTGATTAGTTATTTGTGTCTGTTTGATTTACTCAAAAAGAACATCATCTGAAACCGTTTTCAGCTCCCAGCCCATATTTAAAACAACAAAATGTAACACATTTATTATACATAGCTAAAATGTACTCTAATAAATTCTGATGGCTCATGTTGCACTCAGGAATGTTAAAACATAAAAAAAAAATCATTTATAATAATTATTAATAATAATTAATTAAATGCTCTCTAGAATGAGAATGTCCTTCCCACTAATACAAACTGCCACCAACCAGCAATAGCAAGTAGCAACTCATGATTCATGGCTATGTAAATTGAAGTCGTGGCCTAATGGTTAGAGAGTTTGACTCCTAACCCTAAGGTTGTGGGTTCAAGTCTCGGGCCCGCAATACCATGACTGAGGTGCCCTTGAGCAAGGCACCGAACCCCCAACTGCTCCCCGGGCGCCGCAGCATAAATGGCTGCCCACTGCTCCGGGTGTGTGTTCACTGTGTGTGTGTGTGTGTGTGTGTGTGTGTGTGTGTGTGTGTGTATGTTCACTGCTGTGTGTGTGCACTTTGGATGGGTTAAAAGCAGAGCACAAATTCTGAGTATGGGTCATCATACTTGGCTGTATGTCACTTTCACTTTAAATGAGGAGCCCTTCGATACTCCTCAGCTTATTAGGAAATATATCAACACAGGTTATAAAATTTTGCTGTTTTTTTCCATTTCATAAATGTTATCGGATATAGAGATGAAAAATGAAACTTGCTAGATCTACCTCTTGTCATCCTCCACCTGAACCCCTATGGAGTGCACCTCTCTCAGCGCTTTGCCTTCTGGGTCGGAGTCAGACAACGTCTCTGAGCTGTCCACCTGGAAAACACAAAGAGAGACATTTAACAAAATCTTGCACAAGAGAGAGACATCATTGAGTCTGAATCTCTCATGGGATTATCCCCTCTTATACCTGGACTGCAATAGAGGGTCTCCACTTCCTCCCTCGTCCTTCCTGTTCTCCTCCAGTCAGAGCTTTAGCTAGGGACATACTGTTCTGGGGCAGAGAGGCTGATTTTCCCAGGTTGCTTCCAGCTCGCTCCCTAGATCCCCTGGGCCCCTCCAGCAGGTTATCGGCTGAGCTGCTGTGTTTCGGTTTCAGTGGACCAGGTCCACCAGGGTAGGCGATGCTCTGAAGGGCCCTGCCATTCAGATTCTCTGCGGAGTTGCTGCTCTGTCTGACACGCACCGTGCCCCCGCCAAGATAGTGCCCACCTCTGGAGCTACGGCCCCCGCTGTTCTCTGTCAGGTCCACTGAATTGCTGTGCTGCCTGGGCCGGACCAGAGCGGGCTGACCTGTACTCTGGAAGTAAGCGTCCTGAGTGGACTCAGTGCTGCTCTGAGCGGTCACAGAGATCATTGGCTTGGACATGCGAGGGGGGAGAGGAGGAGGTCCTTTCCTATATGTGAACACTAGACCGACAAAGACAGAAAGGTTTTATTATTTTTATTGGGATTGGTGTTCTGTTGTTTCAAAACATTCGGTTGAGAGGTGATGGGTTTTATTATTACTTTTAGTTAAGTTAACTTTCTGCTGAAGAAGGAAATGAAGAAGGAAAAGCATTAGTAAGGAGAACAGAGGAAAGGTTGCAAGGACTCACAGTACAAAACCTGCTAGAGGCTTCAAGTACTAGGCACATTTTTTGTAGGTAAGAAAAAAGATGGACACACAAACCAACATGAACACTAATGTTTTCAGTACAATTAAAAAATACTACCAAGACAAGGATGTGGCACCTTTATAGGGACGCCTTGTTTGTAATTTCATCCTCCCCCCTTTTTGTTTTTCTTTTGGATATAATGCAAGAGAAATAAAAATACAATGTTAATGATGACCGTAGGCTTCTACATTTAAATGTCTGACCTCTTTAGTATTAGTAGCCAATGCTACCTGTTGTTAGTGTTTTATGGTCATTAATTGTTTTAAAAGTGTCATGTCACAACTTTTTTAAGGTTACGGAACAATGGCTGTGTTTTAGTAGTTTCAGTGCATTTTGGATTTGAAATTAACCGACAAGCTGAAACTTTTTAAGGACAACTGGATGAAGAGTTTTGAAAAATTTACCCAAGTGTAGAGAAATGTGTCCTAGCGATTGTAAAAAAAAAAATGGTATTGAAGATATAATCTTATACAGAGCAATCATACTGCCTTTGACTTACTTAGACTACAGATGATAGATAGATAGGTAGTTAAATAACTAAAATTTACAGTAAAGACAGAATTGTGAGAATGCACACAGATATATGCAAATGTATTCTCTGTATCGAGAAGACAGAAACAGAAATATACATACATTATACATACAAATTCCCAATTTGAATATTATCATTCAAAAGCTTCAGACACATCCTCATGGCTTAAGTAACATCAGCTCACACACACATACACACAGACACAATCAGTAGCTCTTGAGAACGGAGACATGAAATTTAGAGGGACACACTCAGAGATTAAAGGAGTTTTAAAAAAGCATTGCCTAAGCCCTCCTTCCATCTCTCTTGTCCTTTCCTCATCCCTCTCTCTTAAAAACACTCACACTCCGGTGTGTGTCATGAGTGTTGCCTTGGGAAACTGCAGATGGATGCTTTTGACACTTCACAAGGGCTTTAATAAATCTCCAGTGAGATTTTCTGCTTTAAACGAGAGAATAAAGGACAATGGGGAAAAAGACAAAGTCATCCACGTGTTAGTGAGAGAGGGAATAAATTTTGATTTCAATCGTGGCCATGCAGTGTTAATTTTTACAGGGACTTTTTGTTGTTTGGCTTTGGCCCTGTCTTTTGGATTTTGTCATATTCATTCATTTCAGTAATTTCATTGACAAGATTAACACTGCGACCATAATCTTGACTACAATTTAAGGGATAGTCAAGGAGACAGACAGTCTTATGGGAATTTGAGCATTTTAAAGTTTTTACAATGTAACATTTGTTTACAGGCTTGATATACTGAGAGCGTAGAGACAGAAGGAAAACAGTTTTGATCTAAATCCCTTGGCTGAAGCGTGTTTCTCCAGCAATTCCTATGAGACTGATCCAAAAAATCATTAAGTCACTAATCTAATCCCTGTGACAGCATGGAAACTAGGTACATAAACACATGCAGATGACTCACCTGCTTCGCCCTTCACGCTCCCCTGTGGGCCTGACATGGAGAAGACAGACAGGCAGTCATCGTCCTGGGAGCATCCGGCTTGGATAGCCCGTACGTAGCTGTGACTGCGGGTGCGGAAGCATCCGGGTAGGTCCAGTGCCTCGACAGCCTGTGATTCCATTTCTCCAAACAGGTTCAGAGTGTCACTCAGCTAAAAGCATACAAAGACAAGGTTTTAATGAAGGCTGAGGTCCAGATGTTTCAGCAAATAACCAAGACTGTTCATGCAACTCAGTTGATAAATGATATGTAAAATCTGAACGTGACCGCACATTATCACTAATCAGGGTTATACATAGAGACATATCTAGTGACCAGAATATGAGGGGGTGTGCTCTGTTGACATTCAGCCAATAAGCATTTATCTAGAACATTAAAATAACTTAGAAAACTAACTACACATAATGTGAACGCTGTATGGTTTTACCTGAGCGCTGGTCAGAGAGCGTGTGGCGCTACGGGAGCGAGCGTGGCCTTTAGGTGTGGTTCGACTGTTTGGGTAGACGTCTGTACACTGTTTACATGAGTACCTAAGAAGAGGAGTACATCATTAAAGCCCCAGATTACACTTCCCAGTCCCATAAAGCAAAACATACACCATTCAATCCTTATGTACAGTTGCGGTACCATTATACAATGATGTACAAAATGGATTTAGCTTGGTACACTCATATACCTTACCATTTTCATGTACTATTGATTTTACATGGTAGTCCAGTGTGCTACTTGTTAATAGTGCAAATACAAATCTCAAAATAGCAACAAAAAACGGTCACAGAGAGAAATTAAAACTGAAAACCAAGTGACAGCTGACTTGGATGTGGTGGAGGAGCGCTGGTCCATGCTGACGGAGCGGCGGAAGGCTTCTCTCTGGGCAATGAGGGCTGATTTGGGTGAGGCTTTGGGGCTAGTGTCTGAGTCAGCGCTGTCATCGTCCCCCATAGCCTTGATGTAGCTGCCACTGCGCATACGTCTGCAAGGGATCTCCCCACCACTGTCAGATGGACCGCCACCGCACCAGTCATCTGAGGGAACCTGCAAAAGACACACAACTTGCTGTCAACATGGCCTTTACTTATAAAACTGAAGAGGGATGAGGTTGTTCTATATTTACACAAAAAGCTAATACTAAGAAACTTACATTTTAGACACAACATCTGCAGTTTCTTTGAATCGAGCAAATCTGCTGAACATATACTGTAGGTTGAGTGAATGATTCACTAATTCACTAATTCGGTTGTTTCATTCTTAAATTTATCTGTGATTTTGAACAAATCAGAGTGAATGATTCAGTGACTCTCTCATAAAGATTAGTTAGTGTTTTTGAACAAACCGAACGAGTAAATGATTCAATGACTCACTGTTTTGTACCAGAATGAATGAATGCTTTGAACGAATGAGAAAAGTTAATGTTTCAATGACTCACTCAATATAAGAAAGTCACTTGTCTCCACCTAACTGGTGTATCGATGTAACTTATAGGAAGAGTCAACTCCATCACTAATTCACAGATTGACAGTCTGTCTGGAGTGATTCAAAGAGTGAAAAGTCCAAGTGCTAATTTCGAGGAACTAAACTTACTGTTGTGTAGCTACTGTATATATCATTTATATGAGAGAAAATGCAATGATATTGCAACTAAAGGTTTTATGTATATCAGAAAAAAATTTAAAATAAATCTTATTAGAGTTGTGGCTTTCTGGCCACAGCATGACCAGAGGGAATGCAGGGTTGAACTGAGGGCAGCTGAGTAAAATGGAATCTGATTGGCTGACAGGGATGAAAGCCACCAGCTGTACATTTAGAGCTGTCATCTCACTCAAGAGCTACCCCTCGGCTGGGGCATGGACAGAGCACAGATGTGTGGAGATAGCAGGTTATGGAGGGGAGACGCAAGATTATTTATTCTCATGAACTCTACTATCCAGAGCCTTGTCCTTTTCTGATAGCATCAATGCGTATTATTGCTGTTTTTTTTTTTGCCTCTGCATTTGCTCTCTGTCATATTTTGAAAACATAAAATAAAAAATAGTGTCGTACAAGCTATACAGCCACTATAGGATGGCTAGACATTTAATACCAGAACCAATAACTCTTTCAATTCAGGGCAAGACGAGATGGGCACAGTTTCAGTGTTGTCTATGTTTGACAATAGGATGTTCCCTCTTAAACTTGTTGCTGTCCTTACAGTTTAAGTGTATACATATTCTCTGTGTTTAATTTTTGTTAATCATTCAGTTTTCACTATGAGGATGCAGGAATATGGAATTAAATAAAACATCTAAAAATGATTAGCACACTTAAAGTGACGGTTCACTCAACAATGAAAATTATGTCCTCATTTACTCACCCTCAAGCTGTTCCAAACCTGTATGAGTTTATGTTTTGTTTTTGTCTTTTTCCTCCATATTATGGAAGTCAATGGCTATTGTCAACTGTCTGGTTACCAACATGAGTAATAATTGCAGAATCATTTACATTTTTGAGTGAACTATCCCTTTAAGATTGTAGGTATGGAGTTATCAGGGACATTTTGTCCAAAGAGGCAGTGCACACACCTAAATATAGACAAATATATAAAACAATGGAAGGTTGTGCCTCAACAGACGGCTTTATACTTTCTTTCTCACCCCTTTCTTTCACTGACAAAAGATGATAATCCCACCACCAAATGACCAAAGGGAGATGCACTTGTGCTCACACACACACACACACACACACACACACACACACACACACACACACACACACACACACACACACACACACACACACACACACACACACACACAAGATAAGGAATGCCTTATCTATCAGTTGACCACTCAGTGGGGTACTTAAAGGTCATCTCTTTCAAGGGATGATGCGACTTGATCTCTCTATCCATCTGTTTCTCTTTGCTCCACCCCCTCCTATCTTTCTAATACACACATGCACTTAGGTAGACAAAAACACACCAATACACAAACATAATTTTGAATCAGGAATTCAATTGGCCTCTTCTGGAGATGCTGATCATCGATTTTTCTAATCCTTGGTTTAAGTGTCTCCATTGTTCTCTTCATTTTTCCTCAGGCTTCCATTTTGTTCTTTTAATGCAGCAGAAAAAAATATTTGTTCCTGCAAAGACGTACGTGTAATGTCACTGCATTAATGTCATACTGTTTTTCTTGCATAACTTGTCTGAGTCTGACATAATTGGCATCCTTCTGACCATTTTAAATGAATAGATCACTAAAAATATTATGATGTTTTTGGATTGATTGGTGTGTAGGTGTGGTTATAATGACAGAATTTTATTTTAAAGGGACAGTTCACCCAAGAACGACCATTCTGTATGCATTCACTTACCCTGATGTTGTTCTTAAATTGTATAATTTCCTTTCCTCTGTGGAACATAAAAGGAGATATTTTGAAGAATGTCTTTTTTTTTCGTCAATATAATTCCCCATCCCCCTGCCCACAAAAACACACTTTCCTTCCTTGCAACCTGTGTTATTGTTCTCATCCTCTTATTTCCCCCCCAACAGCCCCTGGTATTCGTTCTTATTGTATTGACACATTTCACTTCCTCCTGCTCCTCTGCTAATTGCGACACAGATCGACTGACTTGTAACAGAGGATTCATCTGGTTCATCCCCATGTCTTCATTTCGGATCACATCAAAAAAACTGCTCTCCCGCGATGAGCCCCTGACTGAGCTACAACCCACAGCTGGGTTTCTTTCTCCCCAGAGGCTCAGGCTCGCTGAGTCAGCTGCTCTGCCTTCAGCTATCACTGTAAGACCTCACACAATTTCCTCTGGACCAGCTGCTCTTCATGATGGAACAGAATGAGCACTGATGGGGACTATATGCAGGCTTGGGGGTTATCTGGATGTCAGAATCTACTTTGAAACTGTAGCTTCCAAAGTCAAGCTACTATTTTGTTAAAAGTAGTCAGCTACACTACAAACTACTAACACTAAGGTCCTGTTTACACCAGGTATTAAAGGGTTACTCCACCCCAAAATGAAAATGTTGGCATTAATCACATACCCCAATGTCGTTCCAAACCCGTTAAAGATTCATTCATCTTTGGAACACAATTTAAGATATTCTGAATGAAAACCGGGAGGCTTGTGACTGTCCCATTGACTGCCAAGTAATTAACACTGTCAAGCAGTGTTGGGCAAGATACTCTGAAAATGTAATCAAATTACTGATTACTGATTACTCCTTTTAAAAGTAATGATGTTACTGTTCTGTTCTGATTACTTTATTTCGAAAGTAATCAGTAATTAGTTCCATTACTAGTTACGTTACTTTTTTCTCCATGAAATTTATGTAATCCCAGCATACACGCTCCCCATAAATATTTGTTATTAAATAACTCTCACCTGTCCCTTCTGTGGGATGCCTAAGTTTACTTCACTATTTTACAATTAAATTCTGATCTAATCATGACAAATTATATATCATTGGAAAGGACTCCTAAACAGATATTTTACCAATGATTTTTGTTAAAAATTATGTAGGAAAAGTAATAGATTAATAATGACAAGAGTGCACCTCAAAAATCTACATCATAACAGGAGTTTTGACCTTTGTTAAAAAATGTCTTCTTCATTGCCTTTTTCTCTATCACACTTTAGAAATCATCAGAAATTATATATCAATTGAAAACTTAAAATCTCAAAATTCATCCTTTGAAAACCATTTTAAAATCAGACATTGCATTACCGTGAAAATGGTACATCAATATCATGTTACAAAATGTTTTCATTCATGAATTATAAAAAATTAAGTTTGGATCATGCACTTTCACGTCTGTGTTCAAAAATGTGAGTGACAGTTAAGGGGTTAAAGCATCAACATTCACAGAACACTGTTATTTTTAACTAAAGCAAGCAGCTGCTGCGTGCATGGTTTGGTGTGTGGTTTTGCATGGAAGGATGGTTGCATTTATTGTTTCATTTATAATTTTTGGTTCATCGCAATCTCACAAATCTCTGTTATAACACAATAAATATATGCATAATAAATCTTTCATAATGTCTACAATTCATGTGTTATAATGAGAGGATTCATGAGCAAGCAAATTTCAGCACTGCATTGCTCAATGCTGCAAACACGTGTTCTAGCCTAAAAAGAAATTTTTGCACCTGTTAATCGTTTATATTTTATATTAGTTAATGTTGCTTTTGTGCAATAGATGAATAACAATTTATTTATTTTTTTAGATATTTTATGTTAAGATATTTCTATTTTGCAGGAGTCCCTTGAATCATTTTATTCTCCCGCATCCTGCACACATATGAGTGTCTACCCGTCCGCACCAACACACGCTCATCTTGTCCCGCTCCGCACTTGGGTCGAGTCTTGCAGGAGCAGTGCATGTGCTACATCCTTTTTACAATCTCTAGATTATAAAACACTGCATTCTGTAAGCAATGTAACACAGCAGTAACACATAGAGACCTCGGCTTGTAACTATACTCTAATTACTATTTCGAAAATTATAGCGCGTTAAATTACTCCGTTACTAAAAAATTTATCAAATTACAGTAACGCGTTACTAAGTAATGCATTACTGCCCAATACTGCTGTCAAGGCCCAGAAAAAATATGAAAGTCATAGTCCATCTGCCATTAGTGGTTCACTCTGAATTTTATAAAGTGACAAGAACACTTTTTGTGCACAAAGAAAACAAAATATCAGCTTTATTCAACTTTTTCTTCTTAGGGATAGTTCACCCAAAAATGTAAATAGTGTCATTATTTGCTCACCCTCATGTCATTCCAAACCCGTAAGACCTTTGTTCATCTTTGGAGCACAAATTAAGATATTTCTGATGAAATCTGATCAGAAAGCAATGCAACTACCATGTTCAAGGCCCAGAAAGGTAGGAAGGACATTGTTAAAATAGTCCATGTGACATCAGAGTTTCAACTGTAATTTTATGAAGCTACAAGAATACTTTTTGTGTGCAAAGTAAACAAAAATAACAACTTTATTCAACAATTTATTCTCTTCCATGTCAGTCTTTGATGAATATTAACTTTATTATAATATTTATTGAGCTGGCATTCTGATGTAGAACCAGTAGAACTAGTTTGATGAAATAGCAGTTAGCCAAGGAGTAATCAGTCTAAATCTACATTTTTATTTAAACAAATTAAATAAGTTACGACCAGTCTTTAAATTTAAAAAAGAAAAAAAAGATGACTTAATAATTAGACTAGTCTAAGTATTTCACACAATCCAGTCACACAGTATCTGGCACAAAAACAGATTGTAAGGTGGCAATCTCTATTCTGATCATAATAATTCACAAAATTTGCACTGAATATACTAAATATGACATGATAAAACTATAGAAAAAAATAAAAATACATAATTAAAATGCTGAAAACAGTTCTACTACAAAAAAGTGCAGGGACAATCAGATTAACTGTGAATCCTTAAAATGAATTGGAATTCTCAACATAGAGAAAGTGTTTTTTTAAGAAAGCATGTTTGATTATCAGCTGGTATTGTTCAACACAATGTAAACAACAACAGCAATATAGTGACTGTCACGCTACACACTGCAACTCATTAGAAAAATTAGCTTGCTACCAGAAAAGCTGTGATGTATAAAAAAAAAAAAGTTCTACTTATAGTTATTCACTCTCCAAACATTACTGGCTATGACAGTGTACAGTATGTTACTACACAGTAGCCATTTTGAAATGTATATCATGCGTGGTAGTGTATGATAGTTGACTGGTTGTCTCTCTGTGACAAATGAGCTAAACAATAGTGGTGACTGACCAGATGTCTTTCTATCAGGGTGTAGCTGATGTTCTGTGTAATTGGAGCTTGCAAGTGCTAATATTACAGGAAGTTAAATTAGTGTCAGGGCAAGACCTCTATGCACGTTCCTGTCACCCTGGGCAACAATAGCAGAGAATGCAAGAGACAGCACAGTTGGTTATGTCCGTCACAAAGCATTTACTTTTCTCTCTCTCCCACTGAAGAGCCTGGGGACAGAGCAGCCATGAGATGTGGTGCACCTGATGCTTATTGTGCTTATTGTGTTTATTGTGTTCTGAAACGGGTTTTCTTTTCATTGAGCACCAGGTGTTTGAAGTCCGGGCATGATGTGACATAGCATGAATGCAACAAAAATTATAACCAGAAGGCCACAAGCTATTTGACATACCACTTCCCCTACACAGCCTGATATTTTCTTTCAACACCACTATAAGAAAAGAATGTGTCATGCAGACAACTGGGGGAAAAATATCTAAAATGCTGCAGAAATCACCCACTTACATCTAAATTTAGTAAAGTCTAGTCACACCTTCCACAGAATGTTTGCTTTAGACTATATTATGCTGTAGTGTGTCAGTAGGTAATATCAGTTTACATTTCCAAGCATCAATTTTGCTATCAATTGTAATAATCCAGTGAGATTTTTGTTTGCGCAAGGAGTCTGACAACACCCAAAGCTCCACAGAGGGATATGATCTCACCATCATCCAGTCTGTCTGGAATGACATGAAGAAACAGAAAAAAAACTGAGACAGAATAAATCCACAAGAACTGTGGCAACGTCTCCAAGATGCTTCAAGAGACCCACCTGCAAAGTTACCTGAGAAACTATGCGCAAGTGCACCTAGGGAGAAAGTTGCTTTAAACGCAAAGGATGTTGATTTAATTTAGTTAATATGTTAATTGATAAAGAAATTCTATTTACGAAAACCATCCTCATTTTACAGCATTTTTACACAAGTGCCTAAAACTTTTAACACTACTGTAGCTTTGTGGATAGGTTTCTTGAAGCATCTTGGAAAAGTTGCTCCTAGAGCTCCATCCTGTTACCTTAGAAACATAACCATATGCTGACACTCGGTGGAAAGTGTGAGAGAGTGCATAGGAGAACAGTTATCCTCATTTAACCTGATGCCATGTCAGATATAGATTCCTCCCCCCATTTGTGTGTGTCCACAAATAAGTATTTGTGGTAGCATGTCTAGATGTGTTCTCAGTGGGTGGGTCTAACAGCATAACGGTATATGCGTGAGAAGAAAGAGAAAGACAGAAAGGAAAACAATATTTGAGTCCAGTTACACTATGCATATTGGAAATCATTTCAAAACTAAACTAAACCTCTTTCAAAAAGTACTGTGGTACTCATTCATTCATAGGTTTAACAAAAAGTCAAAATCTTACCAATATCTATATTATTATATCAAGTGATCGGTAATAACAGACAAAGCAATAGTGACCATGTAATAAAAACAGTTACTCACACTTGGGTTGCGACATTACTATCAGATCCAATATAGCTGGCACAGCATCGTCTTTTAATTTCAATCTTTTTTCGAACTGTGCTTTGTTTGTAAACTAACCCGTGGTAAATTGAAGTGAACAAAGGACCAAGTTCTTACTGATGCGGTCTAGAACTTCATTAAAAATATAGTTCATCCACTCTTTCCTAATGTTAGGATCAAAAGGAAGGCGATGCAAAGACACAACTTTGCATTGTATAGCGTCCTGTTGTCTTCAAATTACCAATTTTGTCGTTTGGTTTCTGCGTAGACCTGCATTTGCCTCTCTCGTTATTTACACTGCATGCATGAATCTGTGGGAGGGGCTAAACAGGCAGTGCTGTAGAAGCAGGCATTGATCTTCTTCCGTGGAGGCAGTGTTAAGCCACAATATTACATCATAAAGTGGCACATTCCACAACCTGTCGTTTTGACTGATTGGCTTCAATAAAAGCTGTTTTTAGACTAACAAGAAAGTTTTGAGTTCTGAAACTTACAGTATGTTTTTATAGTACAATGACCTCTCATATGTCTCTCAGTTCCTGACCCCTTTAAACCATATAACAGTGGTTTTCAAAGTGTGGGGCGTGCCTGCCAGGGGGGAGGGGGCGCACGAGTATTGCGCATCAGCAGAAAAAAGAAAATAATTAAAACAGTAAACAGCCAAAGGACGTGTGTGAAAGGGAAGAGAAAACCATAGATGAAGTCGCACAGACCCAGGCAGGTGCTGGTCATTCAAAAGCTAAATACAGAAAATATGACGAGGCATATCACTCACCGAGTCTACACCAGACGTGACAGTGGACACGACAAAGCGACTGCTGCAAATCATTTTAACTTTGTGCCAGTATGTCATAAATAGAACAAGGCATCAGTTTAATGTTGGGGATTTGTCGTGTCGCATTGCAGTGTAGACGTAGCTGATTATAATGGGTTCTACTGTATTTTGCCACTCGCATCCGGTGTAGACACGGTGTTAATTTCGTTTGTTAGGAGGAGATTTTTTTATGGGTTTAAGGGGGGGTGCGACCAAAAAAGTTTGAGCACCACTGCCATATAGGAAGTCACACATGACACCAATAATGCTGAATTATGATGCTAAGAAGCATCCTGTATTCTTGTATACTTTATATCACAAAGCAGGATGTCAGTGTTGTGTGTGCAATTGAGCAGATGAGTAGGAGAAATGAAGCACACAGCTTGCAGCTTGTTTCTGTTGTAGATTTTGTGGTTTTTGAGTGTTTTTTTTGTGGTTTAGTGGTTGATGTGTTTTTTTGTTTTATCCTCCAATGCTGTTTTTCACCCTTTCACACCGAGCTGACAGAGGCTGGAAATAGCATCAGCCTCCATTCTTCACAGCTTGCAGCTGATAACAAACATAATCATCAAGTTATTTTTTTCTTTCACTCATAGAAATTGTCATTTAGTGCTGATCCCCATCTCTGCAGACAGATTAATTCTTTTGACAATGCAATGAATCTGCAAGTCAATAAGGACAGCAGACTGATTGTATTTGAGAACAGAGATGCCACATAAATAATGAAATCTCAGTAGGAGCCAATTTGGGATCACTGCACTGACTGGAAAATGGGCTCACATGTTGTTAAAGTTTGTCTCACTTACACACTGGGGTTGTATGCCATTCAGAATCGAATTGACAATGCCTTTTTGGATGGATGGATAGATGTATGGATGGGTGGGTGGATGGATGGATGGATGGATGGATGGATGGATGGATGGATGGATGGATAGATGGATAGATAGATAGATAGATAGATAGATAGATAGATAGATAGATAGATCACACTTGCATGCAGATAGTTGGGTGTTAGTTAGTTGATTTTTGGATTTTGAGTTTAGAATGACTTCTTATAATACACTCATATTCCTCCGCCACGGGAAGATGGATAGACTTCTCTAGCCTGACTGACCGTCAAGGCTGACCATGTGCTCCTTTTCAGAGAGTGTCCGCTGTCTCCTGCCATGGCTATGTTGGTGCAAGCCAGGCACTCTCCTGGAGGTGGCCCCTTAGATTTCCTCAAGGTAAGCTCCTGGATGGCAGCATCCAGGGTCTCATGTCCGGTGGGATACCTGCGTCTCCCTCTGCCCGCACCCACCAGAAAGCTGCTGTCACTGTCCAGGTTGTCATCAGAGCTCCACCATCCAGCTGTTTTGCTGCGGTGGCGGGAGCTTCGAGACTCGTGGCGGGAGTCTCCACTCTTGCTTCGTTCTCGGCTTTTGTTCCGACGGGCTGAGCGAGACTGGTGCGTTCCTGAATAATGATGTCCGCTGCTTTCCTCGCCACTGCTGCGGTGCCCCCTATCTCTTTCCCGGTACTCTCCACCACGGGTGCCATTAAACTCTCGTTTAGAGGGGGCCTCCAAAGAATGTGACTTGGCGAAGAGACGCTGGACAGAGTTCACCAGATGCCTTATGCGACTCGGACTCTCACTGCGTTGTTCCCCACTGGCTGTGCGTTGGTACTGCAGGGTGTGGAAGCCATCTGGGTGGAAGGGCAACTGTTTCTCGAAATGATCCAGAAGGTTTGGTGGGATACGGTGCATCTTTCCCCCATGACTATGGCCGTGCCCTGCAGAGGTTAAACACTCTTCACAGGTTGAGTCGTAGGGCTGTGGCTGACTGGGGTGTGAGCGAGGGAAGGTGCCTCCACCAGATGGGACCATGGCCAACGGTTCAGGGGGCCCCCCAGGCGGGTAGTAGGGGTGGTCATTGTGCCCCTGGTAGTGGTCGGGGTGGTGCATGTAGTCCCGCACAGTGTCGCAGTCCTCAGGCATGCAGTAGCAAGGCCCAGAGGAGTGTTGGGACAGACTGCGACTCACCTGGTAGCCCTTCAGTGCCGGGGCATGGTGGGCCGTCCGGGCCGAGAGGGGGCGCTGTGGGCGCGACAGGGCTGCGCCGGAGTCAACTATAGAGAGAGAGACAGAAAGGAAATGAGACAGTTAAGCACGTTTGTGTACAGTACAATAAATATCAGCATTATTCTCAAAACACAGTAAACTAACATGATCCTTGACTTTTCAGATATAAAAAGAATGAAGTAAAGAAAGCTTTTGTGGAAGACAACTGAACTAAATTAAAAACGTCAAGGTCATATCAACACTTTTTGAGAACAGCCCACCAATAAATGGTTAATTATTCAGCAAATTATATCATTTTTCTTTTCATGGATGTGCTGTTTTGTTTTCTAATAACAACCACAAACAGGCAGCTGACAATGGAGAACAAGCATGTTCCAATCTGTCTGGTGTAGCAGAGCTGTCATTGACCCTGAACACACATGAGTGACGGTGGGCAAATGCTGTGCAAAAATGACTTTCTACTTTCATTTGATTCACTCTAGGTTCTTTGTTGGAGTGAATCATTGTGTCACTATCTCTCAAAATCTGTTCAATTGGCAGAGCAGGGCCGCTTCTCTGCTAATTCAACCTTTAATCTAGTTCATGTTCATAACTGATAAATCTGCTTATTGTTTCACAACACAATCTGTGCCCATTTTATGATTTCAGTGATAAAATGGGCAAAAAGCCTGAAAGGAAACAGCGATACGTGAAATGGCTTGTGCTTGTCAGGTGGTTGCCGTTCATATGGGCCTGGTCGTTGAAGCAGGTGGCGTTTCCAAACGCAAGCTATTGCTGACAGATGTTGAGGTGATCATTAGATGGAGATTAGCCTGTTACTTTTAATGAGCTAAATTTGCACAGCTAGCTTGATCCTTTGTGTCATGATCTCTGAGCTCGAAATAGCAGAGCAGTGCTCACACTTCTTGTTAAATATCGAATACTGTACACCGGCGTGAGAGGTCATTATTTTTCCTGAGTAAGTCACAATTTGTGCTTCATGGAAATTAATAAACTTTGTGATTTCTATCCCATCGAAAATAAACATGTCTTTGTTTTTCTCACACACCTTCTGCAAAAGTTACAGAGAAAATTACCAGCAGATTTTTGGTCAACTTATAAGGTCCTTTGAGAAATGTCTGTGATTGTGATATTGTATTTTCAAACAGTTTACACTCATTTATTTTGGGCTTCACTGAATACTAAAGCTTTTTATCATTGAATACCATAACTAAAATGCTTGTTGTGATGTCTGAAGCACCTTCATTATGGAAACTAATGTATATTATGGAAATGAAATCTAAAAGAGACTTAAATCAAGTTAAACTTGATAAAAAAGATTTTTGTTAACTGAAATTAAAACAAAAACTAACATAACTGGGAATATCTCTAAAACTAAAATAACAGGGCATTAATGGCAACATTTAAATTTTAGTTTTGCTTTCTGATGCATTGTGCATATAATATAAAACTTTAAACCTTTACAACCCGCCTGCATTAAAAGTCAAAATGCCAATATTTACATAATGCCAATCATCTTGTGCTGATTTTTTTTTTTCAAATAAAAACATTTTTAGTTAATACCAGATGATATTTACATAATGCCAATCATCTTGTGCTGATTTTTTTTTTTCAAATAAAAACATAAAAATTAAAATAATAAGCCTTGATATAATAATAATAATATATATATATATCTATACGATATATATATATATAACCAATAGTAGATAAAATAATATAATAATAATAAAAATAAAAAATGTTAGTTCACCCAAACTAAAATTAGATTAATAAATCACCCTCATAATGTTAAAACCCGTAAGATTTCATCTTCGGAACCAAGTTTAAGATATTATAGATATATCCGAGAGCTTTCTGTCCCTCATATGAGGTATCTATGTACAGTATACTGTCCACGTATAGAAAGGGTAATAAAAAAATCTTCAAAGTATGACATATAGAAATTTTTGAAGCATCGAAAATTTTTGGTTTGATGTCAGCGTTCTGTCTCAAGTGTCTGCAGTTTAGGGATTAGCCTTCCCATGCTTCAAAATATTCAAGACCTCTGATGTTCACAAATGAAATATTACCTTTCTGGACGGGACAGTATATGAAATACATTCTCAAATGAAAGCTCTAACTCAAATCTAAAAGTTAAACTGTGATGGAACGGATGTTATGAATACATCACATGACATAAGTATATTTGGGTGAACTAACCCTTTGATTTCTGGAAAAGTGCATGTATCTGGTTGATTTCTGAAGTGCATGTATGTGTTCGTGTGCATGTGTGCATGTGTGTGTGTGTGTGTGTTTGTGTACTTGTATTCCCTTTGTTATGGTGACCAAATGTCCCCACAGGGACAGTCAATGTTGACCTTATGTTGACCTTTTTTTTAATCCCTTATGAGAAAACAAGCTTTTTTGTAAATGCAGAAAGTTTTGTATGAGGGGTTTAGATGTAGGGTTAGGTTAAGAGTATAAAGAATACAGTTTGTACAGTAGAAAAACCATTATGGAATGTTCCCATAAAACATGGAACCCTGTGTGTGTGTGTGTGTGTGTGTGTGTGTGTGTGTGTGTGTGTGTGTGTTGTGTGTGTGTGAAAAACTGAAAGAACAAACGTTCACAATGTACTTCAAGTTGCATGGTGCTGTCAAATCTCTCGGCATGAATAACACAGAGTCTGGTGTTTCCTGTAATTTAGTAGAGGCTTCTGTCAATCAATGTCACTCAACACCACTTCAGGTGCCAGCTGGACCCTGTTTGCCTCCCGTGGCATCATCACGCCATCTCCTCCCTGAACCCGAGATGAAAATGGAGATGAAAACAAAAGAGGGCATGAAAGCCATCTCATCATTTCCATTCTCCCTCTCCTCACCAGCTCAGAGTCTCTCCAGACAATCTCTCTCTCTCCGTTTCTCCATCGTTCTGACCTACTTCTTTCACTCTGGTTTATGTGGTTGCTGCCTGTCTGTCTGTTTCATTGCCAGCTGCTTGAAAGTCAGTATAAGTCTCTTTATTTGTTTCTCTTTTTATCTATATGCATCTCTCTATCCCTGTCTCACTCACAGCCTTATGTTACCGCCTTTGAAATATACAACAAGCAAAGGCCAGCCATATGGAGCAATCAAAAAACCCTTCATTCACATAAAAACACAAACTAACACACAACTACCAACACTTTTTTCTTAAAAAATACAAGATACAAGAGCCTTTCTAAACAGAGCATGGCACTAGCAATGGCAATGTTATGAGTTTGATTCCCAGGAAAAGCAAGAACTGATAAAATGTGAGCCTTTTTGAATAAAAGTGTCTGCCAAATGCATTTAAATTAAAATTTATCATCTCAGTCAATACTGGATATTAAATTGTGAATTCATGTTTCCTCTGTTTTTGTACATTCTGATTGCCCTAGATATTTAATTTACTCACTTTTAAGTGCCTTAAACAACACCCTGGATATCTTTCAAAGACTGTAATTATGATTTCGGCCACATTTTTGTGCAAAGTATGCATCAGGTATAGTCATTTGACATATGGTCATTTGAGGCTAAAAATTATTTGAAATTCAGTAGTAACTGACTGTACAAAATCTTTTTAATTTAGTTTTGTATCCTCCAGTAGGCCTTCTCATGTGGTCAGTTGTAATAGCATCAGTGTGTGTGCTAACAGACTGAGGGCTGCCATGCCAGAAAAAAAATGGACACAGTTTGTTTTCTGGCTTCAGTATTAAGCAACCAGAGAGAGAAATCCTTCAAAGCCAAAATACAGTTTATGGGTCAACAGTGATGAAAATAATGACAATAATATCAGTCAGCAGCACATTGCTATGGGTCTTTATTACAAATACGAGTGGAGATTCCAAATTCTGCCGTCAGTGTTGGTGAATGTCATTTAAATCGAACTGAATTCAGCGCAGAGACAATGTTAGTGATGTACGACTTCTGCGTAGCTAGCTTAGAATGCATACACTGCCCTCCTAATAGCTCCAGCTATTGTATCTTTTTTTCTGACAGTGACTTTTGCTAAATCATTCATGCCAATACAAAAGAGCAGATATGTCCCAGGTTTTTCCAGAATGTTATCTTATTCTCACATAACCTTACGCACATTTGCTTCCAGCGATGGCCCCATTCAGCCCTACGAGCATGTCGAGATCTCTCTCGTTAAATATTTAGAATTGTTCAACGAGGCTTCGTTAATTTTCTGTAATTGGACTGGGAGGTTGTCATTACGGATGTGAGAACATTGCCGAGCTGATAGGAGAAAATTGGATTCACTTTAGGCCTATAAAACAGCAGAGAGAGAGAGAGAGAGAAAGAACAGGAGAGGGAAACATTGCAATGGTCATTATTTGCCCAGGAGGTTTTAAACAGCATAAGCTGTGCACTAACATTCTAAAACCCTAGTGCCATGCAAATAAATGATTTCTGCATGGAAATGTGCTTTTCACAAGCACGGTTGGATGAATTAATGAATTTATGAATAAAGAGGTATAGATCTTTTCAATCTTATGGAAATTATAATTTTTGGTGTGTTGGATGTTAAGGATGTGAGAATTTTAATTGGTGATTTGTTGTGGTGTGTTGTTATTGCAGTTGTTTGGTAAGAAGTAGTTGATTGGCTGCATATTATGGCTCAGTCCTTCTGAAATGCATGCATACTCTTTTCCTGTTACAGCTTTATATGGATTGCAAGCTTTTACATTTTGAATGAGATTTTATTGAGAAGCATGCTTTCATAACCTAGTTCTAGTCACATAGCTGTTTTTAGAGCAAGTGCAAAGCGATATTTTGAAAAGTGCAAGGAGTATCAAAGGGGATAGAGAGTGAATGGGGAGGGGGATGAGGGGTTTGTTATGTTCTGGTTTACATTAGTGTTTTCTTTTGTTCAATGATATTAGCGTGTGTTGGTTTTCAAGTTCTGACTGCAGTTCTGCTGCAGTAATTGACAAGCGAATTATATGGGAAATGCAATAAAATGTACTGACACATTTCCAAGTAATGACAATGAAAAAGGATCTGGGTTGTCATCTCTTGAGCTGATTTGTGTTGTAATATCAAAAATTGAGACTCCTTTATGACAATTATTTATTTTAAACAAACACACACTTCTTTATTTTAATTAATGCCATTTTTTGAGATTGTAATTTTTTATACTATTCTACCTTTTTTTTTGTGTTTTTATTGAAAGGATTTGGTTTGATCGTATAATATTATTAAACATCAATGAATGCCTAAATACATTACGTTACACCAACACAACTTAATCTACAGGTTATTTCAGGTACAAATGTCTCTGTAAGGTAGCATTTATTGCACTTTACAATAAAGAAAACAGGATTTGATCAAAATGCATATTGCATGTATACAGAAGAAAAGGGTTAGGTTTGGATGAAAATGCAGACTGAGCTTGTATACTGTGTGTGAACTCAGTCAGACCATTACACACATATACTCCTCACAGGTGAAGGGTTTTGATATGATTTCTCTCTAAATCCCCGTCTCTCAAAGAGATAAGCTCTTGCCTCATTCCTTCCCCAGCACGCTCTATCCTTCACCTCCAGCATGGAGAGATGGACACTAACAGATAAATGAGAATTCACACCCTGAGGGCAGTATCTCAGTCTCCTGCATCTCCCACTCTTTCTTCTCCCGCTCTACAGGTGAGGCTGGCTGCTCCTGAGAAGGAGAGGGTTTGAGATCCATTCGGAAGAGGCTACTGTTGTGAACGATCAAAATTAAGGCTCAAAAAGATGAAAGACTTGAATCACATGACCTTTCTTGTTTCAACCAGAATGCAATAAAGGAAAGTTCTATACAAGTTAAGCTCCATATAGCATTTTTATTTTTATTATTTATTTATTTATTTATTTATTTTGTAGTATAATAACCACAAAAAGCAAACATTAAGGTTTTAATAGCAGGACTGTGAAGCTTATAATTTATACAAGCAATTATGGTAAATCATTTTTTTATCTGAGCAGTAAAACAGTTTTAAATAATTATTTTACAGTCATGTTAGGGTTTTAGGTTTAGGACTGTGTAAAATTGGATGTAACTTCACACAGAAAAGCTTAATAAGTTAATTGTGAGACTAAAATGTTAACCCCACCTATTGTTCACATCTTATGGCTTTACAACTGAAACAGTCTGCAATGTTTATGGCCCTGTTTGCTTCTGTTATTCACAACTGTTCACAAGTTTGGTTTCATTACTTTACTTTATTTAAAAAAAAAAATGAATACAGCAAGAACACATTAAAGTCCTGACAGTAAAGACTTTTAAAATGTTACAAAAGGTTTCAAATAAACACAAATCATCAAAGAATTCTGAAAAAAACACATCACAGTTTCCACAAAAATATTAAGCAACACAACTGTTTTCAACACTGATAATAATAAGAAAGATTTCTGGAGCACTGAATCAGTAGGCTATATTATAATAATTTCAGAAAAATTCAGCTTTGCCATCACCGTAAAAAATTACATTTTAATATATATTAAAATAGAAAAGTTATTTTAAATTGCAATAATAATTCATAATATTACTGTTTTACTTTATTTTTTAATCAAATAAATGCAACCTTGGTGAGCATATGAGACTTCTTTCAAAAACATTTAAAAATCTTACTACCCCAAAATTTTAAATGGTGTTCTAAGTGTATTTTTTTTTCTTTTCAAGAAAAGGTGGGACAAGTGAAAATTAACTTTAGTGGTAATCAAGATTACACCAAAAACACAGTCGATTGAGTTTAACTTGTACTTAACCTGGAATATTCCTTCAGTACAGGCAAAGCAAACAGTTTCATCAAACCCTCCAGCAGATTTTACATCTAAAAATAGAAGAAAAAAGTTGCTCTTTAATTTCAAAGAACTGATCCATTTTTTTTTTTGGCAGCTCGGCTCCTCCTTTCCATCTTTCAGTGCCTCAAGTCATCGGCAGCCCGGAGCTCAATATGAGAGAGGATGGAGCAATTTATCAATCGTTCTCCAGACAGACTATCAAAGTGAGAAGGAAAGCGAAAAAAAAAGTATTATGAAGTGAACTTTTCTGCTTCTCTGAAGTCTTAACACCTCACCATTTCACATGACTAATTCTGTTCTCTACTCTATAAAATACGATATTTAACACACCTACAAATATATTCCTTCTTTCTAGAGACATAAAGAAAAGAGGGGAAAGGTTGAGCAAGTGCATACCCAACCCCCTCCAATCCCTCACCTGGGGAGGTAGAGAGAAAAGATGAGGCTGCGGAAGAAAAACGGGAAGAGCGGAGACATTGAAGGACAAAATGGAAGGTCAAAAACTAGGCTTAGAGAAAATGGAGGGAGAATACAGTGAAAAGATAAGGAGGGGATGAACAGGAACATGCATTGGTAATACCAGAGATAGATATCACACTTATCAGCTTTGAGATTTTGTGGTTCATACCAAACTTACAGCAGATAAATCAGGCATTTCTGCTGATATTTATGAACATAGTGAGGCTACAACCAGAAATAAATCACTATCGACACAAAATGGCAAAGAAATGCATGTTAGTGTGCATACGTGATGTGACGAGACTTTCAGATGCACCCAAAATCACGTGAGCAGCCCATTTTACTCTCTTTAATCTATTAGCCTGTTCTAGAGATATGTTGAATATTCATATACACATAGCCTCTTTCATCTTCTTAGTCATTCTTTTCATTTCTATCTCTCTCTCACACACACACTGTTATCCAGCCCAGAGAGTACAATAAGCCCAGGTGCTCGTGTGTTAATGGGTGTTACGCTCATTATTCATGTTACGGGCCCATGCACCATTAGTACTATGAGTGGGACAGAGGGTTGAGAGGGATTTAAACAGCTTTCTGCTCTTTTTACTGACTGCTTTACTGAGCAAACACTGGTTTAGCGGTGCTTGTACGAGGACTCTGAGCTATGTCACCTCTCTGACGGTGGGGGATGGAATTGGACCATCTTATGCTATTCAAATTTATGCCATCAAAGCTGCCGAAGCCCAGGGAAGCATGTTCTTCTGCATACATGTTCGCAAGCACACCCAAAGCTCTGTGTTGCTAGGCTACACCATTAACTAGGTTATTTCATGTACAACAGAAATAATTTTCATAATGATTTCACATTGGTTATTGCCAGTTAGATTGCATCCTGTTGGTGAGGCTCAAGGAGGTCGTCCTTTCTGTGGAAGCAGCCAACTGGCTTTGAAGTCATACTGAAGTATGATCGTTAAGTTGGTAGAAAACTACCAAGGCAGTATGAGATGGACGCTCATTGAATGTGAGATTGAACTTGTGTGTTGGATCAGAGTCTTCTGATGTATTCATGTTGGCGGTAGAGGAGGCTGAAATGGCAGGCAAGTGTTGGTCATTTTTTGGAAAATAGAAATGGTCGCTTTCTTATCATCTCTTGGAACCGAACGATAGCATAAAGACACAAACACACAGGTGTAAAAACCAGGCCTGCATAGCTGAGGTTCACAAGTTTATTTTTAAATACCCCATGAAATAGTTTGAAGAGCAGTTCTATCTATCTATCTATCTATCTATCTATCTATCTATCTATCTATCTATCTATCTATCTATCTATCTATCTATCTATCTATCTATCTGTCTATCTATCTGTCTATCTATCTGTCTATCTATCTGTCTGTCTATCTGTCTGTCTGTCTGTCTGTCTGTCTGTCTGTTATATATATTTTAGTATATTATGTATATTTTAGAGAAAAAGAAAAGAAAGCGAAAAGAAAAGAAAAGAAAAGAAAAATAGAAAATGATAGATCTGTATATACAAGCTTCAACAGGTCATTAAATTATTAGTGTTTTTAAAGAAACTTTAAATGGGTGTTACATAACAGAAAAGTAATTATTCAATATTAAGTATAAATAAAATATAATTGTATTTATATTAAATTAATGCATTTAGCAGACGCTTTTATCCAAAGCGACGTACAGTGCATTCAGGCTATCAATTTCTACCTATCATGTGTGCCCGGGGATCAAACCCCTAACCTTGCGCATGCTAATTATATATATATATATATAATATATATATATATATATATATATATATATATATTATATAGTATTTATTTATTTTTAAATGTATTTAAAGGGGTCATATGACGTTGCTAAAAAGAACATTATTTTGTGTATTTGGTTTAATGTGTTTATGCGGTTTAAGGTTAAAAAAACACATTATTTTCCACATATTATACATTATTGTTTCTCCTCTATGCCCCTCCTTTCTGAAACATGTCAATTTTTACAAAGCACATCATTCTAAAAAGTGAGGTGTGCTCTGATTGGCCAGCTATCCAGTGCGTTGTGATTGGCCAAATTCCTGAAGCGCGTGATGGAAATGTTACGCTCCTTAACATATTGTGATGCCATCTCCCGTGATGACAAAACAAAACCAATAAAACCCATTATAAATGAGGCATTTGTTGCATCCAGTGGGGACATAATTACTGATTATAATGACTTATACTGTCTTTTTACGTGTTGCATTGCGTATTGTGCCGCGAAAACATAAGACCCTTGTCTGCATTTGTGATCGGAGAAACAACAAACAACAAGCTCTACTTTACACTGATCAAAACTAATGATTCTTTAAATATGTAAACGTACTTACAGGCTGTGGAGTCAGAAGCGCCAGACTGTCCTTGAAAAGTTGGAATTGCCCCACTTTATAGAAACAGACACCGGCATTGTAGGCTACTCTTCCAGGTAACAGTCCTCGTCCTCTGTAAAATGCGCAGCACACATCTAAATATTTGGGTTGGACTGTTCTGGAACAGTGTTGTAAATACAACTTAACCAATGATTTCTAGTTATGTCCTCTTTTGGAAGGTCAAACAAAGTAGTTTCACTTTCACAACGAAACACACAGCATCTCCACAACATGGCGGCGGTGGCAACAGCGGGAATAAAAGTTACGCCTTCATTCTTTGCATGAACATTTGGGCAGTGTTATGCAAATCTTCCCATATCGTGACGTAGATATGTGGGGGCGTGTTAGAACGAGCCGTTTTAGGTAGGAGTGGTTGACTTAACTTTTATAAAGAATATCTTTTTGGATTTGAGACTTTAGTCTTTGCAACTTTACAGATCTTCTTTATGCACCAAGAACTTGTAACACTCCAATGAGAAAGGAAAAATTTAAATCACATCATATGACCCCACTAGACTCTATTATTGTCCAATAAATCAGATATAGCACCAATATATATGGCTCCAATGCTACAAATGTTTTTTATTTAAATTTCTCATACACACAGAGACACAGATGAACATTAGTTGTGCAGATATGACAGTAGTGTATAATAATGAATAATTGCATTAAAATAATTGCCGCAATTTGCTTTCATGGCAGCCATACCAAATTACCAGAGCTGCAGCTCGGTTATGCCATCCAAATAAAAATAAATTGCGACAACTGGTTCGGTTGGCTAATGACCAGCCTGACAGATGATCCTTGTAATCATTCTTGTTTATATCAATCTGTTGTCTTCAGGCGGGGGACAACACATATCTGACAGTTCAGATCTGTCACATTGTGTGAAGTACACTAAGATGACGCTGATGATGGCCACTTTCTCATCCTCACAGACTGTAGTTTCAATCTAGTGTGCTTTATTGACATGACAAACAACAAGAAATTTTTTTTTTTGATATGGTGTTTTTGTTTTTAGCTTCTGATATATGTTGAAATTGATGTTGAGTGTGAAGAGCGACAGTCAAAAGATGCGCAGATAAACAGCTTTTAGTGAGTTGCACAAATGAAAATTCGAGTAAAAAGCCATCATGCATTTGTACATAACCATGATTGCAAACAGAGACACAGAGCAGAAGCAACAGGGTGTGTTTCAATGTGATCTAATTAGCAGACACACACACATACACTCTGTTCATTCTGTGATAAGAGAATTACTGCAGCTCAACTGATGGGAGACAGACCACTGTATTATTGAGCTGACAGACTACAGATAAATAACTAAACTATACATCAGTATTACGCCAGACCCAGCTTACCAGAGGATATTAACAAATGCAGATGAGACAAGTCCTTTAGTCATGAAAACATGCATCAGGTTTCCAAAGTGTGATCGATGCATTGAATTCTCAATGATGCATCATTGATCAAAACACACAGTAAAACCTGTATAGAATGTTTCTATGTCAAGTCCTTGATAACAATTAGAGACTTCTTTCAAAAATATTATATATAATATTAAGTCATGTATATGCATATACATATACATTTAAATTCATTGTCAGTATTTTCAGTGTGAACTCGCCTTCTTATGCTAATGATGCATCTTAGTGCATTTACATTTTTTAGATATCTTTAGAGATGTCTGTGTAGATTTTGTGCACAGATGCTTGTGTCAGTTGAGCATGGCAAAAGTGAAGATGACCAAATGGCGGAGAATATCATTATAACCACATACAGTATATCATGACATGCGGTTTAGTCAGTATGTTGAAGAGCTGATTCTTGTGTCTGGATCACAGTGGTGGATCAATGATGTTCAGTCCCACCAAAGTATGCAAGATATCAGCTTTTTGTATCATGACATGCGGTTTAGTCTATATATATATATAAATATATATATATATATATATATATATATATATATATATATATATATATTTCCACAATTAATCAATGCTGCTTATTTCCATGCAAAGATAGCTTCAGTTGCACAGTGAAAATCAAAAGACTTGCAGATGTCCTCCATTTGAAACTCGGTCCATTCATTTTGATCTGGTTCAAAAATCTCTAGCTTTTTCCCACACATTTTACCTGAAGCAATATCATGGTGTTTGGCTGTGCATGTATGCAGCTTAGAGAGAACAATGCTGGTGGTAAGTGAGAAAATTAAGATTTATTAAGGGACGCAGGTTGTCTGAGGTGTGTACAGCCCTCTAAGCCTCATGGAGAACTGCTTTCATATGACGGCATAAGAAATTCTGTTACAATCTGACAGTGGGAGTGATAGCCAGTGACAATGTGCAAAAAAAGGCTGTGATTACTGAGCAAGTGTTTGACAGTGGGATTGTGTTAATGAGGGTTTTTGTTACTGTGAATATGTGAAAGTGTCATGGTGAAATGGATGCTTGTTTAAATGCATGCTAATGTGGACACACACACAGTCAGACTGTGTAATAGCTCCACCATGCTACTTTCCCTCACTTGTCCTTTTCCCAAACTACCATAAAGACACAGACACATGGTGAAATGCATGCTAATGTCCACACCTGCACACATGGACTCACACACAGTCCTTTAACAGAACTAGGTCACTGCTTCTCTAACTATCACAAAGACACAGATTTAATTTCACACACACACTTGTAACCACACACACACACACACACACACACACAGACAAACACGTAATATTCTACCTTAAGTGACTATAGTTGCCCATTTGAATGCTCTCTTCTCAAGTTTCTAATGAAAGATTACAACATTATGCTCAGGAGTCAAAAGGAGTCAAAAGGATCGATTTGCTCATGAATAAATAAACAGAACAGCTTCAGAGTATTTCTGGTTGGAGTTGGAATCTGCACTGATGGTCCTTCTTCATGTAGTCCATAATTCAAAAATAAATAAATTAAAGGGGTCATATGATGCAATTTAACATTTTCCTTTCTCTTTGGAGTGTTACAAGCTCTTGGTGAATAAAGAAGATCTGTGAAGTTGCAAAGACTAAAGTCTCAAATCCAAAGAGATATTCTTTATAAAAGTTGAGACTCGTCCACGCCCCCCTGAAATGGCTCATTCTAACACACCCCACATATCTTTGTCAGTATGTGGGAAGATTTACATAACACCGGCCAGATGTTCATGCAAAGAAGTATCTTTTATTCTTGTTGTTGTATTGTTGTTGCCGCCGCCACCATGTCGTATAGACGCTGTGTGTTTCACCGTCCAGCCCGGGGTCGTCACATGTGGTTGCTGCAAGACCAAGGTATGCTCCTTCGTAGAGTCCGCCTGCCGCACCGTTATCAAGCTGCCCGCCTCTGCTCATTCAAGCCGGCCGCGGCTCAGTCTAGACCGTGGCTCACTCTAGGCCTCCAGCCTCTGCTCACTCAAGGCCGTGGTGTGTGATGCTTTTTCGTTAAGAAAGTGAAACTACTTTGTTTTTGCCTTCCAAAAGAAAACACGACTAGAAATCATGTTTATATCTCATTTATAATGGGTTTTATGTTTTTGTATCGTTGCTCCGGCCAGACAAGGCTTCACAATATGTTAAGAGGCGTAACATTTCCATCACATGCTTGAGGCATTCGGCCAATCACAACACGCTGGTTAGCTGGCCAATCACAGCACACCTCGCTTTTCAGAGAGATGAGCCTTGGGAAAATCGACGCTTTTCAGAAGGCGGGGCATAGAGGAGAAACAATAATGTACAGTACGTGGAAAATAATGTGTTTTTTTAACCTTAAATTGCATAAACACGTTTCATTACACCAAATACACAAAATAATGTTCTTTTTAGCAACGTCATATGACCCTTTTAATAAAAATGGGTACATCTGAAAGCACAGACACTAAAACATCTGAAACATCTAGCAACTAAAACCAGACACTAAAACATCTGAAACATCTAGCAACTAAAACAAGTATTTAACGTACATGTTCAAAAGTTTTCTGTCAGTATCATTTTTTTTCAATGTTTTTAAAATGAATGAATATTTTTGAAATGAATATAAGTTTTTAATATATAATGATATAGTTAAACATGTTTAAAAGCATATAAAACACATTCATTAAATATATATATATAATTATATATATAATATAAATATATATATATATATATATATAGTATAATATATATATATGAACTTACTGATTTTTTTTAAATAGAAAGTATTTTGTTAATAATTACTTCACTGAACATTTCTCTCTCTTTTCTCTCTATATAATACATACATACACACACTATATATAGGGCTGGTCAAATGATTATAATCACGATTAATCACATCCAAAATAAAAGTTTTGTTTACATAATATATGTATGTGTACAGGGTATATATATAAATATATATATATACACACATAAATGATATATTTAGAAATTATTTACATGTATATACATTTATTATATTTATAGAATATTTATTTAATGTAAATAATTTAATATAAACATAACATAGATTCTTAAATATATCATGCATGTGTGTGTCTTTGATCTACATCTCGCACAGTATCACACATATATTATGTAAACAAAAACTTGGTGTTGGTGTGTGTGTGTGTGTGTGTGTGTGTATTATTGCTAAGAGGAAGTTTAGTTAGAGATGCAAACATATCTACATAATAGAAAATCTAACTATAATACATTATAACATATTAATATAATAAACATACTATTTTTTATGTTGTCAATATGTCTAACATTTCAACTTTATTCATACATATAAAAATGTTATGCACAAACTATGAATATTAATATGCTCAGGTTGAAATAAAATGAGCAATAAAGGCTACAATTTTTTTCTTGTTATCTATAACCTGCAGCATCTTTTCTGCTCCTAATGAGTTGATATGAGAGAGCACAGATGTGCCATAATATGTAACCATGAAAGGTGAGAAAACCCAAGAGACTTACTTATTACCAGATCCAGTCCACAGGGACATCACTAAAAACTAAAAACTAAAAAGCAGCTCTGAAGGGTAGGTTACATGTAAACAGTTTCAATACTCAATCCTGGATTACGTTCAGTGAGAATGATGCATTTATAGGCATATATGAGGCTGTATGTGATTGGTGAAAGTGATAAAGAGACAGGAACAGATAGAAGTGATTTAGCGGGTGAGTGTGAGTGCGAGTGTGTGTGTGTGTGTGTGTGTGTCCTGTGATTGAGCTGTGCTGGCGCCACAGGGTCTGCTCTATGTTTAATGCCAGTGTCGCGCTGTGTCTGGCTCTTGTGTCTTATAGATCTGTGTGCCTAAGCAGGAGGAAGCTGTCAATCACAGAGTCAACACAGAATTGTTAAAGGCTTTTAAGCGTCACAAGCAGGAGTGTGAAAGTGACAGTAGTCGATCCTTCTCTCCTTCTCTGCTGGAGCTCAAATGGTAGAAGAAGGGAGAATGGGACAGAAAAAAATAACAGAAGGAGAAGATATAAGGCTCAGAAGCAGACAGACAAGAACTGAGAGTGCCACAAGCTGTTTGAAAGATGCCTCATAAAATACAGGAAGCTGCACAACCAAACGAGACAAACATCTCATTCTACAAAACCCATGTTTTCGGGCACAATCTAATCTAATCTAATCTAATCTAATCTAATCTAATCTAATCTAATGTAATCAATCATCAATCATCTATCTATCATCTATCTATCTATCTATCTATCTATCATCTATCATCTATCTATCTATCTATCTATCTATCTATCTATCTATCTATCTATCACATCCATCCATCATCCATCCATCCATCCATTCATCCACCCATCCATCCATCCATTTAAAAAACGTAATTATATTGTACTAAATATAATTAAATCCTTTATAAATACTTAACAATATATAGTTAATAATAAGTGAACTGATGTGATGTTTATAACATAAACTACATAAAACAGTTTAACAAGTTATATACACAAGCATACACACACACACACACACACACATATGTCTAATATATATTATATAATATATATATATAGATATAGATATAGCAGTTTTATTAATATGGGAAAGTCAGTTTATAGTAATGACCGTAAAGATCAGAAGCCAGGACCAAACACCTCGTGTCAACATAAAAATATAGTAATAATAATAAGTGACTGATGTGATGTTTAATACATAAACATTTTAACATGTTATATTACACAAGCATACACACACACACACACACACACACACACACACACACACACACACACACACACACACACACACACATGTATATGTGTCATATGTTTATGTATAGTAGCAATGTATATGTATATACAATATATATATATTGCAGTTTTATTAATATGAGAAAGTCAGTTTATATCAGCAGCCAGGATCAGAGACCAAACACCTAGTGTCAACATGCTGTAACACATCTGAGTTGAATCTTAATGACTAGATGCACTCGTTCCATAAGAGGATGAGTGTGGTAATGTAAGCAAAAACATTTGAGGCAAGAGGGAGATAATGGAGAAGGTAAGAGCGGGATATATTTTGAAGGAATGCTGTCTCGGACCACAGGGCTGTTAGTTCTGCCTTTCACAGGGGAGTGGATTCTAATCAAACCAAACAGCTTGTCATCACACATTCATCATAATCTAATTAAGTGCAATCTAAATAATGATGAAGTTTGTCTTCTGATTTTAATGGTATTATTGTTGAGTGAAGTATAAGTATTGTTTAGTTATGGTGCTCTACCATCATCTGTCTTGATTTGGAGTGACTGGCCGAGTGTTTCTTTTTTTTCTGAATTAACCAGAAAAACTGCCTTTGCATAAAGAACATTTCTTAAAGTTCTAAGATGCTACCAAAATTAATATAGTATGTTTTGAAATGTAGTAAATTTCACAAAGAGAATTTTTTATTTTTTTTTTACAAAGAAAAGGCAAGTAACACATTGATTTACATGTGAAATGAAAACTGAAAATTATTATTATTTTTTTTTTGTAAAATGTATTTCAATGATCTTTTTTTCATTTACAACTTCAAAAAATATTTGTTTGTCTGTTTGTTTATTTATTTTGTACAGTATAGTGTTCAAAACTTTGGGTTCAGTAAGATTTCTTGAGGTTTTGAAATAAGTCTCTACAGTAAAAACAGTAGTATTGCAAAATATTATTGCAATTATTATATATTATGTTATAATATATTATTAAAACTGTTTTCTATTTTAATATATTTTAAAATGTAATTTTCAACCGCCTAATAACTCCAGTCTTTAGTGTAACATGATCCTTCAGAAATCATTCTAATATGCCGATTTGGTTTAATATGCTTAGAATAATAAATAATATTCTTTATTCACCAATCTGTATACATATATGCATCACATTTAACCATATGTACGGTAAGTGCTGTGTAATATTATTTAAATCTGCATTCAATCAGCCATCCAACATCTTTCCCTGCTTCCATATGTAAATATAGAGTTACCTCACAAACAGATGGTAAAATCTCCCATGGTAGTGAATAAATTTACATATGCATGTGCCATCATATTTACATGATCACCAAAGTACTTCAAAGAAGAAAAGATTAAGGGAGCAGAAAGTATAATACTATTACCATGTTAATAAAACTTTCATGGTAGCTTTTTGTTGGTGAAAGCTTGTTATCTGAGTGCCTGCTCATGGTCCTGAGAAATGAGGGTTTGTTCTTATGCTTTTGTGGCTCTTTGAAGTCCTTTGAAGAACATCATCTGTCAAAGTGAATGGATTCTTTGCAAATCTCCATAGCATCAATAACTCGCTAACGAGCCTGCTAATGTCAACTGGAGCTGCTCTTAATCCACAAAATCACTGAATTTGTTCTGATTTTATTTTCTTTACAAAACAAATTATTTTACCATAAGGACTAATTAATTCAGTGGCTGATCAGTTATCCACATCATTGATCAACATGCTCAGTTAGATAATAAATGTGGAGCATTTACCCTTCAGAGCACATTTATTCATTTTGTTTCTTTTATTTGTGGTTGGTTATTGTTTTTTGTGTGTAGAAATATAATATAGGTTTTTTTTTTTTTTTTGTCCAAAGATTTGTTCAGTCATTTGAGTGAGGACCAATGAGATTGGCTCTTTCCATTGTTACAAGGTGAGGCCTTTCAAAAGTCTTGAATTGATTCAATTATACAGATAATTCAGCATTGTCGAAAGTGCTCTGTTTTACAATAATACCGAGCATTGCACAAAAGAACACGTTTGAGACAGCATTTATTGCGCCACAATGTGAACAGTGCAATAATCCTTTGCTGCTCCCAAAATCTTTTCACGTTGATCTTTCGCTTCATAAAGAGCACAGAATGAGCAAAACTGGGTTACATCAGTGAGATGAGAATGTAGACTCAAAGACTATTCAAAAGTGAATGAGATCAGCACTCTACTGTCCATTAGGATATTAGCTTACATAATGAGCAAAGGATTGTGTTTGATAAGTTAGATGTGATTTTGGATTTAATGACTTTGTATTCATAATGGCTTAGTGTGATTTCAGTGAATTTGTCTTCATAAGAGTTACATCTACAACTGCTTTATTATTAAGAATTATGGTGAATGGTGTTGGATTGTGTATCATTGAATGATTTAATGCAGTGTTGTTACTGTAAACTAAAACTTTTAGTTACTGGAATAAAGCTGAAGTAATATATATATATATATATATATATTATATATATATATATATATATATATATAATATATATATGTAATTATACCTATATATATATAAAAATAAAGCTATATATAATATATATATATTTATTAAAGGAAAAGATGTAACAACATTTTTTAGTAGTAAAAAATAATAATAAAAATGACGAAAGCACACAACAAAATGACTAAAACTTAATAATATTAATAAAAAAACATTGATACAATGGTATATGGTGACATTAGTATTTTTAGTTTGTTTGTTTTTGTTTGTTTGCTTGTTTTTTGAGGGAGTCATTGAATCACTCATTCAACGATTTAAATCAAGGTAAATTCAGAAATGAAACCATTGACTGTCTGAGCAAGTCACTCAATCATTCAACTAATTTAGTTAAAAAGCCAAATCGCTTGTTTGCTATTGCAACTGAAAAAAAAGTGTCTAAAAATGTTTTCAATTAAAGTTATTCAATGTTAACTTCTTTATTAATTATTATTTATGAGCTACTATATTGCAAACCTAAAGCTAAGCTTATTTTCTCCAGTTAAAACAATGGAATAAATTGTGTTCCGTGATATTATTAGGAGAAATCATATTATGTTGGGAGAAACTCAATTAAGATACCAGTCAAATAGAACACTATAAGAACCATAATGGTGACAAAACATTATATGTGTAACCCCTCCAGTTCTAATAAAACTTTATATGTGTAAGGTTTCGAGTTGTTTTTATAATGCTTTAAGGGGGGTTGGGTTTAATTGTGTTGATCTGACTATATGTAATATGTTACATATGCGGTATTACCCTATAATGATTTTTTTTCAAGCAATAAATTGTGTTACACATAACCTATACATATACATACATAATATACATAATACATAGCCTGCATTGATTGCAATAAAATCCCTAAATATACTATTCTACTGTAAAAAATATTACTTTAGATAATAAATATTATTAAATACTTTTAAAGTTGTCATGAACTAAGAAATCAAAATTCCCTTGATCTTTTGACATATAAGAGGTTATTGTGCTATAGAAACATACTGTAAGTTTCAGAACTCAAAACTTTTTCATTAGTCTAAAAACAGCTCATATTGAAGTCAGTCTCCCAAAATGACAGGGTGTGGAATGTGCCACTTTATGATGTATTAGTGTGGATAAGCAATGCCTCTGCAGAAGATCAACGCCTGTTTCTACATCCCTGTCTGTTTAGCCCCGCCCACCAATTCAGGCACATAGTAGTTACATGACAAAAGCAGCAAACGCAGGTCTACGCAGAAACCAAATGACAAACTTTATTTGATAAACTTGATAATAATTTAATATTCATTTTTGATAATAAAATGCCAGACCGCGCCAGTAAGAACTTGGTTCTTTTTTTCATTCCATTTTAGCATAGATTTGTTTACAAAGAAGGCACAATTTGACGCAGGATTTCCAGAGAGACTGAAACTAAAAGACTATGCTGTGCTGAATATATCGGATCAGACAGTAATATTGCACCACACAAGTGTGAGTAACTGTTTTCATTACGTGGTCACTACTGCTTTGTCTGTGCTTTCAGATCATTTAATATGTACTGAATATTTATGTCTTTTCAACCTAAATCACAGCAGCGTCCATCTATAAAGGATGTAGGCTATCAAACAAAACTGTTAGCCAATCATCAGTGGGCATTTACTTTACGTATTGAAACAGAGTGTTCCAATAAAGGGGGTCAAAACAGGACTGAAAATAGCCTATTACTTATAAATTATGTTTTTCTGATGTAAAATGTTGATAACATAAACGGACCTCAGAGAAAAATACACACACACACACACACACACACACACACACACACACACACACACAGAAAAGGCAGTTCATGACCACTTTAAATTTTGTGAAATCCGTGCTATATATTATATAGATTTAAATGCTAGTATACTTTTAGAAATATACTCTTGTCTTTTGAATACAATTATTACAATGAACATAATTAATCTATTTTATAGGCAGTCTGGGCAAATGCGCTGAACTCAAGTAAACAGGGAAAAGACCACCTAAGACAATGCACAGTACTCCTATAAATAGGCTCCAAAAGCAGTGAGTTTGTTGGTCTGCATGGTTTAACATAATCAAAACTCAAACTGTCAGTTATAATGATCCATTCAATGCATTCTGCTTCATTTACTCTGCAGTATCCCACCAAATCACATAACCCACTGAATCACATTCTTCCTGCAGAGAATGCCAACAACAGCTCCCAACTTCAACTATTTACACCATTTTGTCTTTGCCATGCAGTCATTTTGGAAAGGAAATATATGTCCAAGTTCACATTTACGAGGCAGGAAGAATCCAAGTGAATTCTACAGTTACTAAACAACGCAGATCAACTGAGAATTAGACAACATGAGCATTGGCATTCAGACCAAAGAGGCATTCAAAATAGATTCCTGCTTTGTAGAAATAGCCAACATCAGGCAAAACTGTCCCACGAGAGCTTATATGCCTGGATATATATTTATTTAATTTATTATTAATTTATCACAAAGCACCTTTGATGTGTTTTTCAATATATCAAGAGACCCACATCTATCAACACACACAATGCACAATCCAGAAAGGCTCCAGGATAGCTCAGTGCTCGGCACTGACAGTATGGTCCTGCCTCTGCCCAAGAGAATGTGGGACAGCCTAAGGCATCCCAAGACCCTCATATCCACAGTTGGTGATCTAGTTTTACAAGCATGGACATATGGAATCTGTTCATAATTTATGTACAATGTTGGAATGGTCTCCACTTACTGCTGTGGATCTAGCATCCTCAGTATACTACTACTTTTTTTTTTTTAATATACTAGCAATAATTGCAAATGAACAAGAACATCAGTTTTATAGGCAGGTTGGACAAGTATGGATGCTATATAATGGATAGCATGAACCAGAGTGGGGGTTTAATGCATTTTAAGGGCTGAATTACACACTATATCACTGTCGTACCATACTCTTGAACTTATGTGTCACTACAACAACTGGATACAGTCTAAACCAGTGATTGCAGGTCTGTCTTGATAGGGTCAGAAATGCAAAGACAAAAATTCTAAATGCCCATAAAAACGCAACTAACAACATAATCAAAAGATAAATGTAATAACGCTAACACTTTACAATAGGGTTTTTGATTTGTTAACATTAAACATAAACAAAAGAACAATACTTCTACAACATTTGTTAATGTTAACTTAATGTTAATTTCAACATGCATATTTTTTTTTAAATCAAAAGTTGTATCTGTTAACATTAACTAATGCACTGAACAAACAATTAATAATCATATTTTTATTAACTAACATTAACAAAGATTTATAAATGTTGTAAAAATATTATTGATCAGTGTTACTCCAGGTTAGCTAATGCATTAACTAAATGTTAATGAAGGTTTTTTTTTTTTTGAAGTGTTACTATAATATCAATAATAAACAGTATAGATAAAAATAAGAAGACAAAACAAAACTTATTTATAAATGGATTATATAAGTATAAGCAAGTATGTGTATCCTGCAAATATTTGCTGAAAAATAAACAGGGATATCTTGGTCTAGGTAACAGAAAAAAAAAATACACATTGTTCATTTTATTATCCCAACATTGCAACAATACAAAACTGATTAACATACTATTTAACCATAGTTGAGCTAATCATCTAACTGTCAGCTGTCTTAAACAATATCATGTTGTTAAGCAAAAAACATGACCTATCTGTCCATATCCACATACTGTACTGTATAACCTCTGGAACACAACTGAGGAATCGAGGAACATTGTGTTCATTACGTCAGATGGATGATAACAAGTTAAACATGATTCAGAGGACAACAACATACTGTAGGTAAGGACACACAGAAAGAGCAGCAGAGAAAAAATGAGGGTGAGCTAATACTAGATTGAAAGAGGACAAGAGATCAATGGATAATCAAAGCAAAATACAGAAAACAAGAAATCTTGAGATACATCCACTTTTGTTCAACAAACCCTACTAGTACATTTTTCTTAAGACAAGAGTGAATGTGCAGAGCACTTCAGCACTTCAAAGTCCTGCTGAGAGAGAGAGAGAGAGAGAGAGAGAGAGAGAGAGAGAGAGAGAGAGAGCACAGTACACAGGATCTGGCCTGATGTTTAATTCATTCTATAAGTCCATGTCTCCATAATGAGGGTTCCTTAATTCCATGTGCAGCGAGAGGTAAAATGTTCATGCAGCAATTTTAAATCCTTAAAAATGTTCACGTTCACACTTCGCACTTTTATGAGAACAGATTATAATAAAGCAATAAGCCATGAGAGACCATACATTACAACAATTTTACATTGGTTAAAAGGGTTTCTTAGGCATAATGTGAAGCAGAATCTTTAAAGACCCATTAAGGAACTGTGTCAGTGTTCCACAACGATAGTGATACATTTTTTTTTTTGAGCTATATGTTTGTTTATTAGTATGATTTGTGTATTATAATGTGTTGTGTGGAGTCATGTGGAGTTATGTATTTTGGAATTTGATTGTAATTTAAATAAATTAAAATATAAATCTTACCAGCCACAAACTATTGAACAGTACAACATACACCTACATGCAAGACATATATACTAGAATTCAGTTGATCTCACATGTGCATATTACACAGAACAGAACAAAATGTTATAGCCTTCATGTTAAGTGTGATGAGTAATCTTCTTTGAAAACAAATGCCATTGATAAAAGTATTTTACGTTTAATGTCCCAAAGCGTAAGAAACAGTAGTTCGTACAAGACTTTATGTGCAAGCGTAAGAAAGTGTATGTTTCGTACAGCCACATTTTATGTAAAATACATACAAATTCATGAGATCACACTGGCATACACAACTATGATCATATTGTTTGAATTAGTATTCCATTAAATATTGCACGTGTCTTCTGCTTGCCCCCAGGTATAAAGCATAAATAAATCCATAAATTTCCACAAGCAAAATTCTATGATCGGTGATCTCACTCCTGCGGCAAAGTCCTGCCTGTGGTCTATGTGGATTTGACTTCAATAATATCTGTCTACTGGGCTTTAGAGGTCAGAGAAATATATATTTTTAATATATATATAAAAGGGAACATTATAGTATTATTATTTTTATTTTTTATTTATTAGAGTGTATATTGTTCCAAACATTCACAAAATCAATCTCAACAGGACAAGAGAATTATCTGTATTGCTCAGTAGAGTTTGTGTGTATCATCTCTGAATTATCTCACGTCTGAATCCATTTCTCTTAATCACTTCACACAGTATGTAATTTCACATGAGAATCACTCCACAGTAACATGAGGGCCCATTTGTAGGCAATAAACTCTGCTGCACTGCGTCCCTGAATCTCATTTCCACACCACATGATTGCTGCACTGCGTCCCTGAATCTCATTTCCACACCACATGATGAAAATAGCCTGCATCAACACATCCTCGTCCAACATCCAAATAATTGGAAATCAGCCTGCATCAACACATCTAGAAGGATCTGAATTTAGACATAACTATCAGTGAACTTATAATAGAGTTTTAGAGTTTTAATAATCGTCCTAACTGGGATGTCTACACCACCACTATAATAATAACGACAACAAGAAATGTTATCCTCGGAATCAGTTTGAGAGTGATTTATTTTTATTTATTTTTTCTCCAGGTAATGAATGATAAAAACATTGACATTAATAATTCACCACACTTTTATTACGCAGATAACATAACTGCAGTTTTATTATGTAGATAAACATAACTTTATTTTATGTTTGTGTTGAAGATAGTTATAGACCACTTTTTCGTGGAACACTGTTTAGCTACTGCTTTTTATTATTATTATTATTATTTATTTTTTCATTGTTTTTACGTTGCAGGCCTATGTATGCAGTTTATATGGAATATTTCCACCAAATTTAATAAAATGTTTTAAATAAATGTTTTTAGGTGTAGTAACCTTATAACCTTAAAAAAGTGTTTTTTGTGTTGTAATTTTTATTTCCTGTTGCCTGTTGTCATTAATTTATAAATTATAATTATATGTATTACATAATTATAATTATAATTACAATTATAACAAATTATATGCAGTATTGTATTACTGAATAAACCTGATTACATTATGTTGCACCAAAAAATGTTTTAATGTGAGATCAGGTAAAAAAAAAGTTATATATGCATTAGATGACATCTGAAATTAATGCCATAGCTGAATACAGAAGTGCATATCACTTGAAAATGCCAAAGAAACCATTAAATGAATATTTTCAATGTGTTCAGCATTTCTGCAAGACTCCATTCATAAGTATGTTTAATCTTACCGCATCCTGAGTAAAACAGGAAATGAGTGGCGGATGAAGGGTTCTCCTGGACCTGTGAGAGGATGTCAGATCCGGATTATCCTTACGTGTTTTTATTCATATATTCAAACCAATTATTGTCATTTGCACTTTTATATAGAAGGTTAATAATGAAAGCACTCATTTGAGCTGTATAGGAAATGAGGCTGTGGAGAGGGAGAGGACGTGGAGGTTAGGTTGAATGGAGGTGCCACTCCAAGTACTCTTTTCTTGCACCTTTCACGTCTTATTCAGTAAATCCAAGTGTTCTATATTTGACCCATAGGTGCTCCAAATGTCCCTGAGCTTGGTGAGTATCTCTATGTGTGTATTTGGATGTTTTCCAAAAGGAAAAGAGATTGAAAGTGTTGAGTTGAAAGGCTTTTTTGACATTGGGATTTACGGCTTGTTTTATCAGATCATACCAATATAATGCATGAATAAAACATATGTTCTGCTTCAGGGCCTCACTAGTTCTCTTGTTTACTCCAGGTTTAGACAGAAATCATCTTGGGAAACATACAATACAAGAAACTATCCTAAAGACACTAATGTATCACCATGGGAAACATAATATAAAATAAAATTTATTAAAAATATTAGTGTTGTTTGTGTGTGTGTGTGGGGGGGTGTTTATATGTGGAGTGTGTTGATGCACACACATATTTAAGAAAAAGATTAGATTCAAATTGGTAAATCATCTTTTTGCCTTTTTGAACCATTGCTTAAAGAGTAATTTGTTCATGAATCTGACTAGTCTGGTTAAACTGTATGTTTTAGAATCACTAAAGAACCAACTAATAAGAATCATTGTTTGTAAAACAGAAAACACATTAGTCATGCTGGATGTGACTCATGAAAGTCATTTATTCTTGAATCAGACTACACTGGACTAGTTAGTTATTGCTTTTTTTCATGAAATTATTTTGCAGAACACCCCTGTTGTATTGCACCACATTCAGTAAAAACTGCAAATTTATGGTCCCAATTCAGGTAAAATGTAATGGTATTTTTACAGCGGTACTGAAGATTAAGCAGCAGTAAAACTATTTTCATTATTTGGAATTGTTGTATTGCCTTCACTACATCATTTTAAATGGTCTTGAGATGTGACCAAAGAGGTCTACAATACCAGGATAAAGCTGTAAATTAACTTTATCATTCATCTCAATGGCACTTTGCCAGCTTGAAATCTGTCCTTTTTGCTCATATATGCAGTCCTACTGCTGGTTTGTTTTGAGCCAGTCACCTGAGCCAGTAAATAAAAATACAAACAAAATGCAATAATTTAAAATTATTAACGCAAGTTAATGTACTTACACTTTAAAAATGCTGGCAGGCTTTCTTATTGTATCTTTACGTTATACAGGAACCACAATGGCACATGTTTGCTGATTGTAATGCAGCCCCCAACCAACAGGGGGTCATTAAAAATTGGCAGCATAAAATTAGGGTTAGTTAGTTTTTTATGTTTTACATAAATCTTGGTTTGTGTGTGTGTGCAGCAAAGAGTAGGCAGAGACAGAGAGAGGTGTCATACATAATTCACGCCATTCTCTGAGTATTTTCGGATCATTGTGACAGGGACATGACAGAGTCCCTCAGAGACCTGGGTAACACACAGTTATTCACTCACACACTCCACACACTCTCTCTGATGGCATGGAGGAAACAGTTGGAGTCCTCCCACGTGACACTTAACACGCTTCTCTAGTATGACACATTACTCGCAACATCTTAATACTGCGTCAAAGTGCTGCTCAGTGCACACTATGCACAGAAACACAATAAGAAAATAAAAACTTATCAATGAATTCTATTGTTTATTTTAGTTGTTAAGAGTTTAATATGGCATGTGTGTGACTTGGGAACTGGTAATAAGAACTGGTTCTTATTCAGAACCGGGTCCAATCTTAAAAAAAATAAATAAATAAATAACATACTAAAATACACTTCTGAGTCTGAAACAACACATTAGTTTTCAGTACAACAGCAACAACAAATGTACAACCTAACCAGATGAATCATGAATGAATGATTCTTATGAACCAGTTCTTTTGAATAACTCACTGACTGAAATTAGCAATTTTTGACTTACTGAACCATATTTTTTTTTTTTTTTTTTTAATGAAATAAGAAATGTTAGTGTGTTTTGTAATTGGAATGTGTATAATTTATAGTAAATAAAAATAGTTTATTCAAGTGTATTAAAATCTTTAAATATAAAAATAAAGAAATGTTATTATAATATGTTAAAGTATGCTAATGCCCATATATGTGGTTAAAGATAAACAATTATTTTTCAACAAGAAAAAAAAAATGAAAAGAAAATAAATGAATACATACATTTGAAATATGCAACCAAAAAGTTGCACGTAGAATCATTTTGAATCATGGCTCACACACTGAAACAAACAATTACTTTAGAAATCATTACTTAAATGAACTGAGAACTATTACTGTTTTGTACTTAAAACTTGTGAAATTAATTGTAAATTCAAATGTAAGTCTATTTAATTGTATTATAAATCTTCATGAAATAAAACAACAACAACAACACATATTACCATGCATAAATAAATGTTATTCTATAAGTTAGTATTCTAATGTTCATAAAGACAGAAAATAAATGATACTTCAAAAATGATTCAAATTAAAATCTAAAAAGAACCAATGTTTTAATTTTGCTTAGCCTATTTGTAAAATATGTCGTTTGAACAAATTACTGTATGAATGGTACTAAAAAGTACTCGAAGAAAAGTTAATGGAATTGTTAAGATCTGGAACTGTAAAAACATCCTTACCATTTCCTTCTCTAATGCAAAGTGAGTGTGTCATTGTTTTATGTTGATGTATGGGGGAGTGTGTCATCCAGTTATTATGTGAATGTTGCGCGTATAGGATCAGCTGGCAATGTGACCAACATTCACTGTGGGAGAACATATAGAACAGGCAGAAAAATCTGCCAGCACCCTTAGGACTCAAAGCAACTCAAGTGCAAACACACACACAAATAGGCAGACAAAAACACAGCACACACTCATTGCACAGTCATTCAAGTGCAAATTGTGCAAATGGAATGCTTAACAAACTGTCTAAATAAGGTACAACTGATTCTATTAGCTGATTGACTACAGACTCCATTATGGTTGCTTGGCTGAGGATGGAAATAATTAGTCTTTTACTCATTCTTGTTCAGCACAAAAGCTCTAAAACATTCCCCATCATTACATTTTGCTGGGATGCTATTTGGTGGCTGTTTTGTTTGTGACATTTTGGGTTGTTGTCTAATGTGATGGGTTTGGGATTGCATCGTGATGGCTGGATAACTCTTACAGAATGAGCTCCTCTGCACTACTGCAGATGAACTGAACTACAGGTGAGTAGAAAAATTAGATGAGCTGAGATCTTGTTACAATCAGGAAATGCTTTCCAATAAAATTATTTAAGCTTCTTTTTCCTCTGGATTCGATATATGGACATCTAGAGCTGGAGAGATAAACAGATCAGACAGATCCAAAATAGACAGATAATTAACTCCCAGAGTCAATTTTTGTAATTTATCCCAAGACCTTCACAAGGTTTGATGCTGAGATATCGTCATCCAAGATTATTGAACTGTTTCATGGATGGTCCCACCTCTAATTCTTCACTGGAGTATATAATTATGTCACACATGTGGGGCAATGGGCATCTCCAGCTCCATCAGTAGAGGTTTAAGGTGCAATTAGTAAGTAATTGACTGTTTGTCGCTGTAATATTGTGATAAATATATTCTGTGCTAACCAGCTTCACTCTCCTGTGTGCTTTAGCTATTTCATTGGTCAGCGTAGGTCCTAGGGAAATATGGAGAAAATATTAGCAGAGCACAAATCTGTGTAGGTTCTGGGAAGTGCTGGGCTGTGACGCTGGAGGGATTTTTTGACCGCAAATCTCTGACAAAGGGCGATGCTTGCTAGAAGGCATAATCCAGTGGTTTTTGACTCTCTTTCTTAACCAAACCAAAACCAACAACATTATTTCTCTCATGAGGAACTTAAAGATGCATGCAACACATTCAGATGCTGCAATTTGCCACTTTTGATTCTAAAAAGAAAAATAATTAATCTCGTAGGAAACTGCATTTATGTTAGAGCACTGAGAATTATGATCACGTACTGTATAATAATATGCATATGATTAAAAAAAGATTTACATATACTGTATACATTGATCAGCCACAACATTAATGCCACCTGCCTAGAAAAGTTCCTGATGAAACTGTAAAATTTAAACTGTAAGACTAGGGATGATGTTTGTCTAAACAAATAAAAAAATAAATAAAATTAACACTACTCACTAAAACCACTTATTTTAAATACTGAGTTAATGTAGGCATCAAAACATTATAATGCACAATATGAAGAATTGATATTAATTTACAAAAAAAAATCTATTTACCAGTGTTATTAAACTATTTCTGTTTTTCAAAAAATTTGCTTGAAATGAGCATCAGATAATCGCAAGGGTGATCTAAATGTAAAAATAATGGATAGTAGCATGCACAATTAATACAAAATCATGCAAAACTTGCAAACATGTAATAAGAAAGAAATAAACTCTGATATCAGCCTATATCCAATATAGTAACGATATATCATGCATCCCTACTTCTAACTTTCAAATTTGTACAAACTGTCCAATATGTCTAACTAACCATCCAATAAAGTGTTGTGACACCATCTGGACACACATCTGCAAACCAGCTTTTGCTAGAAACAGCAGATTCAGAAATCAAAGTATGATATCCCGAGTGGCAGAACTATGAGCTGAGATCTCCCCCCGGACTAAAAACTGGAGAGTGCTTTTGTTCTGTTCACTTACCCCTAATATGATGGATCACTTTGATTAGAGCTCAACAGTTCACAACATCTCACATCTGAGTGCCTCCTAACAACTTTGATTTTCACAAGTCTCTTGCTCTCTCTCACACACAATAAGAACTACAGTAGGTATGTAGGAGAAGATGGATGTTGAAGAGCAATGACTAGACAAGCCCACACATCACTATCAAATGATATATAAATCATCTGAGAGAAAAATAGAGCGATCAAGAAAGAAAGAACATTGGTCAGGCAATTAAATACTCATAAAATAAAAAAGAGAGTTTTGTGGATTTTAGTTGTTATTTGTTAGACTAGAAATGTTTTTTTTTTTTTTTTAGGAAAAGTCCTGCAAAATCATTAATGCTTGCCTTAATGTTAGAGAATATTAGGATTAAATTTATTCTCCCTTGAAAAATCAATGAAAAGGAGAGGAAAAGGAGAAAATAGTGCAAAGCTAATTTCTAGTCTTCTCTCTTGCTTGTCACGGATAAGCTGAGCTGAAGGGATGATAATAAGGAAATACAATCAATACTCCTCCATCAGCTCCTCCCAACTCACCCCGAATAAAGCCATCTTCATCTAAGACATCCCTCTCACACTGTCTCTGCTCCTCTCTCTCCATTTGTTCTCTAACGCAGAGGTCAAGACTTGCATTTCAGTAACAGAAAGTAAAATAATAGGAAAAAGGCACAGAAATAGACTTTACATATGTCCCATGACTTTTCCTCTTGTTTTTGGTTTATTGGATAAGGATTAAATAGTTTTTTTTTTTTTCAAACCCACAATTTCTAACAAATAAAATATTTTAGAGCTTAACACAACTCGAAAAAAATAGTCGTTACAAAAATGCTCATGGAGTTTTAAATTTTATTCATTTAAATAACTTTCCTCATATAACCTCATTTAAGCAGGTTTTTTTCAAGACAATGGGGAATTATGTCTTTGGTTTTGTGTTTTTTTTTTAAGCTTTTTAAGTTTTTCAATAATTTTAATGATTGTCTTATTTTAAAGGGGTCATATGATGCTTTTTTAAAGATCATTATTTTGTGTATTTGGAGTAACACAATATGTTGACATGCTTTAATGTTCAAAAAACAAATTATTTTTCAAATACTGTACATTATTGCAGGTCCTCTATGCCCCACCTTTCTTAAATGCGTCGTTTTCTACAAAGTCCCTCCTTCTGACAAGCGCGAACTTCATCTTTCAAAATAAATGTAAAGACAATTAATAATGTCCTTAGTTTTACCATCAGTTCAAGCCCAAAAGGGTAACAGTTGCGTGACAGACACAGTGATGAAGCTCTTATGTGTTTGCAGTACACAAGCCACGGACGGTTAAGACAGCTGACTTCACTGTGTGACCCTGTCTCTCACTCTCTCTCTCTCACACGTGCGCGCACACACACACACGACGCACAAAACTCCGCATTTGAACAGTCAATAGCATATACTTAAATTAATAACAAAACATACTGTACTTACAGTAGCTGATTCAGAAGCGCCAGATTGTCGTAGCAAAGTCAGAATTATCTCCTCTCCTAGGTTCACGAAACAGTCGTACATAAAATTTGTTGTTGTTCTGTTGTAAGTAATCTTAAAGATTCCTAAATGCATCTACTTTCACAAGGCCAAATAAAGTGCTTTTGCTTTCGCCTAGAAACACACAGCATCTCCTTGACATGGCTGCTTCAACACTAACTGCGTTTACTGAAACCACGCCTTCTTTCTTTGCGAGAACATTTGGGTGGCATTACGCAAATAATTCCACACAGTGACGTAGACATGTGGGGGCATGTTTGAATGAGCCATTTTAGGGGGGCGTGGCAGAGTCTTAACTTTGATAAAAAATATTTCCTTGGATTTGAGACTGTAGTCTTTGCAGCTTTACAGATCTTCTTCTTGCACCAAAAGCTTGTAACACTCTGAAGAGAAAGGAAAAATTGAAATCGCATCATATGACCCCTTTAAATCATTTTAAGTTCTCTTGAGTCTCCCTGTGAGGAACACTGTCCTAAACCTTGGGTTAACATAACCTGTTTTAAAGTGCCCCATCATGGATTTTTGAAAATTACCTTTCATGCAGTGTGCAACACAACTATAAGTGAATGAAAACATCCTGCAAAGTTTTAAATCTAAAAGTGCACCGTGTATAACGTTATTGTCTTTCAAAAGAACGAGTCGACTCCAAGTAACAAAAAATACTGGGCATGCGCACATCAATATAGCATAATTTTTCTCACACTATACAACAATAATTATTATTTTGCATTATTGTAAGGGGTAGGTTTAGGGTTGGGGTAGGTGTAGACATTAATAAAACACAATCTAATAGCCGTTTTTTTCTGTATCCCTTCTAGCTACAACTGGTAAATCTGTTAGGGTACAGTTAGGGTTTTTTTCAAAAAAAAAAAAAAAAAAACTCCCAATCACTTTCTCCTCCAACTTCAAAATTATTCTACATTGCTGCAGAAGCACTGACCCAGTGTTTACAAAGTGAACATGCAAGGAGGGTCAAAGTGCAGGGTTGGGGGTGGAGGAATCACGATGTCAGCTTAACATTGTGATGTCTGTCAGCCATCGGTGATGGCATGCATGTCAACCAAAGAAACAGTCGAGCGACAGATAAGGACAGCAGTTTGTAAGTGTTTTTGCCTCGTTTTCTCATTAGACTACTGCGTGATCATCGTTGCTAGGGAAACTTTGCTTTAATTACTGTGTGTCTTACCCTGATAAATACGTGTGAATTGTGGCGTTTGGTTTTGCGTTTGCCTATCGCGGGACTGGACAGTTTCGGTCTGCTAAATAGGGAGGCGTGACAAGCTGACTTCAATCACAGGTAATCAGGCAAATACATAAGTGGTAGGTGTCACCGCGGCAGCGGTCGAGGCAGCCTTCGTGTGAAGACCGACGAGTGTAAAGACCATCGACAGGGCACTTGAGTATTGCTTTTCTCCCCTGCAATTTTTGTACAGCTCGTCCTCAAATACTTATTTTGGTCACTTGTAGTCACTATGTGCTTTCAGATCTCTACTATCACTACTAACACTCGGAGAGCACGCTATGTACGTCAAAGGAAGGCCTGCCTGACAAATCTAAGGCCTGTCCCTCTGACCTCTACTCCAACGCTCTCTATTCCAGTTGGTCTCTGGAACTGCCAGTCCGCTGTTAACAAAACAGACTTCATTTCTTCTATTGCTACTTATTCTGGTCTCAGCCACATGGCACTGACTGAGACCTGGATCAAACCTGAGGACACTGCCACTCCCGCAGCCCTCTCCACTCATTTCACTTGTTCCCACACCCCTCGTACGACTGGGAGGGGTGGATGAACTGGTCTCCTTATATTGAAAGATTGGAAATTTGATCTTCAACCACCACCTACAGGTCACGGTTCATTTGAATCACATGCTGTTACTGTAACCCACCCTGTTAAAGTCAACTTTGTGGTCATTTATCGTCCCCCAGGTCAATTGGGAAACTTCTTGGAGGAGTTGGACGTGCTGCTATCAAACTATCCTGAAGATGGTACTCCTCTGGTACTGCTTGGTGACTTCAACATCCACCTAGATAAACCCCAGGCTGCTGACTTCAACACTCTGCTCGCCTCATTTGATCTCAAGCGAGTCTCTACTACAGCGACTCACAAATCGGGCAACCAACTGGACCTCATCTACACGCGCTGTTGCTCAGTGGACAACACTTTAGTTCCTCCACTGCACACCTCAGACCACTTCCTCATTACTGCTAATCTAGCACTTACTCCTGAAGCGGCACACGCTCCAACGCGGGTCACCTTTCGATGGAACCTACGCTCTCTCTCTCCATCTCGCCTATCCTCTGTGGTTGCATCCTCACTTCCTTCACTCTCCCAGTTTTCAGCTCTGGACACGAATAGTGCTACGGACATTTTTTGTTCCACTCTGACCTCTTGCTTGGACAACTTTTGCCCACTGTCGTCTAGACCAGCACGCACCACCCCATCTGCACCCTGGCTGTCCGATGTACTCCGTGAACATCGCTGTTAACTCAGGGCTGCAGAGAGGAAATGGCTTAAATCAAGAAACTCTACCGACCTCAGTGTGTATCAGTCTCTCCTCTCTTCCTTCTCTGCAAACGTCTTCACTGCTAAAACCTCATATTACCACGACAAGATTAACAACTGTTGTGACGCTCGGACACTCTTCAAAACCTTCTCTTCTCTTCTTAATCCGCCTCCACCTCCTCCTCCATCGACTCTTACAGCTGATGACTTTGCAGTTTTCTTCACAAATAAGAGAAGAACCATCAGTGACCAATTCTCCACACCGCAGACTGAGGATAACTTCACAACGACTAATGCTCACTCATTCTCCTCCTTCTCTCCACTCTCAGAGACGGACGTTTCCACACTTATCCTGTCCAGTCATCCTACTACTTGCCCACTGGATCCGATCCCCACTCACCTCCTTCAAGCGATTTCTTCTTCAGTCATACCTTCACTTACTCACATTATCAACTCCTCTCTTCACTCTGGAACATTTCCCTCAGCATTTAAGCAGGCTCGGGTAAGCCCACTGCTGAAGAAACCATCTCTAAATCCAGCACTTCTAGAAAACTACAGACCGGTATCCCTTCTTCCATTCATTGCAAAGTCACTCGAACGAGCTGTGTTCAACCAGCTCTCTATGTTTCTTGTACAGAACAACCTCCTGGACAGCAACCAATCTGGCTTCAAAAGTGGCCACTCAACTGAGACTGCCCTGCTCTCGGTTACTGAAGCCCTGCGACTGGCAAGAGCAGCTTCAAAATCCTCAGTACTCATTTTGCTGGACCTGTCTGCTGCTTTTGACACTGTTAATCACCAGATTCTCCTGTCCACCCTCAGAAAGATGGGCATCTCTGGAACCGCACTCCAGTGGCTTAACTCCTACCTTTCTGATAGATCCTTCATGGTGTCTTGGAGGGGTGAAGTTTCTAAGTCACAACAACTTGCTACTGGGGTTCCTCAAGGCTCAGTACTTGGACCGCTTCTCTTCTCCATCTACATGACGTCATTAGCATCTGTCATTCAGAAGCATGGCTTTTCCTATCACTGCTACGCTGATGACACTCATCTCTACTTCTCATTCCAACCAGATGACCCGACGGTAGTTGCTCGCATTTCAGCCTGTCTGAGTGACATTTCTAGCTGGATGAATGACCATCACCTTCAGCTCAACCTTACTAAGACTGAACTGCTGGTGGTTCCAGCTAACCCATCGTTTCATCACAACTTCTCTATACAGCTGGGTTCGTCAACCATAACTCCTTCCAGGACAGCCAGAAACCTAGGAGTTGTGATGGATCATCAGTTAAGCTTCACAGACCATATTGCTACAACGACCCGGTCCTGTAGATTTGCCTTATTCAACATTAGGAAGATTAAACCCTTCCTGTCAGAGCAATCCACCCAACTTCTTGTCCAAGCTCTTGTTCTCTCCAGACTGGACTATTGCAATGCTCTCCTGGTGGGCCTTCCTGCATGTACTATCAAGCCTCTACAACTGATCCAGAATGCAGCAGTGACGGTTGTCTTCAATGAGCCGAAAACAGCCCATGTTACTCCTCTCCTCATCAGGTTACAGTGGCTACCAGTAGCCGCTCGCATCACATTCAAGGTACTGATGCTTGCCTACAAAACGACCACTGGCACGGCGCCAACTTACCTAAACTCACTAGTTCAATCTTATGCACCCTCCAGAAGTTTGCGCTCTGCAAGTGAACAACACCTTGTGGTGCCATCCCAAAGAGGTTCAAAATCACTCTTACTGATTTTTTCCTGGACTGCTCCCAGCTGGTGGAATGACCTCCCGATCTCAATTCGAACAGCTGAGTCTTTACTCATTTTCAAAAAACATCTAAAGACTCATCTTTTTCGCCTGCACTTAACCAACTAATACTAGTACGTACCTTTTTTTCTTTTTCTTTTCTATCATATTCCAAAAAAAAAAAAAAACCCTGGCTACGTGTTCTGTACTAGACTAACTGAGACTTGTCATAGCACTTGTATACCGTTGTTGTTTTCTCGTTGATCTGATTGTTTCTACTGTTCTCATTTGTAAGTCGCTTTGGATAAAAGCGTCTGCTAAATGATTAAATGTAAATGTAAATGTTGTTGGGGACTCCCAAAACCAAAATATGAACCTTTCACAAGCCATAATAGGGGCACTTTAATACCTGTAGGGTGACCCTATGTCCTCTTTTTCCTGCTCATGTCCTTGCCAGGATTTCTTAGTTGCCTGAAATGTCTGGGTTTCAGGTTTGCTTTCCTATTGATGTGCCCTCTACATTATATGCATTATATTTACTCGCATTTGCATTGCTTTGACCCTTCTCTGTAGATCCCACCTTCTCGCATGCCATGATTGGTTGATGTAGTGTCTTCAGGCCATTGGTCAATCTACTTTTCAGTCATTACCTTCAACAAGTATGAGAACAATAGGAAAACAAAGCCAAAATCAGACATTTTAGGCAATTTAGAAATCCGTGTCAGTACGTGTCTGAGAAAAAGGATGTATGGCCAACCTAAATACCTGTTAGTCCATCTATGAAACTGTTGCCACATAAATCTACTCTGTTTGTTCTAAATCTTCTGAAATAAACTTCAGAAATTAGTCTCTAGATTTCTTCTGGTTGCACGTTTGTTTATCAATTTTTTTTTAACGTCAACCATTTGCTAAAACTGTTTTGTAACAATTTCTGCAACTACACAAAGCTCATGGATATTCAAGTATTATCCAGCTTGTGATTCTTTTTCCTTTGCTTAAAAAAAAAAAAAAAAAAAACGCAGTGCAACATTCTATCACTGCATGTTTTTTTATATTATTGTAATATCATCAGCCAATCAGCTTTTATCATGATGTCATAATTTGCTCAGGTGATTGGCCCAAAACAGCAAAGACATGCATTTCAACTGCTCAGGAATGCTAACAGATAGTTTTCACAGAGTATTATAGACCACATTGGTGCTAACACTTAGCCAGGTTTTTAAAAAAATAAATAAATAAATAAAAAAAAAATCCTTAAACTCTGGGTTTAAACAATGTTAAGACACATTTAAGTGTAGAAATGAGAAGATAAAGGAGTAAAAAGCTCAAAGAAAAGCTTCAGAAAGAGAGATACATAGTTCCCTAGACAGATTTATTTACAGTCTAGCATGTATCTAACCTTAATGCCTCTAGTCTGCTTCATAAGTTTACAAATGAGTCCATTAACACGGCTAAAAACTACTCTGTAAGAAACAGACAGCTGATACCTTATCTACATCAGTCACTACCCCCTACATGGAACACAGACAAATGTTTGCGGCTAATGAGAGATGGATGTCGAGACTGAGAGAGAAGAAAGATTTTTTGCTAGAATGTGCAGTAACACACATCTGAGTTAAAACACACGCACACACTATTCCAAAAGGCTTCAGTGCACAGGCAAATATTACTGAGTTTAAGCTGTATTCATTTAACTGTCCATCAGTGTAGGTGTCTATTCTGCCTGTGGCATGTCATGCCCTCAAAAACACACATAATATGACACGTGTACGAGTCTTTAACTCCGACCTTTGACCACTCACACTTCAATTACATTACATTTGGGCTCAATTATGCCTGTATTTAGCCTTGTCCACATTCCATTTGAAATGGATGTTAGTTCCAGGTGTAAAGAGGGTCTTAGAATCAAAAACACATTGGTGTTAAACCTGAGGAATGGAAGGTTTCCTGTGTTCAATACAACCCGCATCTACCAAAATAGAATCTACATTTACCAGCAAACATTTCAACCACGGTCGTACCCACCATTGAGATCCCCCAGGACCGGACCTTGGAATTTTTCCAATAACAAAAGTTGTAAAATAATTACCTTATTTTAATTCTGCTTTGGTGCTGCAAGGATAAAAAGCCAAGATAACAGATCTGCCACTCTGAGATGCCTCAGCGGTCATACAGCACTCATCAATGTCAGTGTTTGTGATGATGGCCAATCAAATCAAAGTAGGTGGGGTTTATGTTCACAGGCGCTGAGTGTAAAAATTCCAGTTCGACGCCTCAGACAGTTATGAGGTGCAAGATGTAAGTAGCTAAACCAAATATTTCCTATTTGAATGCTGTTTTACAATAGAAATGATAAACGACTGACAGAAATATTCAAGGATGTAAAAAACGTTTGTCTAATTTTGCTGTTTAGAATTATGTACGTAATTAGGATATAATGTAGTTGTCAATGTGACGAGGCAAGAGACATTAACGAATCTGTTTTCATCATATAAGGCATAGTATTAATGAAGTGCACATATTGTGCATGAATTTAATAAACTCCCTTATAATTATCCATTGTAGCCTTCAGCAAAATCACATGTCAACATGAATATCAGCTGACCCAATATTTACATTGTTCACTTGCACAGATGACAATGAAAAGACTGTATCAGTCAAAGCTTAGCTTTGGGACGGGAACAGATACAGGGAAAGAGAAGGAGACAGTGATAAAGAGAAATTTTATCCAATTTTATCCTATATTGTTATCCAATTTATGAACCTTAAAACATCTTAAAATGCAAACATGTAGGTCAGGAAAATCAATTTTTTCTCGTGGGAGCATGCCACCGAACCCCCTACCAATCTCTATTTTGGGACCTTGGTATTTATAAAAACCTGCATACGGCCCTGATCCCAACTGCATATTATCTTATTCAAAACAGTTCCACATATTATGTTATGTTCCACATATAATTTACGAATATTCATGAACTGTGACAAAGTATACAAATATTATAAATAAACTAATGGTACTTCTTATTGAGTCTTGCTTCTACAGCAGTCATATCATATCATAATCACATCTACAGCAGTCATATCATACAGAGAGAAAATCATTCTCTCTGGTTACTCATTTTACAACACACAAAACACATCCAGCTAAGCAGAATTTGCTTTTCTTTCATGACAACTCTCAGAAGATTTTAGCATGGTAATGGATATGACAATGTTCATGTATTTGGTCTTGGTGGAATAGATCTGCTACACTGCTGTTGGTTATTGCTGTAGTTGTAGATTGTTGTTGCAGCTGCTGCTGCAAAGCAAAGCAAGTACAGGAACCTGCTACTGCCAATACATACGCAGATACGGTGCTGTGAGTATTTAAGACATACTGCTCCTGCACAAATAGCATATATGATAACCCATAGCAGATCTATACAGGTGGAGCTGGGGAAGGAGAAGGGTTTCAGAGGAACTCTGAAAGTGTGCTGCTAACTGTTCTAGTGAATGGTAACCAGCCATTTAAATGTAAAGCAGCAAGCTTATTGGCTGCATATGCAGCATGAACCAATCAGCTTGTGTCAAGTAGTTTAACGCTGTGTATACCATCAATTTGCGTTAATGACCCATCAGCCTGCATAATCAAGAGTTTTATGATAGAACTTAGCGTTTTAGCACCAGCAAACATATAAAACTTTTTAACAAAATATTAATAAACATACAGTAAATAGCACATTTGAAACTATGCCTTGCTTCTGTATCAGCCATACCATACATTGTTTTTAATGTTTCTTATTGTGCCAAAATAGTCACAATTGGTTTTTTTAATGATAATTTTCACCCATCTCTCTAATTTCTCATTATTATTATTATTATATTGTTGTAGTATTAGTAGTAGTAGTAGTAATAATAATAATAATAATAATAATAAGAAGAAGAAGAAGAAGAAGAAGAAGAATATGAATAATATGAATCAATATACATTAATTTTTTTACTGTAGTCAGTTGGACACAGTCTTAATCATGACATGGCTACACAGCACTACAGTGAATAAATCATTGTTTATGAACATCGTTTAGCTAATTTGTCACTTTTTCTCTCTCACCTGTGCAGCTCAGGGTGAGTCAGGAACATTAGCTCATCAACTCTATCAAACTTTTCATCCTTTTAATGCATGCAATTAATGCATAACACCTCCATTTAAATGAAAACTAATTAGATAATTAACGTCTTTAGCTAATTAACTACTTCAGCTTCAGTAATTTATATGGCACATCTATTTTGGTATGACGTGACTGGTGTTTGCAATGCTAATAAATAATTTGATTTAGTGTTGTCATTGAATGCAGAACCTAGAGGCTAATGAATATAATATTTGCCAAAGACTGAATGACAAGCAGGTAAGATATGGAATTTCAGTAGAGTTCCCAATAATTCACTGATAAAAGTATTGTAATAGTGCTACGCAAGTATTATCTAAACAGCAAAAGCCAAACTTACGTCTCGCTGTCCAATGCCAAGTCTTGCATTACTTCTGGCTGTTTTCAGATATTATTAGAAAGAAAATATAATATATGCAACCATAATGCATCTTTTGATATATATTTAGGACATTTGTCCTCAGTTTTCTTGGGAACCATCCAGCGCATTCTCTTTTTTACTGTTTTGTAAGGTAACCAAGGTGATGCGTCACATCTCACATGATCGTTGCTTCAAGGTTATACATTGAAGCCTAAGAGATCAGTCAGAATGGGGCATTGTCACTAGACTTTAATCATCATCACCATAGTTACCACACACCTGCATTCAAAGTCATGTAATTAGTCACCTTTTAAATACCTTTTGTCTTTGTAAAGACTTTAGTGTTGGCAACTCATTTAGAATCCCTGTTCTTTGCATCCACTTGGCTGGTTTGTCTGTCATGGCTATTTGCCATTTCTGGATTCCATTCAATCTCTAGATTATCCCCACACTCTGCTTAGCTGATCCCTTCAGGCAGGAGGAAGGATGACAACACGCATCCACCTTTGCTCAATTTCTAGTAGGCAACAAACTAACAAAAACAAATGAACACTATAAAACCACCAGGAACTCAGTTAACCAAGGTACTGAACATCTGTGGCAATCCATCATGCCTCCTGTATGTAACGTAACATTAGAAGTCTTAAGAGGAAGAGCAATTACAGAGGCAACTTCTCCCATTAGCATATGAGTGGTTCTCCTACATCATGAACTCATTAAAATCTCAGTCAGCCTGTGGTTTTCTGTGGATGACTCAGGATCCTCATGGAGATGAGGTAAAACACTGAATTATGTGTGATTGGACTCTGTTTACGGAATTAAAAATTCATTAAATGTCCATTAAAAGTTCAGGGTCATTAAATTATGCTTTTGGCATTTCAAAGTCAAGTCAGTTTGTTTTACTTTTTTTTAAAGAAATTAATACTATTATTAAGGAACGACTACTAAAACTGATAAACAATGACAGTAAAGACTTACAAAATATTTATATTTAAAAAAAAAAAATCTGTTAATTTGAACATTCCATTCATCAAAGAATCCTGAAAAAAATGTATCATAGGTACATGATATTGGTTTACAAAATTGATCATAAGAAATGTTTCAGAAGCACCAAATCAGCATAATAATAATTTCTGAAGGACGATGTGACTGCTGAAAATTCAGCTTTGCCATCGCAGTTATAAATTGCATTTTAAACAGAAAACAATTGCAATAATATTGCACAATATTATCCTGAAGCTGTTTGATATTAACTTGGGTATCACCTTCAACTTGCATCCCCTAGACCAGAAGAAAGACTAAACCAGAATGTTTCTGAAGATAATACTGCAGCACTTCACAACACATGCTTTGACTATCTTCATAATTTACTTGTTCGGTATAATCCTCTGATGTGCCAGCAGTCAGTAATTGGATTAACCACTACAAACAAACATAAGACACTGCTAAGATTATTAATGGTACAAAGAAGCAATAACAAATGGAAAGGACCAATTTAAGATTAATTTCTGAGCGCACACGCACACGCACACACACACACACACACACACACACACACATTCAGTTCTGTACTGGACTATGGTGGAGCATAGGAAATAAATAAAAAATCACACCTACAGTGCAACAAAGAGAAAAGTTTCTGGAAAGGTTGAAATATTCATAATGTATGAAACATAACAATCTAAATATAATGACTTTCTTTCATAAGTGTAATGGCACCACAAGTGTGTGAGTGGTGTGAGCGGGAGGATATGTTAAGTTAAATTAGATTGATTTTGAATGTTTTGATAATTTTTGTACTTTTTTTTAATGTCTTTCATGTTTATTTTCTTTGTTTGCAGACGTTGCACTGCCGAAATTGCAAAACTAACACAATTCAGCCAACAAAAAGTGCACTCCATAAGCATGCATAAGCAAGATGCTGTAATTGCAGTCTGGTTGTTAATGTATTATTAATTTGTGCAGTTGATCTTATACTGACTTGGATGTTTGAAACTTTAGGAAGGACATAAGTAATTAAATGGCAAATAAAATGGATTCAGACCAGAAGGAGGGAGAGAAAGAGAGAGGGAGTTGTTTATCTTTATGCCTCACATAGACAACAGTGATGGATCAGCAATTTTCCAAGTTGTTCCTCATATATTAGGAGACTCGTAGGCTTATTGCTCTTGGTTTAAACATTTCAATATCAAACAGCTACACAGCGTACAATGCTTTGAATTCATAACAGCATTTCAAAAGAACAGCAATTTGCTTTCAGATGTATTTACAACCTGAGGAGAACTGGTTGCTGGATTATTCTCTTTTTATTTTTTAGAATAGTCAGTATACAAAAAAACCAACATCACCTTATTTTTTTATTAATATGAACAGTTAATATAGTGCCAGTTTGTTTGTATTTGGAGGTTAAATCTTGCAGAAGCAGTTGCATACTTATAAAGCTGTTGTTAAACAGAATGCTGGTGTTAAGTGACCATTATAGCACAGACTGAACTTCATAGATTAATCTCTTTCTAAAAGCCAGCTGCAAAGTGTTTCAATTGATTTTTGAGCTCATGGGGTGAAAACAAACAAACAAACAGACAGACCATCTGTGGTTAAGAAACTAGAGTCGCAACACAAAGATAGCTAGCGGAATTCAAGATCAGAACCTATACATCATAAACCAGCCTTGGGCAGCAAAAACATTAATGTTAATATAAGCTCGTTCTTTTAAACAGAGTGGATCAGATTTTATGAGCATGTCCTCCTCTGCTTGGAGTGAAAGATCTACCTGCATCCCTCAGGCCTTGTTACCACAACATGCAGTTCAATGAGAATGACCGCGTGAGGTACAGAGCACGCTCTCTGTAATGAACCCATACCATTCAAATGATTCAAATGAGAGGCATTTACTTATTGCAGGTCAAGCAGAGGCCAGTTTCAATCCACTACAAAAGACAAAGAACATGAAGTAACCTATTACAAAAAGCAACAAATGACAGGATATATACATGGACACATGAAAGGACACACAGAACTCTAGTTATAATAACTGCACTGAGTCTAACATCATCATAGCTTTGAAAGAGAGGATGATGACAGCAAAAACTTCAATCAAACCTAATCATTCGACTTGTTTGTAAGTCTGAATGACCCAGAGATCTGCGAAAAATCACACAGTCTCTGTGTGAGACGCCTTTCCACTGAGACGCAGTGTATCAACAGCACTAAAACTGATGAAGAGCTACTATGGAGAAAGCTTTGATTGGAGAAAAACTGGAAAGAGTGTGTGCGAGAAAGTGAGCTATTGTTTTATAGGAAAACATGTGACTATAGGAAAGCACTTGCCTGACTTCCTGCCACGGAAAATGGCTTCATAGCCTGACCAAATGTTATTATCATCCCAGGCCAACTGGAAAACTTGCCTGTGGTGAAATTTCTGTCAAATTCTTGCACGTTTTACAACACTTTCAAAGTGAAAAGTCCAAGGAGTGGTGCTTAAAGCGCATTAAGTTTTATCAGAAACAGATGAAAGTGAACCTATCAATATTTGATTATGTTGGTTGTTGTACATATCACAGCAGTTTGGGAATTAATTGTTCAGTGATTGTCTCTAAACGGTTAATGTTCTATTGCATTTGAAAATAATATACCACTTAGACTAAACCCTACCCTTAACCTAACCAATAGTGTTAACAAAAGCAAACATGAGATAAAAATGCATTTGCTGAAGCAACCATGTCATTTTAGCTTTTAGATGTCTTTGAGCTCTTTTATTGTAACTCATGTTTCACAGGACTTGTACCAGAGCATTTTGCGTCACAAGTGCAATGCTGTATACCAGGTGAGCTACCAAGCAGGTTTACTAACCATATGGAGCAATTTATTTGTTGCAAAACATCTGAATGTCTTAGTTTATAAATCATGAACTATGGTGAAAGTATTTTGAGGTCAAAACATATTATAGCACATGGAACCATTTAAAATAAGTCTTAAAAGAAGTGCCCTTGTAATCTCCATTTGTGTGAAAAGGAATAAAAGATGCTGGAGGTCATTTTAGAGCTTTTGAAAAAAATCAGGCTTCCACATCTGCACCATCATTTTCGCACCATCAACAACATAATAATCAGAAATGATAGGTTTAATTTTTCAATTATTTCTTATAGACCAGGGGTCGGCAACCTTTTCGGAATGACGTGCCATTTTTAATTTTTCTGGTTAACCACTGTGCCAACAGCCCCCCCCTCCCCCATTATACAGAATGCATTAATGCTTTGTACAGTATATACACATTTTGAATTATACGACAAAAAACAATAGGCCTCTTTGATTTTCATGTAAATAGTTTCTGAAGTTTTTTTCTTCAAAGAGTACATTGTTTTTTAAACTTTTCAAAAGTTTCTTGAATAAAATATATACAGTGTGACCGTACTGGACATCACTGTGTGTGTGTGTGTGGGTGTGTGTGTGTGTGACAAGGCCAATGGATTAAAACCGTCCAGTTTAATCACCGTTCAATATCAATGCACTGCTTTTATTGATGCTCGCACATTCAGAAGCTCATAAACTTGTTGTCAGCACTGCCACTCAACTTTTATTAATCGATACTGAATCGCTACATTATTTCTCAGCAAGGAGGGTGGTAAAATCACTGTTTTTAAGTAACTAACTTAGCTTCATTGTAGAGAGAGATAGACGCAGACAATTTACACCTCTCTCTCTCTCTCTCTCTCTCTCAAAATGGTCATATTTGAGAAAACATTTTTTTGAGTAGTTTGCATCACTGGATATAGCTGTCGGTCATTTAACATTTCTATCATAAACTATTGTTTTTGTTAGTTTTTTAATATTATTTGATTTTTTGCTTATTTTTATATCTTTATCTTTAAAGTTAAACTGATGCTTTTTGTTGTTCTGCTTCTGTCAACAGTAAACCGCGCCTACTTTGTTTGTTTGGGTATTTTGGACATTTTGGAGTTGTTTTGGACTGTTGGGGCTTTGATTTGTGGTGTGTTTCTGCAGAGCGGTCCTGGGCGCATCCTAGACAAGCAAATTTCCAAGTTGTTCCTCATATATTAGGAGACTCGTAGGCTATTGCTCTTGGTTTAAACATTTCAATATCAAACAGCTACACAGCGTACAATGCTTTGAATTCATAACAGCATTTCAAAAGAACAGCAATTTGCTTTCAGATGTATTTACAACCTGAGGAGAACTGGTTGCTGGATTATTCTCTTTTTATTTTTTAGAATAGTCAGTATACAAAAACCAACATCACCTTATTTTTTTATTAATATGAACAGTTAATATAGTGCCAGTTTGTTTGTATTTGGAGGTTAAATCTTGCAGAAGCAGTTGCATACTTTTAAAGCTGTTGTTAAACAGAGTGCTGGTGCTAGGTGACCATTAGAGCAGTCTGAACTCCATAGATGAATCTCTTTCTTTAAGCCAGCTGCAAAGTGTTTCAATTGATTTTTGAGCTCATGAGGGGAAAACAAACGTGTTTAAATTGATTTTTTCTGTGGTTAAGAAACTAGAGTCGCAACACAAAGATAGCTAGCGGAATTCAAGATCAGAACCTATACATCATAAACCAGCCTTGGGCAGCAAAACATTAATGTTAATATAAGCTCGTTCTTTTAAACAGAGTGGATCAGATTTTATGAGCATGTCTTCCTCTACTTGGGGAGAAAGATCTACCTGCATCCCTCAGGCCTGGTCACCACAACATGCAGTTCAATGAGAATGACCGCGTGAGGTACAGAGCACGCTCTCTGTAATGAACCCATATACCATTCAAATGATTCAAATGAGAGGCATTTGTTTATTGCAGGTCAAGCGGAGGCCAGTTTCTATCCGCTACAAAAGACAAAGAACAGGAAGTAGTCTATTACAAAAAGCAACAAAGGACAGGAAATATACATGGACACATGAAAGGATAGACTGAACTCTAGTTGTAATAACTGCCCTGAGTCTGACATCTTCATAGTTGTGAAAGAGAGGATGATGACAGCAAAAACTTCAATCAAACCTGATCCTTCGATCTGTTTGTAAGTCTGAATGACCCAGAGATCTGCAAAAATCTCACAAAGTCTCTGTGTGAGATTCCTATCCACTGAGATGCCGTGTATCAACAGCACTAAAACTAATGAAGAGCTCTCATGGAGAAAGATTTGATTGGAGAAAAACTGGAGAGAGTGTGTGCGAGAAGGTGAGCTATTCTTTTATAGGAAAACACGTGACTCTAGGAAAGCACTTGCCTGACTTCCTGCCACGGGAAACGACTTCATAGCCTGATCAAATTATATCATCAACCCAGGCTCACTGGAAAAACTTGCCTGTGGTGAAATTTCTGTCAAATTCTTGCACGTTTTTACAACACTTTCAAAGTGAAAAGTCCAAGGAGTGGTGCTTAAAGCGCATTAAGTTTTATCAGAAACAGATGAAAGTGAACCTATCAATATTTGATTATGTTGGTTGTTGTACATATCACAGCAGTTTGGGAATTAATTGTTCGGTGATTGTTTATATAAGTGTTAATGTTGTGTTGAATTTGAATGTTTTGTACCATTCACACTAAACCATAACCTAAATCTAACCAGTTGTGCAACAAAAGCAAACACGAGATAAAAATGCATTTGCTGAAGCAACCATGACATTTTAGCTTTTAGATGACTTTGAGCTCTTTTATTGTAACTCCTGTTTCACAGGACCTAGATGACTTTGAGCTCTTTTATTGTAACTCCTGTTTCACAGGACCAGGTGATTTACTGAGCAAGTTTACAAGCTATATGGAAATAATAATAATGTGTTGATCTGAATGTCTTAGTTTATAAATCATGAACTATGGGTGAAAGTATTTTGAGGTCAAAACATATTATAGCACATGGAACCATTTAAAATAAGTCTTAAAAGAAGTGCCCTTGTAATCTCCATTTGTGTGAAAAGGAATAAAAGATGCTGGAGGTCATTTTAGAGCTTTTGAAAAAAAATCAGGCTTCCACATCTGCACCATCATTTTCGCACCATCAACAACATAATAATCAGAAATGATAGGTTTTATTTTTTCAATTATTTCTTTAATCTGAGTGGTGGGGAAGTTTTTCGTGTTTTGGTGAGGTTTTTTAATTTTTATGGTTTGTCAGTTTTGGAACTGGTTGATGTTACCCCATTATACAGAATGCATTAATGCTTTGTACAGTATATACACATTTTGAATTATACGACAAAAAACAATAGGCCTCTTTGATTTTCATGTAAATAGTTTCTGAAGTTTTTTTCTTCAAAGAGTACATTGTTTTTTAAACTTTTCAAAAGTTTCTTGAATAAAAGATATACAGTGTGACCGTACTGAACATCACTGTGTGTGTGTGTGTGGGTGTGTGTGTGTGTGACAAGGCCAATGGATTAAAACCGTCCAGTTTAATCACCGTTCAATATCAATGCACTGCTTTTATTGATGCTCGCACATTCAGAAGCTCATAAACTTGTTGTCAGCACTGCCACTCAACTTTTATTAATCGATACTGAATCGCTACATTATTTCTCAGCAAGGAGGGTGGTAAAATCACTGTTTTTAAGTAACTAACTTAGCTTCATTGTAGAGAGAGATAGACGCATACAATTTACACCTCTCTCTCTCTCTCTCTCTCTCTCAAAATGGCCATATTTGAGAAAAATTTTTTTTGAGTAGTTTGCATTACTGGATATAGCTGTCGGTCATTTAACATTTCTATCGCAAACATTTTGTTAAAAGTTTACTAATATTAAATGATTTGCTGCTTATTTTGTTGTTTTCTTCGTTGTTATGATGATTTTTTGTGTTCTTCTTTTGTCAGTAGTAAACGCCTACTTTGATTTGATTGGCCATTTCAGTCATTTGGACATTGACGAGCACTGTTAGACCACTGAGGCTTTGATCTGAAGTGCCTATATGCAGCGGTCCTGCGCGCATCCGTAGACAAGTTTAGTTTATTCTCAAACTTTAATGGTATTTATAGCTCCTAACAGGCTGTGTGACTATGATAAGTTATTACTTGAAATGTATGTCAGTATGCAGTTTTCCCTATTGCTCGCGTACCAGCAATTATCCCTCTGCTTGCCACTGTTGGCACGATTGCCGACCCCTGTTATGATGATATTAAATGACAACGGGATCATACGGAGACTTCTATGTAAATTTTCCCTTAGAAAAAGACAAAAGTAATTCGTTTTGTGTTTAATAAGAGAAAGAATAAATTTATCTAACTTTTTTTTGTTATGGTTAGTATAAAGTATTGAGTTATCTTAAGTTTGACTGGAGTTTAATATGATAATTATCCACTGTTAATGTATGTCAACAGTTTTCTCAGTTAATTAACTACAAGAGTAAAAAAGAAAATTGCAGTTTTTTTTTTTTTTCAATTCAATAACAGCCAGTCTGTGAGGTCCCTTGACTCTGATTAACCCTCTGGAGTCTAAGGGTATTTTTGGGGCCTGGAGAAGTTTTGTCATGCCCTGACATTTGTGCTTTTTTCAATTTCTTATAAATATCTAAATGGCTAAAGTCTAATCTCACTGTAATCAGCACAAACTTGGCTATAATAATATGTTAGCAGCATGTATGTACATGATTGTGTTTTTTGAGAAAAAAATGTTATGCGTGGTTAGTGAAAAACTAAACAATGTTAAATCACTTGAATAAGGCAATAAAAACACATACAGAAAAACTGGTTCCCGGGACTTTTTGAGAACTGGAGCTTGTAGCCTAGAAATTTTTTTTTTTCTAAATGATGTGAAAATCATCTTGTTTACTCACTTACAGAAAACAATATATTGATTTAAATTTTCTAAGACACTTTTTGTTGGTAAAAGTCATATGCGAGTAGGCGTCAACTATCATGAATTCACACCTGAGAAGGCAAAGGCCTGCATAATAAGCTGCATAATGAGCCATTCAGTCAGCTGTGTGACTGAGAGGGATGAGTTACAAGAAAGAATGTGAGGACAAAATAAATGTATATAATTTTATGTTTGTAGTTTATTTAGAATATATTTTAATTATCCCACAACATAATTTAATATTCACTTGTGAGTGCAGTTAAACAGTTTATTAGGAACAATCAAAGCTGACTTTCAAACTGAATTTTTTGCATCTTTACTCCAGTCACACAATCCTTCAGAAATCCTTTTAACAATCTTATTTTCTACAAAAAATACATTTATTGTTATTATTATCATTATTATTATTATTATTATTATTATTAATGTTGAAAAGAGCTGAGAATATTTTTTCCAGGTTTTTAGGGGGGATAAATTGAAAGAACAGCAATGTTTGTTAAATTTGTTACAGTTACATTTATTGTTACATTTATATTATTTACATCAAGCTTTTGAATGGTATAGTAGTGTATATTGTTATTGAAACTTCATAATATTTCACTTGATTATACATTTAGTCAGGAATTATAGTTTGGGAAAAAGTCTTTGGAAAAAGTCTAACTAGTAAAATGTTTACACGTTATGTGAAAACTAGTACAAGTATATAAATAAATAAGAGATTTACTCATGTTTATGATCTCTGCTGAATAAAGTGCTTCATTCTTTTTTTCTGAGGAAATCCAAATCTCAAATCCTCAACCACATCACATCTTTTTGGGGTGAATTATGTCTTATTTCTACGGAAGAGGATTAGGGCCAAGCAATAATATAAAAAAAATAAAACCATCTCGAGATTAAAGTCATTATATTGCGAGATTAAACTCATTAAATTTCGAGAAAAAAAGTCGAAATACAATCTTGAGAATAAACTCATTAAATATCGAGAATAAAGTCGTTGTGTTTCGAGATTAAACTCGTTAAATTTCGAGAAAAAAAGTCGAAATACAATCTTGAGAATAAACTCATTAAATATCGAGAATAAACTCGTTGTGTTTCGAGATTAAACTCGTTAAATTTCGAGAAAAAAAGTCGAAATACAATCTTGAGAATAAACTCATTAAATATTGAGAATAAACTCGTTGTGTTTCGAGAAAAAAACTCGTTAAATTTCGAGAAAAAAAGTCGAAATACAATCTTAAGAATAAACTCATTAAATATCGAGAATAAACTCGTTGTGTTTCGAGATAAAAACTCGTTAAATTTAGAGAAAAAAAGTTGAAATACAATCTTGAGAATAAACTCATTACATTACACGCCATTAATGGCAATGCCGTACGGTTTTAATTTATCATAGCTGTCCAAGTGCCAGAGTGCATTTGGGTGAAGCCAGCGATAACCTTGCATGTTGGACAAAAGCGAGTAGCCTACATCGCACAAATTGGACTGATTTTTTTCTTCTAAAAAGACCTAGCCGCTTGCAAATTCTCTTTAAAGTTTGTGTGCTAATTATTATTGTGTCATAATTAGCTAAAGTTGATAGTATTTCTTTGTTACTGAAAGAAAGTCTAAAATATAGTTTGACTAAGTGATCCAACTCTGCCATGTCCTCTATAGGCTATGCAATGAACACTGATCTAATGCGTTATTCTCTACATTTCATTTAGACTTTTTTTCTCGAAACACAACGACTTTATTCTCGATATTTAATGAGTTTATTCTCAAGATTGTCTTTCGACTTTTTTTCTCGGAATTTAACGAGTTTTTTTTCTCGAAACACAACGACTTTATTCTCGAAA